>NC_056006.1:75574895-76174895 GCF_018446385.1 Zingiber officinale
AAAAAAATTTTGTTTTCGAAAGTTTTATTCTTCGCACGGATCCGGTGGCGGGGCATTCGGGGTTTTTGCGACGCGAAAAAATGATTTTCGTGGCCCGAAAAACCCAACACCAGCTACCACCAACATGATCTAATTTGATTTTAAGTACTCTGATAATTTCTCTGTTGGTTACTTCGGCTTGTCCATTACTCTGTGGATATGCCACAGAGGTAAAAGCTTATGTGATGTCGTAATCATAACACCATTTCTTAATTTTTCTACCTTGAAATTGTCTTCCATTATCGAAAACTATTTTATGTGGAATATCAAATCTGCAAACAATATGCTGCCACAAAAATTTAATAACTGCATGTTCAGTAATTCTAGACAATTGTTCTGCTTCTACCCATTTAGAAAAATAATCAATAGTCACTAATAAGAACTTCCTCTGAGCAGGCGCAAGAGGGAAAGATCCTACTATATTCATGCCCCATTGATCAAAAGGACAAGATACTATAGAAGTCTTCAATAATTCAATGGGATGATGAAAAATATTTTGATGTTTTTGACAAGATAAATAGATTTTCACTTGTTCAGCCGCATCTGCTTATAAAGTAGGTCAGAAATATCCAGCTAATAATATCTTTCTAGCAAGTGATCGACCTCCCATATGGCTACCACAAGAACATTGATGTACTTCTTGTAGGATATATTGTATGTCATCTGATCCAACACATTTGAGAAGGGGACTAGAGAAGACCCTTTTATATAAATGATCTCCAATCATAGTGTATTGGCTTGCCCTTTTCTTGAATATCCTAGCTTGTTCTACATCAGTGGATAGAATTTCTTGTCGTAAAAATAGAATAATAGGTGTTCTCCAATCACCCAAGATTTCTAGATTAGCCTGTTGCTCAACACAAGACACTAATAATGTTTGCTCCACAGGTTTATTCAAATTCCAAGGTATAATGGCATAAGCTAATTTAGCTAACTCATATGCTACTTGATTATCTATTCGGGGCATTTTCTTTACACTTACTTCTTGAAATTCAGTTTTTAAGTTGTCAAATGTCTCTGCATATAATTTGAGTCTTTCATTGCTAATCCAAGGCTACCTGTCAATTGTTGTGCTGCTAATTGAGAATCAGGATGAATTACCACACGAGCAGCTCCCACATGCTTAGCAGCCTACAAACCTGCTATCAATGCTTCATATTCGGCCTCATTGTTAGTGGCTCTATAATTTAATCTAATAGATAACTTTATTCGATCTTCCCTGGGAGATATAAGAAGAATCCCAATTCTACTACCTTGTCGAGTAAAAGATCCATCCACATAGATGATCCAGGTTTCCTCTATTTCTAGACTTAGTATTTCTGTTATGAAATCCGTCAAAGCTTGAGCTTTGATGGCCGCCCAAGGCTAATATTGTATATCATATTCACTAAGTTCGGATGCCCACATAATCAATCTTCCGGACGCTCCTGGGTTAACAAGTACCCGACCGAGAGTGTTGTTAGTCAATACTACAATTAGGTGTGATAGAAAATAAGGGTGTAATCTTCGAGCTGTTAAGATCAATCCATAAGCTAACTTCTCAAATATCGTATATCGGCACTATGCTCCTTTTAATAAATGGCTCAAAAAATACATAGGTAATTATGTTTTCTCTTCCTGCCTCACTAATACAGAACCAACAGCATAATCATTGGCTGATAAGTACACCCACAAAGTTTCTCCTACTATTGACTTAGCTAATACAGGGAGAGTAGACAAATATTTTTTTAACTCCTCAAACGCCTTGTTGTAGTCCTCATCCCATTGAAACTTAGTTGCTTATCAAAGTATCTTGAATAATGGGAGACTCCGATCGACCGACCAAGAAATGAAGCGAGATAGGGCGGTAATCCTCCCTGTCAGTCTTTGGGCCTCCTTTAGGTTCTTTGGAGGAGCAATGTCTTGTAATGCTTTTACTTTGCTTGGGTTGGCTTCTATTCCCTGCTGGGGTCACCATATATCCCAGGAACTTCCCGCTCTTGGCTCCAAATAAATATTTGTTGAGATTGATCTTAAGCCCATACCTCCTCAGGGTCCTACAAGTTTCTTCAATATCAGCACATAAACTAGAAGCCCGTATAGATTTAATAAGAATGTCATCCACATAAACTTCCATATTCCTTCCAATCTGCTTCTGAAAGACCTTGTTCATAAGCCGCTGATAAGTAGCTCCTATGTTCTTTAAACCAAAAGGCATAACATTGTACCAATAAGTACCCTCAGCAGTTATAAAGCTAACCTTTTCCTGATCCACTTTGGCGAGCGGAATTTGGTGATACCCTTGATAGGCGTCCAATATACTGATGGATTCATATCCAGCTGTAGAATCCACCACTTGATCTATACAAGGTAGAGGATAATAATCCTTTAGACAAGCTTTCTTGATGTTCTGAAAGCTAATACATACTCACCACTTATTACCAGGCTTAGAAACCAAGACCATATTAGCCAACCATCTTAGAAATTGTACTTCTTCCTTGATAATTTTATTTTGATCGACTCCGAAGTCCCTTTTCTTTTGCTTGATCAGCTGGGCATCTGGGTATACATGTAGAGAGTGCTCCATAACTGTTGGTGTATCACCTTTTACCTCCTTAGGTGTCCATGTAAACACGTCATTGTTTCTCATTAAGCATTTTACCACGTCTTCCTTGAGATCAATATCCAAATTGGACGCGATATAGGTAGTAGCTTCGGTCAGCTAGTCTATATCTGCACCTCCTCCTCCTCCTCATATACAAGAGGGGGTGATTTTTCATGAATAGCTTTAATATCCATCCTCTGAGCTTTTTGAGCGGCATTAGCTTCCGCCCTTACAATCTCCACATAGCATTTACGTGCTACTATTTGGTCTCCCTTGACTTTCCCTACTTGATCATGCACAGGAAATTTTATTTTCTGACAAAAAGTAGAAATGACTGCCCTGAATTCATTCAAGGTCGGTCGATCCAATATAACATTGTATGCTAATGGAACATCCACAACCATGAAAATCGATCGACGTGTCTGCATGAGGAGCTCCTCCCCTAAAGATATGGCCAATTTTATTTGACCCGGTGGTTGTACCTCATTGCATGTGAACCCATATAATGGAGTGACCATAGGCTGAAGCTCGCTCGGGTCAATTTACAACTGATCAAAAGTCTATTTAAAGATAATGTTAACAGAGCTTCCAATATCAATAAAAGTACGTGAAATGTTGTAATTGGCTATAACAGCCTTAATTATCAATGCATCATCATGGGGTACTTTCACCCCTACTAAATCTATGTACCCAAAATTGATTTCTGGCCCTGCTGCCTTCTTAGCACTACACCCAACGGTATGAATCATTAATCACCGAGCGTGTGACTTTCTTGCCCGGTTGGAATCACCATCAGTGAGTCCTCCTGCTATCATATTAATATTACCGTGAGCAGCATTATTGTAATTTTCCTCTTGTCGAGTCGATGGTGGTCTTGATTGTGCTTGGTCAGGTGATTGTGCATGTACAGTAAGGAGAGGTAATATACCTGCCTGCAATCTGCTCGATTGATATTGAATTTTAAGAGGACTATTCTATCGTAGATATCATCAGCGATTTGGGATTGGAGAACATCAATGATAGTGGGTGTTACCTGCCTACTGATTCTTTAAGGCAAAATAGTTTTCTATGTTGTGGGTGCTGGTCAGATGATAAGTGCACCACCTTTACTGGAAATGTGCGAGAGCATCTACATGTTGTACTACTTGAGGCTGAGGCTCGGGATGACGATGGTGCGGATCCACCCGAGGTCCTTTAGGGGGCTGGGCAGGTCCCACCAGACAGGCCACTGCTGGAACCAGTGCGGAAGTGTTAACATCTTTCCTACAGGCAGCTTGAGCCTCCTCCGCATTAATAAATTCCTAAGCTCGCTCGATTAATATATCAAAATTGGTAGGAGGATTCCTAACCAAATTCTTGAAAAAATCATTGTCATTAAGCCCCTGAGAGTAGGCGTTTACCAAGATCTCTGTGGTGGTCGATGGAACATCAATTGCCACTTGATTGAATCTCTTAATATAAACTCTGATGGATTCTTTAGGGTCTTGCTTAATAGAAAAGAGACCCTAAGGAGTTTTATGGTACCTCCGATTACTAGAAAATGGTGTAAGAATACCTTGCGAAAGTCTTTGAAGCGACGAATAGAATTTTCCAGCAATCGCTTGAATCATCTCTGAGCTGCTCTTCCAAAAATAGTAAGGAACATCCGGCATTTAACTCCATCAGTAAATTGTTGGAGGAGTGCCACATGTTCAAATTTAAGAAGATGTTCTTCGGGATCAGTTGTTCCCGAGTACTCTCCAACATTTAAATTTTGATAATACTTTGGTAAAGGATCATCTAGTGCTCGTTGAGAAAATGGAGTGAAAATCCTTTCAGGAGAACTATCACTAGCTACAACCTTCCCTTTTTACTTTTCTCTTACAGGGGTTTCTCTAGAAGACTCCTGAAGGACTGCTCTTCATCCCCCTTGCTCAAGGGGTGTTCTAAAATAAGCCTTAGGACGTCGAGTGGGAGAGAGAGGAGCAGGAAACAAATAAGCTAGATCTCCTCCTTTGATATCTCTCTCTCTATAATGCGAAGTTACAAACATCGCCGGAGGTGGCACTACAGACAATGTGTCACCAGTATTAACTTGTTGTTGCTGTTGTTGTAATATCTTCTGTACTCTAGCGTTGATGAGCAACTTCAGATCATTTTACGATATAGTAATAGTGTTGGGTTTTCCAGCTTTCTTCTTTGTAGCTTTAGATCCAGGTGAATAGTTCCCACAAACGGCACCAAATTTGATTCTATCTGAAATCTGTGAAGATGTATGCTAGTTCCGGTGAATGATGATCCCTAATGAGAAGAACCTCCTGTAGATCTGGAAGAAGCCCTCCATGACCCTATGCATAGCGAGACAAACCAATAAAACGTTAGTGACCTCAGATTGGGGTGGAGATCCCCGACTAGGCCCTCTGACGCTTAAGTCAATTTTTCTCTCCAAGGTGGAAGAAAGGAAGAAGAACAATAATTGAAGTCCAACAGAGTTTGGATGCTAGAACTTGCGTACCTTGCCGATGGAGAGGATCCCTCTTTTTGTACTACCTTACGTGACCTCCGTAGTCATGAAGTGATCCCCAGTTCATTAGGGTTTGTTAGGAGATGAAGTCATCTTCTATACTTCGTGCGATAATCCTTTAAGGAATCTTTTCTATACCGCAAATGTACCCATTTTATTGTTTATGACTTGTATTTATAGTAGGAACACATCATTATGACTGAAGAAACTTCTAGAAGATATTTCCCGCCAAATATCCTATTGAGCATGTCTTGGTCAATTGTTCAAGTTGGTTACATATGCTGTTAAGAATGCCTCCTATTGAATATGTCTCAGTCAGTCATTCAAGTTGGTCGTATATTAGGAATACCTTCTGTTGAATATGTCTTGGTCGGTCGTTCAAGCCGACTGTATATTAGGAATACCCTCTACTAAATATGTCTCTATGCTCGAGTGGACTTTGTTCGACCGAGCATATATGAGCACGTTGACGCTCGCTCAGCCTACGGTCAACCGGTAATATGCTAAGAATCATATATAAAGCTAAATGCTTTTGTACTCGGGCGGGTTTTACCCGACCGAGCATATATGAGCATGTGGGTGCTCGCTCGGCCTGCGATCGGCTAATAATATGTTGAGAACCATATATAGGGCTAAGTACCTTTATACTTAGGCGGACTTTGCCCGACCGAGCATATATGAGCACATGGGTGCTCGTTCGGCCTACGATCGGTCAGTAATATGTTGAAAATCATATATAAGGCTAAGTGTCTTTATGCTCGGGCGGACTTTGCTCGGCCGAGCATATATGAGCATATGGGTGCTGGCTCGGCCTACGGTCAGCCGGTAATATGTTGAGAACCATATATAAAGCTAAGTGTTTTTATGCTCGGGCGAGCTTTGCCCGACCGAGCATATGCGAGCACGTGACCGCTCGCTCAGCTTTCATTAGACCGACTATAGACCTTTCCTACCCTTCTCAACCTAGATGTCTCCTTCACTCGACAGGCCGATCCATCATAACCCGTATGATCCCCCTTAAATAAACAATTTTAGTTTTGAAAGGAACTTAGTTAAGTTTTTAAAAAAAATCTTTTAAATACCTAATTAGCTTTAAAAGGAAAAACAAAATTTAGCAACTTTAAAGCTTAGCATTTATATTTAAAAAGATTTTGTAAAAGTTTTTAAATAATTAGCTAGGTATAAAGGATTTAAATATTTAATTTTTAAAAGATTTTTAAAAAAAATCATCTAAATACTTAGCTTTAGAAGAAAAAAATTATCTAAATACTTATCCTTTTCAAAAAACTTTAAGTTTTAAAAATTTATTGTAAAAACACTTAACTAAGAAAATGATTTCAAATACTTAACAATATTTTATCAAATACATGATTTTATCAAAATTTAATTAATTACTTAACCTTTTGAAAAGATTAAAAAAACTTAGTTAAGTACATAAAAATTTTATTTTTTTCAGATTGAATTTTCTTTTTCAAAAATATTTAAAGTTATTTTTCAAAAACTTAGTTAGACTTTCTTTTTCAAAAATAGTTAAACAAAAAATACTAAAATTCCTTTTAAAAATACTTTGAACTTTTTAAAGAACTCTATTTTTAAATTTCGAAAAGAATACTTTAAATTTCGAAAAATTATTTTTTAAAAAAAAATATTAAATTTAACTTGAGTTCTTTCACTCCCCTTTGATCAATGAAAAAAAATTAAGAGAATTACTTAAGTTTTAAGGGTCCTAAAGTTAAAGCAAACAAAAAAAGATAAAAGTAATTATCTATTTTCCTGATTTTTCACAACCGTTTCTAAGTTAAAAAATATGTTAAAATTATGAGTGATAGTGAGATGGTGAGAATTCTTGAAAAAAAATTTTGACCTTCAAGAATATTTAATTTTGAATATTAAAAAAATTAAGTTTAAATTTCAAAAATATTTAATTTAAAATATTTAAGTTTGAAAAATATTAAATTTTAAGTTTGAATTCCAAAAATATTTAATTTTGAATATTAAAATATTTAAGTTTAAAAAATATTAAATTTTAAATTTTAAAATATTTAAGTTTGAATTTTAAAAAATTTTAATTATGAATATTAAAATATTTAATTTTGAATTTTAAAAATATTTAAGATGGAAAAATATTAAATTTTAAGTTTGAATTTCAAAAATATTTAATTTTGAATATTAAAATATTTAAGTTTGAAAAATATTGAATTTTTAATTTTATTTTGAAAATAATTAAGTTTTAATTTTTTAAATTATTAGGAATTTGAAATTAATTATTCTTTTAAAATTAATTAGGAATATGAAATTAATTATGCTTTTGAATTTAATTGAGAATTTGAAATTAATTATGCTTTTGAATTTAATTAAAGTAACTTAGGTTAGTTAAATTGAATTAATTTTAGTTGAATTTTAATTAAGTTAATTTAATTGAGTTTAATTAATTTAGATTTAGTTGACTACTATTTATTTTAAATCTAGGTCCATCTCACCTTTTTCTAGATTTACAATCAGGAAATTTTATAGATTTTGAGAGATGGTTAATTTTAACTTCAATTTAGATTATCATGTAAGAATTGATTTATATTTGAGTTAGACTAAGGTTTAACCGTCAGTAAATTAAATATTTATTTCAATGATTGGCTTCCCGGGTATGGCGAGGCACTAGATTTTCTTGAGTATTAGATCATCAACCACTTCTAGACAAAATCTTTTTAAAAAAATAAATATTTAATTTCCATAATCTTAGGTCTAACCAGTCAAGTGTGAATCAAGTCTAAGTCCTTATCTAACATAGTCTAAGCATGTATAACAAAAGATGTAAAGAAAACATCAAACAAATCTATCTAATGATAAAAAATGATCTTTCTATTGGCTCCCCCTGGATCATAGCCTCGATAGGATCTATCAAAATAGTGGATTTGATCCTTGAGGATCCAATATTGATCAAGCTCAACTTGATTAATCAAGTTAGACTTTAGGACTCATGTTTGGACTATTCTTATATTGGCATGATTAACAAGAGATAAATGCTATTTATATTTGTTTTTCGCCTTATACCCAAGTCCAGATCGATTGTATACGGTTTTTTGTTTTCTAAAAATCAGATCAAGATTCTTGAAACCTAAGGTGAACCGTTCCAACGTATCCTTAAGTTTCTTAACTTAACTTTTCAAATTGGAATTCTCTTCCTCAAGTTGTTGGACTTGAGTTGAGGTTCCTTGAATTTGCTCAGTCAAAGAATTTGAGTTAGTCACTTCCTTAAGGACTTTTACCTCCTTTTAGAGTGACTTGACCCAGAGATTATATTTAGCCAATTTTCTTAACAAATATTCAAATAAATTTTGTAATTTGTCTATTTGAGTACCAATGAATAGAGAACTTACAGTGGGATTAGGCCCTTTGGAAACATATACAGATTTGTGGCTTCTTTCGAATTCGGTTTCGGCAATATACGCTTGTGCTGGTAGAGCAACAAAGCTTGCTTGCTCGTGTTCTTCTTCATCTGACTCTTCTGATAACTCAGACCATGTTGCCTTCGGCATCTTCCTTCTGCCTTACTTCTGGTTTGGACATTCAGGCTTGTAGTGTCCCTCCTTATTACAATCGTAGCAAATAACTCCAGACTTGGCCTTCATGTTCAATTGAGTCACCTTCTTCTTCTTAAGTACTTTCCAAATTAGTTTGACTAGTTCGGTGGTGATTTAATCTTCTTCTTAGTCCGACTCATCTTCGGACTCGGGTTCAGTCTGGCACTTGATTTTTGGTTCCCACGTTTTACTTGTTCCTGCAATCAAAACAATACCTTTCTCGACCCGAGTAGTATTAGTTTGTTCGTGAAGCTCGAATTCAGAAAATAATTCGTCTAATTTAATTAAGGAAAGATCCTTGGAAACTTTATAAGCATCTACCATGGATGCCCACAAAGTATTCCTTGGAAAGGCGTTGAGTGCATACCTGATGGCATTGCGGTTTTTCACCTTCTGACCGATTATGTGGAGGTCGTTGAGCAGGTCTTGAATCCGCGAGTGAAGTTGGCTTACCGATTCACCTTCCTGTATTTTTATGTTATATAGTTTATTTAATATTAAATCATGCTTACTTACCTTGGTGTCGGAAGTCCCTTCATGTAGTTCGATTAGGTTCTCCCACAGCTCCTTTGCGCTTCAAAATAGGCTGACTCGATTTAGCTCTTCTTTTGTCAGGCCGCATTGTAGGGCTTGAGTCGCCTTGGCATCAACCTCGATTTAATTCATTAGACTTTTGTCCCAATTTATGTATCATACTAATTTGCCAGAGTCGTTGAGTGGAAGTGTGAGGCTGGTTTAGACGATTATCCACATTTCTACCTCAACCTTTAGATAGTACTCCATTCAACGCTTCCAGTAGTCGAAGTCTTCGCCAAAGAAGAGAGGTGGATGAGCGGTGCTATAGCCTTCTTGGTGAGCCATTCAGAAAAATCTTGTATACAAAAAAAAATTGACAAATGCCCCAAAACTTTATCTTGGATTAATAGTGCTGGAAAAAATAAAATAATGGTATTCCATGAATTTTGAGAAAAAATAATATAATAATAATAAAATATTATGATAAAATTCGTTATGTAATATTTCACCAATTCTAACTAATGGTGAAAAAAATAAAAATAAATTTTTAAAAAAATAATTAGAGGGAAAGAATGAAAGGCGTAAGCATATATTTTAAACACAAGATTTTCTTTTTTCAAAAAGGAACCCGCTGCTTGATTGGTGGTTTCACCAATTCAGAGTAGCCTAGATTTGATATCAATTATAGGATCATTGCGCTAGAGAGGGTGAATAGCGCTTATGGCTAGTTCGTTTATTTAAAACAATCGAGTAAAAACGCAACGGAATAAGAAAGAAAGACAACAACACAAACACCGAGAGTTACTTGGTTCAAAGTCTATGACGACTCCTACTCCAAGGCCCACAAGTGAGAGTACTTTTGATGAGCAATCCACTAATCAACTGAAAGTTACAAAAGATTTACAATTATAATACAAGTAACTTTTAAATAACACAATACCGATGACTTGGAGAAATAGATCTTTAAGCGTAGTCATCGTCAGAGTAGCTTTCGGACTTTGAGAGGCTTTATCGAAGTAGTGGGCAAGTGCAGAAGTTGTTTTGAATGTTGGTCTTAAGCTCCCGGTCAAATGTTGCTTATATAGGTTGTTCTGAGCTCCTGCAACCCCTCCGGGTGCCTAGACCAATTGTTCCGGCCAATCGACGCACGCCATGTCAGCTTGTAGATGACTTTTTGGGTCCGAGCACCTGGACCGAGTCTGAGTGCTCGAACCAACTTTTTCCAGCTTTTAGTTTTCTGTAAAATAAAATTAGTCTAGACAATATAAAATATATGTAAAATATGAATGTGACAGCCTCTGACTATCCGATTCTGACTTTGAGTTTCGTTGAAACTCTAGGTCGAACCGATTCTTACTATTCCCTCTTCAGGAGAACACTCATCACCTACTCCTCTCAGAAGAGTTTACCTTTTTCCAGATCAGTCCTCTATGACCGTCTGGACTTTTGCTCAGCGTCCGAGACTTTAGGTCTTCATGCTGAACGTCCGCTCCATGACCTGTCCAAACTTCCACCTGGTCCGTGACCACCAGAATTTTCACCTAGAGTTCCCGACTCTAGAATTTCGTCCAAAGTGCTCGACTCACCAAGACTTCGCCTTACCTAACCGCAATTAGAACTTTCCACCACCTAGGGTAACCCCCTTAAAACCTAGGGTTACCTCCTCATAGGATTTTCCACCTGCCTAGAATCCACTAGGATTTTTGCCTAAGCACACTTAGGACTTTCCTGCAAGCTCATTAAACCTTGTTAGCAATAAACAACATTAACTTTGGACCATTTGCCATAATTAAAACTTAGGTTCGATCGTCTGGTGCTCCCTGCACCAATATTTCTTTACCCAACATCAAAGTAGTAATCAAATTCTCATACATAAGGGATGAAGGTAGAGAATTTAGCAACATCAATGTCTTGTCTTCGTTCTCGATATTCACATTAACCTGCTTCAAATCACTCACAATCTGGTTGAATATGTTAATGTACAGGCTCAGATCGGCTCCCTTTGTAATTTCTACTTAAGATATAGCTTATTTGTCAATAATTTTGACATGTACTAACTTTCTAGCATTTGGCAAACTACCACCGGTAACTCCTCGTCCATGACATAGTGCATTAGTGCATCACATCATTCATAAGACAAAGTCTGATTATTACCACTGCATTTGCCTAAAGTTCTTCCCAATCCGATCTCTCCATGCTTTCTAATTTCCTTTCTCCTAGTACCTTCACCATATCTTGTTGCAACAACAAGTTCTTGACCTTCTCTACCATAATCTAAATTTCCCAATTCTGTTAAACTTCACCATATCAAACTTTATAGAAGTCGTCCCCAACGTGTTGAAAAAATCCATCAAAACCTCAGTCTGATACCAATTATTGCGCAAAGAGAGAGGCAACACCTCTCAACCTCTAACGCGGAAGAAAAGGAAGAGAGAAAGAGATCACACAGAGCAATGAGACAAAGATGCTTAAGAAAAAGGAAAAACAAGGAAAAAGAAGAAGAGAAAGAATAAGAGTTGTCATAGTTCGGTAGCATGCCTACTTTATAAAAACGACTGAAATTTTATTAAAATTCTCTCTACACAATTGAATTATATTCTATGATTCTTGTCATCCAATAGGTTTATAAAGATCCCTATAAATAGTGCCTAAACCATAGACTCGATAAAATCATAACAGAATTCTATTACAAAAAATCTTAACAGATTTTTCTTCTATGGCATCCCTTGCATTGGCCTTCATCCAGATATGTACCACCCATCAACAAGGGAAAACGTGGCTCCACCATTGAGGGGGGAGCCAAGAGCTAGGGAATGGAAACCCTAGCACATCAAGTACCCCATTATCAAAATTTGAATACTGGTGGATCTTAGTGTTCAAGGCTTAGGCCCAAAGGTTTAGCGATTTGAATCTGAGTCATAGAGGAAAAGGTGGTTATTCTAGTTTGAAAATCTCATCAGGGTGATACGGTGACAGAAATCTATCCCGATATAAAGAACGATGAAATTAAAATCTTCTCCTATATTCCTTTCTACAGTGCGGTGATTCCTACAACAAGTAACAAACATAAAAGAGCTCGTCAAAGTTCCCACAATAAAGTCACTTCGATGCCTAAGTCAACACAATGTTTTGGTAATAGAGGAAAAAGATACATGCAAGTAGGGTTAGAGAGAGTCTGAGAGAGAGAGAGAGCCCCCTCTTACCATCACCTTATGTAGAGAGAGAATACCTCATTAATACTACTTTAATTAATATCTCATCAGTACCACATTAAAAGGTGTCGTCTGTAACCATTGTATCCTTTAATGTTGGTAATCATTGTATGTCAGGAGCTCGGGAGGTTCGAAGGTCGGTAGCTCGATGAGTTAGCAAGCCAAGAAGTTGGTGAATCAACAACTCGAGAGATTGAGTACTTGGTCAGATCGACTCGGCTTGGTTCAGCTCGGCTCGATCAGTCAAAGATTGTTGAGACACCACATGCATACTATGTTGATTGAGTCCTGGAGCACACCACATAGGGATGTAAATAAGTCAAGCTGAGCCAAACTTGGAAGTGTTTAAGTTTGTTTGATAATATAACCAAGGCAAGCCAAGCTAAGTCATGCTGAACCAAGCTTTTGAAATAATTGTTCAAACTTGGTTTGAGCTTGGATCATTATTATCAAGCTCTTAATTCAAGCTTATTTGATTATTTAAAATTTTTATATTTTAATCTTGTTTGGTTGGTTATTAATTAAATTTGATAATACAAACTTGTTTGCTTATTTTGAAACTTTATTTGTTTATTTAGCATGTTGATAATAGTTTTATTAATGAATATGATTCACAAAAATTGTTCACGAATATTATTTATAAAAATTGTTTATGAATATCATTCACGAACACTATACACAAATGTTGTTCACAAACATTAATGAGCTAGACATATATGCGTTCAAAGTTATTTATTTAGTTTGACAAGTTGTTCAATCTTGTTCATTTAATTGATCTTGTATGTATTGAATGAACATAAATAAACTCTTACCAAGTCAAACGTCAAACTTGTTCACAAACATTCGGTTCATTTACAGCCCTAGCATTACATGGTCCCTATATTGACCAAACCTTAACCTTGCCACATGGCTTCCCTATTGACCGAGTCAAGGGCTTGCCATATAGCCTTACTTACCTCTGCATTATAAGTATCCCCTTCAAGTCTAGTTGAAGGAGGGTGTAGGTTGGCTAACTTAACAAGTATTCTTTTCAACGATCGTCTGAATCCATGTGGTTGAGTACCTCAAGGTAGAGATGAAAGGGAGGATAATATATATTCAAAAATAAAATATGTTGGGAATTCAATCAAAGTTCCACATTGAAAAAATTTTTAAAAATATTATGGGCTTAAAAGGATTTAAGAAATCTCCATTGTCATGAGTTCTTTTGGGTAGAGCCCAAGAGTAAAGTCATGAGGGTTTTAACCCAAAATAGATAATATTTTGTCATTGTGGATATATGTAAATATTCTTTGGACAAAATAAATGATATCAGAGTTATGATCCAGACTAGATGTCATGTGGGGTGATCTTATTTAATAACATTTATTTTATCTAAAGGATATTCACATATCTCTATATTGGCATGATATTATTCACTTTGGGCCTAAGCCCTTATGATTTTACTCTTGAGCTCTACCCAAATAGTCTCATACCAATGAAGATATCTTATATTCTTTTAAACTCATGATCTTTTTCTAAATCTTTCCAATATGCGACTTTAATTGAATTCCAATAATTTGGACTCTCAAACAAAGGATCACCATTACTCTAATGGTTCGAGTCTCCCCGCGAACATCTAGTCACTCTTGATCTGCTCTAGGCCTCCTTATGAGCATCCGGTCACCCTAACATGCTCCGAGCCTCCCTGCAAGTATCAAGTCACTTGACCTACTCTGGACCTCCTCGCAAGTATCAAGTCATCTTGACCTACTATGAGCCTTCCCCACGAGCATCTGGTCATCCTGACCTGCTCCGGGCCTCTCCATAAGCATCTTGTCACCTTGATCTCCTCGCGAGCATCCGCATCCAGTCACCTTGACTTATTTTGGGCTTTCCCGAGAGCACCCGATCACCCTTGACTTGCTTTGAGCCTCCCCGCAAGCTTCAGGCCAGCCTGACGTACCCCGGGGCTTTCTGCGAGCATTCAATCAACATGACTTGCTACGAGCCTCCTTGCGAGCATCCGATCACTTTTTGACCTACTCTGGACCTCCCTACGAGCATTCGGTCACTCTTGACCTACTCTGAATAGCCCCGCAAGCATTCAGTCATCTCGACCTACTTCGAGCCTCCCGACGAGTATTTGGTCACTCTAACCTAGTCCGGGCCTCCCCGCAACTTCGTTCAAAGCCACCCCACATGGCATCTGATCTGGGTCATGACTCTGATATCATTTACTTTGTCCATAGGATATTCACATATTTTCATAATAGCATGATATTATTCACTTTAGGCTTAAGTCCTTATAGTTTTGCTCTTTGGCTCTACCCAAAAAACTTCATACCAATGGAGATATCTTAAATCCTTTTAAACTCATGATTTTTTCCAAATATTCCCCAATGTGGAACTTTGATTGATCCCCAACAATCCTTCCATCAAACGAAGGATCACAATTACTCTCATGGTCCGTGCCTCCCTGAGAGCATCCAGTCACTCTTGACCTAGTTTGAACATCCTTACAAGTATTCAGTCACCCTGACCTGCTCCTAGACTGACTCCCCGCAAGGATCATTCAAGGTCACCCCACATAGTATCTAGTTTGGACTATGACTCTAATACCATTTGTTGTGACCAAAGGCTATTCACATATCTCCACAATGACATGATATTATTCATTTTGGGTTTAAGCCCTCATGTCTTTGTTCTTGGACTTTACCCAAAAGACCTTATGTCAATGAAAATATCTTACATCCTTTTAAATTTATTATCTTTTTCAAATCTTTCAAATATGGGACTTTGATTGAATGCCAACGTAATATTAGTTTAACAACGTGCAGTTTTGAATTTGTTATAGTGTACAGTAATTTGACATCTTCAATCAACCTATCTAACACTACAAAAAAAAATACTGTTTTGGGACGAATTCTGGAATGAATTCTGGGATGAATCCTGGGACGAATTTCTAAAAAAATTGGTGCAAAAAATTTTGGAATGAATTCTGCGACAAAATAATTTTCGTCCCAAAATTCTCGTTGCCAACTTGGCGATGAATTTGGGGACGAAATTGGCGATGAATAATTGGCAAACTTGGCGACGAATTATTTTTGTTGCAAACTTAGCGATGAAATTGGCAACAAATTATAATCTTATCGCTAAATTTGTTGCAAATTCTGCAACAAATATAAAATTCATCGCAAAATTGTCATAAACAACTCTTGGGACAAATAAATTTTTGTTGCATAATTTGCAACTAATTTGGTGACGAAAATAATAATATGAAAAAATTATGATCTGCGACAAATTTATTTTCGTCCCAAATTTCTAACAAATTTAGCGATGAAAATAATAATAAAAAAATTTATGATCTGCGACAAATTAAATTTTGTCTCAAAATCTAGGACGAATTCACAAATTCATCCTAACTTCTGAGATGAATTCACATATTCATCCCAAATTCTAGGACGAATCCAAAGATTTGTCCCAAAACCGGGACGAATTTTGGAATGAAATATAATTTATTGCTAAATAATTATGATAATTTGGCGACAAATTATTTTTGTCGCCAAATTCATCCCTAAATCCCAAAAAATCCAGCAAAACCAATTTGTTTCTGAAATTTCTAATCCAATACATATAAACTTATATACAACAAAATTAAATACCACATCATAAATATTTAACACATCCTGATTAAGATTATCACATTCTATTTAACATATATATACACCTCTATTAATATTTGAAATCAATTTTACAATAATACAATTCCAAAGTTCTCAAAAAGTTATACAAGAACTTTCTTCTTCAAGACTCCAAGAACTTATACAAGTCCAATACTCCAAAAAATAATACAAGTCCAACCTCTTAAAAGTTATATAAGTTTTTTCAAAATAAACAATACATGCATCAACTCAATCTTCTTTTTCCACAAACTATCTTTCCCATCAAATCATCTTTTCTTACATAAAAATAAATAAACAAACAAACCAGATCAATAAAGGACACTTGAATGCTGCCTCATCTAGTATATTTTTTGTGGATATAGAACTAATAATTCCATTGTCAATTTCTAAAGCGGATCTAATATATCCTTTTACCTTAAAGTACAAAAAAAATGTATTTGATTAAAGAAAGAAATATTTTGGAGATTTATGATGCACTCCAATAAGGAAGTGGCATGTTTTTTTGAAGCAACTACGTAAGCAGTTAATGAAAACAAATAATAGGACCATTTTCAAGTATCCATAAAGGACACTTGAATGCTGCCTCATCTAGTATATAGGAAGGGGTGGTAATGATGCTGATATGCTCAAAAGGATGCATAGATGTAGAATCCTTTACCTTCTAGATAATTTCCAAGACTCCATTAAACACACTTCAATACTGCCTCTTCTTGTGTTTAGGAAGGGTGATAATAATGCTTGTATGCTCAAAAGGCTGCATAGATGTAGAGCATGTTCAAATATCTATTCAGCTGGTAGTTCTCACAACACTTGTGTTTTATTAATTTCACTACTAGTTTTCACATCTGTGTTTTAGTGTGGTGATGGTTATATATTAGGGATTAATATTCAAGATAGCTATGCAATTTACAGTACTATTATTATCTTAGTGGGTCTTCTATGTATATGTTCAATATCATTAATTATTCTCATACAGATTTATGGTTATTGACATTGAATAGCAAATCACCAAAATGTTGATAATAGTAGACTTATTTCAATTCTGAAGGCCTTAATAATTCGTGCCTTCTTATGTATGCACATTGAAAATCCTTTTTTAAATTTTTGTAACTAAAAAAGTTGACACAAGTATCAAGGGGTTTGTTTGTTGGATGCAATGGATTCATTGCAAACACCTTTGAGGGATGTGTCAAAGTCTCTTATTCTTCCTATATGTTGTCAAGACCTCTATGGGGTAGGTCGCAGCTTGGAAAATTGGAGACTTGAGCTATCCGTAATTGATGTAGGTCAACTAATGCACACACATATTATTAGTTTCTTCCATTGTCATCGTAGCTTCTTCCATTGATTGCAAAATCTACTTTGGTCTACTTAATGCACACACATATTATTAGTTTCCATGTAGGTTAACTATCAGAATGCCTAATTGATATTGCCATGCACACATATATTATTAGTTTAAATCCTATAACTGTTTTCTTACTAAAGTTGTTTAACACCAAATATGTCTCTAATAAGTAGAAAGTTAATTGAATTCAAATTTAATAAGTTGGAAAAATCTAACAAGCATCTTAGTAACAAACGTAGATATACCTAAAATAGGTGAGGAAAAAAGAGTATCTCCAAACACACTAAACTCACAGGAAAATGTAAGCTCACAGGAAAATGAGACTTGCACAAAAAAAACATTATGAACTCAACAATCAAATTAAATATAAGGGTAACAATAATTTATAACTATTCGTAATCCAATTAAAATATGTAACAAACATCATTAACATAAAGAAAACTATACTAAATATGAAGCAATTTGAAATTAACGGTAACCAATCTATTCTAAATTAAATGCCATGCTTTGCAGGTTCGAGATCCATCATGTGCGCATAAGTTTTTAGATTATTTATCAGAGATAAAATAAGATGCAGGAATCAACAATGTTATGGTTTTGGATAGCGGCTTTAATGGTTGGCATACTTCTGGCAACCCGGTTTGCCAATGCACTACTAATCCTTGCACAGGTAATTGGTCTTAAGATGTAGGAATAATCCTGTTTGCCAATGCACTACTAACCCTGCACCAGCAACCCTCCTCACGACGCTCACCAACAGCCCTCCTCATGACGCCCAGCTTGACACAAGTAAATTCAGCCGCAAACTAAAACTCATTCAATGTCACAACTACAAAAAGCACAGGGCACATCTCAACATCAAACACAGACAAAAAAAAACAAGGGAGAAACGTAAATAGATCCCAGAAGCACTACGAACTCAAGCACATGCGTCGGATCAAGCAAGTGATCCACTACCAGTGGTCGGATGCGGCCACCAGGGGTCGGATGCGGCCACCAGGGGTCGGAGCGGCCACCAGGGACCAGACGCGGCCACCAAGGGTCGGACGTGGCCACACCTGGCCACCAGGGGCGGACGCGGCAAGCAGGAGCCGGCCGAGGGCACCCACTACCGCCCGTCGTTGAGGAGGAGAAAAGAGAGAGGAGAGGGGAGCTTACACTTCGTCGCCTTCGCCGTCACCGCCGCCGTCACCGCCGCCGTCGCCAGGGAGGGGAGATCGAAGAGAAGAAGAATGTGTGATCGAGGATGCTATACGAGGGGAGAGTAATTAGGGATCAGGTAGGTGGGAAAATTAGGGATAAGTCCCAAATTTTTGGATGAAAAGAGAGTTCGTCCCAAATTTTGGAATGAATGTAATTTTTGTCCCAAACTTTGGAATGTAAATATTTTTCGTCCCAAAGGGAAAAAAATAAAAAAAAACTAATTAATTAATACATTAAAAATAGATCTATAAATTTTGGAATGACATGAAACAAGTTTTTATATATTCATATTTTTCTCCCGATCATAAAAATATCCTTATCCATAGTTTTTACCTAATATATTGAGTGTAATGATTTTTTTAACCTGAATTAGGTTAAATTTGGATTAAAAAATCACTACACTCAATATATTATATTAGCATTATGGATAAAGATATTTCTATGATAAGGAGAAAAATACAAACATATAGAAACTTATTTCATAAAATTCTGACATCTCTAGATTTATATTTAGGACTTTGGATTTTTTTTTTTTTAATTTTTCAATTCTGGGATGAATCCTGGATTCATCGCCAACCTGGATTTGTCCCAAAATTGGCGACGAATCCATGGATTCGTCTCCAAATCTGGGATGAATCCAGGATTTATCCCAGATTCAAATAGAATAAAAAAATAAAAAAAAATTAGAAGACCTAAATATGGACTTAGAGATATTGGAATATCATAAAATAAGTTTGGGTTTGTATTATTCTTATGATCATGAAAATGACCTCATTCATAATTTTGACCCAATAAATTGAGTGTGATAATTTTTTTAACACAAATTAGATCCTATACAAATAAAAAATTATCACACTCAAAATTATATATAAGGTTACTTTTATGATCAGGAAAACAATACGAACCCATGAGAACTTATTTTATAAAATTATGATATCTCTAACTTCATATTTAGACATTCCAATTTTTTAAATTTTTTTTTATTTTTTTCCAATCTGGAACGAATCCAGGATTTGTCCCAAATTCTGGGACGAATTCTGGATTCATCCTAAATTAAAAAAATATAATATCTAAATATGGACCTAGAGATATTAGAATTTTATGAAACAAGTTCCTATGAGTTTGTATTGTTCTATTGATCATAAAAATGACCTCATCCATAATTTGACATAATAAATTAAGTGTGGTTCTTTTTTATTTGTATATGACCTAATATGTGTTTAAAAAATTACCACACTCAATTTACTATGTCAAAATTATAGATAAGGTCATTTTCTTAATCAGAAAAATAATACGAACCCATAGAAACCTATTTCATGAAATTTCGATATTTCTATATCCATATTTAGGCCTTCTATTTTATTTTGTTTATTTGAATTTGGGGTGAATCCTGGTTTCTTCCTAGATTTTGGGATGAATCCATTTGTCCCAGATTTTGTGATGAATCCAGATTCGTCCCAATTTTTTTTTAAAAAAAAATAAATACCTAAATATGGACCTAGAGATATCAGATTTTCATGAAATAAATTACTTTGGGTTTGTATTATTCTCCTGATAATGAGAATGACCTCATACATAATTTTGAGTCAATAAATTGAGTGTGATAATTTTTTATTTGTATAAGACCTAATTTATGTTAAAAAATTACCACTCTCAATTGATTGGGTAAAAATTATGAATGAGATCATTTTTATAATTAGCAGAATAATACAAACTCATAGAAACTTGTTTCATGAAATTTCGATATCTCTAACTCTATATTTAAGATTTTGGATATACATTATGAGTTGAGCAAAACTCTAAGTGATTGTTCGTGAAACCTAGAGATACGTTATGAGTTGAGCAAAGATTGGAATACCTAAATATAGATGTAGAGATATGAGAATTTTATGAAATAAGTTCTTATGGGTTCGTATTGTTCTCCTGATCATAAAAATGACCTTATCCATAATTTTGACATAATAAATTAAGTGTGATAATTTTTTATTTGTATATGATCTAATTTGTGTTAAAAAAAATTAACATACTCAATTTATTGGGTCAAAATTATGGATGAGATCATTTTCATTATTAGGAGAATAATACGGACTCATAGGAACTTCTTTTATGAAATTCCGATATTTCTAAGTCCATATTTAGACCTTATAATTTTTTAAATTTTTTTTCCAATCTTAGAGGAATCCTGGATTTGTCCCAGAATTTAGGACAAATTCTGAATTCGTCCCAAAATCTGGTATGAATTCTGAATTCGTCCCAAAATCTGGGACAAATTTAGTGACGAAAATATGTTGGGAATTTGAGACAAAAATATTTTATTACATACTTCATTGCTAATTTGGGTCGATTTTTGTTTTTGTCGCCAAAATTGTTACAATTTGGGGATGACAAATATTCGTCCCAGATTTTTGTTCCTAGATCATTGTTGTTTGTAGTGTAAATATTTTATTTATCTTTTTACCTCTAACCTGTATTTTCTTAATGAGTTATCACACGTCCGGGGCTATGATCTAGTAGAAGGACATCCAGTTATCATCCAGAAATCTACGGTTCGATCCTCAGTTACAATGCATTTGTAGAAATTTTTTGTCCAAATGAGACTCACAATCAAGGGATGCTGAGCTTTTAGGTTGTCCGCTATGAGCGCTTCCCGATTTATCCTAGCAGTTGATCAGAAACTTTCATGGGAGAGCTGATATCTCAGTTGGTTGTCCGAGGTTCACCTAATTAATCAAATTTTTTTAGTGAGTTCTCATTATGTTAATGAAATGCTCCGTCATCATAGCCTTAGGTATTTCCATTTTTTAGCTTTCCACCGTTTAAGGTAACTTTAGAATTGATAATTGTTTTATTTGGAAGTAGAGAATAACTTGGATATAAGATTGAGTTATTAATTTAATTATTCCTTTAGTTTCCATTTTGATTTATTTCTTATTTTATTATTAAATTATTAAATATGCTTCCGTTGATATGGAAATTACAAACTGGATGCAAAATAATTAGGAAAGAAAAGAAAAGAAAAGAAACGATTTTATCCTTCAATACCTATCTAGTAATCCACCAAATGGCAGCTAATTGGTTCACTTTCCTTGCTTAAACGTCCAAACATGGAATCCATATACAGCAGGCTTCTTGCAAGATTGTTCCTCAACATCTGTATATATCCCGCACAGAACTCCTCACTGTTCGACTCAAGACAAGAAGACGATGAGCTCTTGGAATTCGATCGTGATGCAGCGCAGGACGCCCCTGTTCGTCTGCTCGATGGCCGTCGTCGCCGCATTATTGCTACTCTCCTCACCGGCGAGTGCTCAGACCAGGATCTGCGGAGTGATCATCGAGAAACTCACCGACACGTGTAGGGAGTACATAAAGATCCCGGGCCCGAAGGTGAACCCCTCCGCAGAGTGCTGCGCCCTAGTCGAGAAATCCAACGTGCCATGCCTGTGCGATAATCTCCCTCCGGGGATCGAGGAGACGATCAGCTTGGAGAAGGCGTTCTTCGTCGCCAGGAAGTGCGGGAAGAAAATTCGCGCAGGAAGCAAGTGCGGAGGTAGACATGCATCAACCTCTCATTTATATACGATTACTCTCTTGGTTTAATTCGACCAGCGTTTTGAGTCGTGCGTTTACTGTTTGCAGACTTCACGGTTCCCCCGTCGATGATTTGAGATGGAACGTGGTGCGAGGAGGGTGGACGGAGAAGAAATCGGAGAAATTGACAGGCTTTTAGTTATATTATCGCTGTCGACAAATAAAACTGTCTTATGCAACTGATAATGTGTATGTTTTATTATTAAAAAAATTTAAAATTTAGAAAAAAATGAAAAGGGCGTCCTAACTTATACTAATCGTAAAAAAACTCTCTTTATTCTAGCGTTATTATAGCTACTCTAATATATTTAAAATTTAAAATTTTTTATTTATTTTAATTAAAATAAAATCGATGGCTTTTCATATTATAATAATATACCTTGGTAGCAACTACACACTTATACCTAAGAGTACCTTAAGCATCTTAGAGGGTCGTCGGTCGTAAGAGGGGTGCCTCTCCCATGCTCATGGGACGAATATGCCATAACAGTCTTGTTTATAGTTGAATGTTAAATTCTTTAAATATTATTATATCAAAATATTCTTCTTTATTATTTTTGGTTAAAATTTATTAAAATTATTTAAAATTAATTAAAATAATTTTAAAATAATTGTAAAAGTTATTAAATAGTTGCTATAATAATATTATGTATTGTATTAAATGGTACATGTTATAGGAGCGTAGCTATCAACAACGCTAGAATATTATATGTTGAAAATGTAAATAGAAAAAAGAGATGAAAAGGAAGAAGACTCAATGTGATAGGTGTTTACTCTCACATTGAGAATTTTATAATATTGTGGTTAGTTTATAATGTATCATAAATATTGAAATTATGAACATATGTATGAGGAGAGAGTCTCTCTCTCATATGGAGTACAAATCCAAGTTTCAAATTGTACTTAATCAAACGTGACTTATGTGCGAGCATGATTTACGTGCGGAATCCAGATCGATTGGGATAAAATCCAAATCATTCTTTTGCTTGATGCTCAAGTATAGCGGATGCATTAATATGCGATTAATACAAAATTTGTAATTGTCGACTGAAATGGTTGACCAACGGCTGTGTTTCAAGGCTAGAGAGTAAAGGCAATGAATGATCTTTATTCAATCATTTATGGCCGAAGGTCTAAGCTCCAAAGATTCTTCCACTTTAGTTCTCCGGTTTTCTTTTTCATCATTCATTTCGATCGATAATTTTTCCATGATAGCAATCGGGTATTTTTCTTAATTCGCTATGAACAACCAATGCTAGGTTGTAATCATGATTTCTCCGTTATATTATAGAAAATAGATGTCCATAGTGTTGGTGCAGCTGACACCGATGATAAAACCTAAATTTTAATTAATGACAATTGGATTAAAGTTAGATATAGTGTGATATAATCTTTGTACCAAATGTGCAAGACTTTATGCGTCTGAGACCAAACTAAAATCTAGCTAGGTCTAGAGAACTTGATAGCTAGTGTAGAAGTTCAGATAGGTCAAGGAGTAACCCGATATCTAGCGGGAAGTCTAGCTAGGTTCGCGGTACTTGACAGTGTTAGCTAGAGTCCTAGAGCCAATCATTTGATAATTGTATTTTGGACTTGTTGTATCATATTCTATATATATATAAATAAAGGCATTTGGTTTTTGGTTATTATACTTACTTGTATTGGTGCCAAATAAACCAAGTATAATAACGTCCTTGAGTAGAAGGTTCTTACCTATATCAATCGGTTAGCTGAACCGATAGTGAGATGATATAGGGAACACTACTCTTAATAATTCCTAGTCGAGTATTAACATTCAGGGACAATGTTAATGCAATAAGACTAGCATGTAGGTCAACTCGATGACTTGATCTCACAAGTCATGGATATAGAGATATCAAGTTGACACATGGGTATGTATTGGAGAATGTATACTGAATGACCCGCCATGAGAAAGTATCATGGATCGTTATATGAGTGACATATACTTTCTCATGTGGCTATTAGTATGACTACTAGTCCTTAGATCTGAAGTCACCATAGTTCCCTACATAAGGAGTTATGTACTTTGGTTTCGTCAAACGTCACCCGTAATTGGGTGGATTATAAAGGCGATTACTGGGTATGTAACGAATTATACAGAGGGATGTGAGTGATGTAGATGAGATCTATCCCTCCTATATGACGGGAGCGACATCGATATTCTTGATAGAGTGAGACCACGAAGTGCATGGCCATGCCCAAATGAGTCAATATGAGATATTGAGCTCATTTGATTGAGTGAGTCTACTTGGAGTTCTAGATTTAGATTGATTAGAGGATGACACGGTCTATGCCTCACATTGATCAATCTAGATGTCTAAGATAGAAGGACACTTGTCATATATTGTGAGGAGTCGCAATTAGTAGTCACAAGGTGATGTTGGATCTCGACATTCTTGTAACTTGGGTAGTAATGATGTGTTGCTAGATACGGCTCATTACTTATGCTCCTAAATGAGTTTAGAGGCATTGTCAACGTTATAAGAACCTATAGGGTCACACACTAAGGACAATTAGATGGAGATTAGGTTCATATGATGAACCAAGAGGATTAGATTCATTTGATGAATCAAATTGGATTAAGAGTAATCCTAATTGGGCTTGAGTTGGACTCAAGTTGATTCATGTGTTCAATGAGTCTAATTTAGATTATGACTCATTGAATCAATTTAATTAAATGAATTAGATTCATTATATTAATAGCTTGAATTAAATGGTTGGATTAGATCAACCATGAGAGAGATTAAGTCAAGTTTGACTTGACTTGAGAGGAAGATGAAGAGTCAAGTTTGACTTAACTTTATGCCACCTCATTGGTGAGTTGACATTGAGTGGGCCAATGATGATGCTCCACATCATCATGGTTGCTTAAGTGGGATGCCACCTCATGGGAGTTACCAAGAGTTGTGACTCTTGGCATTCCATGGGAGTTACTCACCCTCTTAATGTGGCCGGCCACATGAATGGAGTGATAGGTTTTCATTTTGTGAATTACTCTCATTCAATCCATCTTCTTCCTCTCAAGCTCTCCCTCTCCCTCTTCTCCTCTCTTGCCGTGACCTATCAAGGTGCTAGCACACCTTCGTTTAGGTCTTTCTCCACCTAATTAGTTCGTGTGGATACTTCTAGAGGAGTATCTATTTTGATACTCTTGAGATCCGGCACCGTTTGAATGAGCGGGAACGCGAAGGGCTTCGTTTCAAAGGTATAACCCTTTTTCATGTAGATCTAGGAGTAGATCTCGGTAGAAACTTGTATTCGTAGTTTTTCGAAATTTTTCTTTGCACGGATCCGTTGTCTTTGGGGCTTTTGGGGTTTCCGCGACGCGAAAACACGGTTTTCGCGGCCCGGAAAACCCAATAGACAGCTGGTCAAAGTCTAGTTGAATTTGCAGACTGACAACTAGTAGGAAGACCTGGTGGGCTGAAAGAGAATCAAACAATTCTGCATAGTAAAGTAAGTCACTAGACAAGAGTGTTCTAGTGAGGACGAGTCCCAATTCGAGACTTTAGGTGTTGGTCCAATTTAGGTATATTTTGGATGTTTAAACTGAGACCATGATTAAATCTCGGTCTCAGATAGACTGGATCTAGTTAATAATGCTTATAAATTATGCTAACTCTATTTTATAAGATATAGTTTGAATTAACACTTTTTGTAGGAGTGAAAATGTGTTTTAAGCCTCGGTTGAACAGTGTTAGAGGTGCCCTAGATAGAATGAAGGCGCCATTGAGTGTTGGTCAAAGACCGCTCGCTAAAAGGTGCAGAGGTGCCTCCCATGTGATCAGAGGCACTAGGAGCATGGCGTGGAGGCGCGTTGGAGCATCTGGAAGGAGCCCTAAAGCATATAAAGAGCGCAGTCTACGAAGCTTATCAATATCGAAGTTTTCAAGATTATTTTTGCTATTGGAGGCACCCCCTTTGAGCTTGGAGGTGTCCTCGATGCTCAATAAAAGGACTATTCGACCAAACATTTAACACAACTTCAATACACAATCTTTCGAGTTTCTCGCTTCTCTGGCTTCGTCCTTCCGCTGTGCTACGATGCTACTACGCCCTACTACTGTTGAGAAGCCATTCGACATTGAGCTCGATCCAATATTCTTCACGTGTCGGGTAATGAAATTGTCTATTAAGTTTTTAATTACTGTATAAAGAAAAGTGTATGTTGTTGCACTCGTCCTTAGTTTATTATTGTATTTGATTCCCTCTTCCAGCGGTTCCGAAAGAGGTTTATAGTGGATTGCCCGTCGATACGGTCTAAAGGATTGTGGGTCTTGGAGTAGGAGTCGCCAAAGGCTCTAAACCAAGTAACTCTTCATGTTCGTCGTATTTGTGTTCTTTTTGTTTCTGTTTCTATTTTATTCTGCTATGCACTTTGATTTTAAAATGAAAAAGATGGATTTTTTAAAAGACATGTGACTCACCACTTTCTCACATGCACACCGATCCTAAAAGTGGTATTAGTGTCTGGTTGCTCTGAATTGGTGCAACCACCAATCGAGTAGAGGGTTTATTTCTTTCGGTTCGCTCCTTGTTTCAGTGTTAAGTTTTTCAAATATATCTAAATTGGTAGAATTACCTCTTCAAATAAGTTTTTTTGCCGTGATTTTTTCAAATTATTTGAAATTGGTGTAACACCACTCAAGCCTTATTTTTTATCTTTCTCCTCCCACACTACTTATCCTAAGATCTAGTCTTGTAATTTATTTTTAATTGTGTTGTGCAAGAATAATGGAGACCAAAGAGACGCTCGAACGAAATGTTAATGAACTACCTCCATACAAGACATACAAGATGGACGAATTCAATCCATGGAGGATGCAGATGGAAAGCTTCATTCTTATGAACAACTTCGATGGTTGCATGAGGTTGAAGCAATCCTCTCAAAATTTAGAAGCAAGTACAAAGGTAATCAAGTTAATTTTGAGTTTATTGACAAAATTATTTGTAGAATAAGAGAACACCGAGATGCCTATGACTTTTGGACTCAGTTGATCAAGTTTCATGAGAATACATCAAAACATAAGTCTGAACCAATTGAAAAACCTACAGAATTGGGAGTTGCGCTTAAGGTTATTAATATTTACCAAACTACCCTTGTAAGTAGCAATTTGAATGACATGCATGATGATGGATCGAAAGCGCTAGAGGGGGGGGGGGGGGGGAATAGCGCTCGTGGCTATTTTTAACGATTTAAAACACAGAATAGAAACGCAGCGGAAAGTAAAATAAAACACACAGAGACGCAGGTGTTTTACTTCGTTCGGAGCCTATGGCGACTCCTACTCGAAGGCCCACGGTCCTTGACCACTTTCGGTGGGCAACAACTATAAATCCGAAAAGATTACAATTTGAATTAAAATCAGTGTAATAAAAGAACTAATACCGACAACACAAGATTGAAGAGTCTGAGCTTTGGGTTGTCGACGTCGAGTAGTAGCACTTCAAGATCGTCTCGTTCGCAGCACTTCACAGAAGACAGCTTGTGTTTAGCTGCACCCTCGACCCTCTTTTATATGACCTTCCGGGCGCCCTTCCGGGCTCTTGGAGTGTGACGTGGCCAACCAACCAGGATGCTCCACGTGGCGAGGCGACGCGATCACCTTTTTCCAGAGATTCCTTCACCCGCAAAACAAGGTTAGTCCGAGCAATAATACCCCTGATAAAACATAGTAATGAATAATTGACAGTCTAATCCCTAGGTCGACCCGACGCCTACTGTTCCCTCTACGGGGAACGCGCCCTCACCTACTCCCCTCAGGAGAGATTACCTGATGTCAGTCCGGTCCTCTAGACCAACTGGACTTTCTGCCTAGGGTTACCACCCCCTAGGACCTAGGGTTACCGCCCCCTAGGGTTTTTCTCCACCTAGGGTTACCACCCCCTAGGACATAAGGTTACCGCCCCTTAAGGTTTTCCTCCACCTAGGGTTACCGCCCCCTAGGACCTAAGGTTACCGCCCCTTAGGGTTTTCCTCCACCTAGGGTTACCGCCCCCTAGGACCTAAGGTTACCACCCCTTAGGGTTTTTCACCTGCCTAACCGCAGCTAGGACTTTCCTGAAACACATATTCAAACATGTTAGATCACACACTAACTTAACTTTGAATCCTTTGCCATTATCAAAACTAAGGTTCGATCGTCGGATGCTTCCCGCACCAACAATCTCCCCCTTTTTGATAATGGCAACTGAAATTCAATGTTAAGTACAATAAATATGCTGTTATGTATAAGCACAAGACACAAGATAAGCGTGATAGCAAGATAAACATAGCTCCCCCTTAATACACGCTCCCTTTAAACTATTTTCTTTGAATTTCTCTACTCTTTCTTTGAATTTCTATTTTTATTTCTTTCTTTGAATTTCTCTACTCTCCCCCTTTGCCATATATCAAAAATGAGCTAGTTTTTTTTTAAAAAAAAAACTTAATTTTTCAAGACAAAATTTTAGCAGAAACCATTTTAACTTAGGCAAGGAGCAAGGAAAAAAATTTTTTAACTTCAGAAAATTTTCAAACAAAATTTTTCTACTTCAAAAATTTTCAAACAAGATTCTCAAAAATTTTCAAGAAAAATTTTCAACTTCAGAAATTTTCTAACAAAATTTTCAACTTCAGAAATTTTCTAACAAAATTTTCAACTTCAGAAATTTTCAAATAAGATTTTCAACTTCAAAAATATTCAGGTGTTTAAAGAAAATTTCCAAGGAAAAAATATTTTTAACTTAAAAATTTCAAAGTTTTAAATAGTACTGCTTTAACTTAAAAGTTTTTTTAAAAGTTTTAAAGAAAATAATACTTCAAAAATTTTAAAGTAGAGAACACTTGAAAGTTTTAAATTTGGAGAAAGTTTTTGAGAAAGCTGCTTAAGGCATGCTTTTGAAATGTATTTCAAGAATACTTAAGGCAAAGGAGAAGCGATGACCTTATTTTTAAATAGCTTGCCGTTTGTTTTAGTAAGGTATCAGAGCCCTAAAGTCCAAGCATGAGTCAAGATTTGTTTTGATCAGGTATCAGATCTTTTAAGTACAGACATGCTTAAACTTATTATTTCCTTCACCAACTGTCTAACCGTTTAGCTACTTGCTGATTGCCTAGAGGGCAACAGTGTTCACTTGGTTAGTCAAGTCAAGTCAATAGATCCAGTTAGATTTGACTAAGGCTGGAAGACTTGATTCGATTACTTTTAATCACGTATTTAACGCCTAGACTCATATTGATGCATAGAAATAAGCATTCTCGAGTCCAGGCTGTACCCTATGCATCTCACACCGTTCTATGTTTTACAAACACAATTAAGGTAAACCTAGGTGTTTGTGAGATGCTCTGGCTGAGTCCTGGGGGAACATGATTTTTAGGGGGGGGGGGGGGAATCCTAGGCTAAATCCCACTTTTGAAAGTCTAGTAAAGTAGGGATTTTAGAAATCAAAATTTGCCTAGAAAAAAAAATGGGATAAAAAGACTAAACTATTAGATTAGGGTATAATCAATCAAGTCTGAAGTAAAAAGTCGACATAGATAAAGGAGTCATAATAGAGCTGCTACATGCTGCTACATGCTGTACTAGAGTCATAATAGAGCTACAGTCGGAGCTACTGAGATGATGAGGGAGGTGGTCCGGAACCCAGCGACCGGAGTAGTGTCAGGAGCTCAGTGTGACGAGCCCGATCGTCCTCTCGTAGATCTCGGCGCAGGTCGGAGAGCTCCTGCCGTACGTCTCGTCGTAAGTCGGAGACCTCCTGTCGGACCTCTCGTAGAAGATCGGAGACCTCTCGCCGCATGGACTGATGAAACTCGGAGCTCTCGTGCTGGAGACTCGACATAGCCCTCTCTAGTCCGGAAACTCGATCAGCTAGAGTGCGAGGAGCTGGGTGTGGTGCTCGAGGTGGTGGTGGGGCAGGAGCAGCCTCCTCAGGAAATAGTGCCAACATGAACTCATCATGCTCTGCCTCCTCCGCCTGCTGGTGCTGTGCCCCCTACGCCAGGACATGGTACCCTCATCGTCTATATGGATATTTGCTAGGGAAAAGTTCCTAGCTCCTATGATGTCAAACTCGGTCAAGTGACGGATGTCACCTTCGGTGACATCAATGTGCAATGAGGACATGTAAGCTGTTAGAATGTAATAGTAAGGCATATGTACTCGTCTGCTGGTCACGTATCCAGATGCATAAATAATAGTGGAAAAGATGTGTAGGCTGATGTCTATGTCTAACCTCTGACACATGGCATAGAGAAGAAAGGAGTGAAATGGATGCATTACCGTAATGTCGTGAGTGGTCAGCGGTAAAATACAAAGTACTAGAACCCTATAAAGGGCGTAGTCCTGAATTCTAAGGTTAAGGGACCTAAACTGGGTCTCAGTGGGATCACGTTGGTCCTCAAAGAAATACGAATAGATCGTATCGAGGGTAATATGTGAGTAGGGATCTCCAAAAGGTAGCTCCCTAGGAGGATAGCATAAAAAGGTGCAGGGTGACTCTCGTAACCCTAGAAACTCACGAATGGTACTGGGAGATAATGTGATATCCGTGCCAGCTGCCCTAGTGGTATAGGAGTAGTCGTCTACTTTCACTAGGTTGTTGTAAAATTCGACACATAAACTTATGTTTACTGGGCTAGTGCACTCAACTAGGTTTCGCAACCTATAGTGGTTTATAGCCTCGGAGACTCGAATACAAGAGCGTAGAAAGAACGATCTATCTATACATTTGGTTCTAATGGCCATGTAATTTGTTGACATAAACTTAATCCTGAGTTCGTCGGTGGGAAACCTAGGGTCAATGCTAGGTGTAGAGGGCCCAGCACTAGATTTAGAACGCTTCCTAAATTTCAAATTAATATTACACTAGGAAATAAACAAGCATTATAAGAAATAAAGTTTAGGAGGGGGAAAATTTTTTTACCGAGGAGCCATTGTAATAAATTTTAGAACTGACGACCTCGGTTGAGTCACGACTCTGTATCAACCGCGGAAAATTTTAATTTTGAAAGTCTTCGCAGGTAAGCTAAGAAGCTTTAAGGAGGAAGACTTGGGTGCAAGGGTAGGGGGCACCTGCTGCCCCCTATATATAAGGGAGTCCGGGCGCCCGGACCTTTGTATGTTTTTTTTTTAATAAACTTAAATATGTTTAAGTAAATTTGATTTTAAACATGTTTAATTGAGGATTATTTTAAATTAATTCAATTTTGAAATTGGTTAAGTTAATTTGATTTGAAGATGTTTAAGTAATTTGGAGGAATGTTTAAATTTTAATTTGCTTAGTCATCTCACCCGATTTATGTTTTTCAATCAGGGGATCCTATTATTTTGTGAGATGAATTAGTTCAATTTTTAGGGTTTGTTTAACTTTATGTTAGATTCGGGTTTAGCTTTGGGTTCAACAAGTAAGCGTTCTTTGGATAAACTTCTGGGCTATGGTGAGTCACAAGGAGTTCATTAAAGTAACCATGCCTTTGAGGTTTCCCAAATAGTCCTACCCATTGAGCTTAATACTAAACCTTGGTCTAACTAGTTAGGATCCATTTAAGGGTAGCTTCGGTTAGTTTCACTTGGCCAAATGCATCAGGTCGAAGCCATATCTTCCTAGACATGCGATGCCCAAGCTTCCCTAATGTACTATCATCCAAAAACTTCACCAGTACTGTGGGTCAAGTTAAACCTTACCCTTTTAATCTATCCTTATTTACCCTGTCGGGTAATCTACTCTTGTTTACCCATTTCGGGTAGATTAAGTTCGGTTACCCAGTCGGGTAAATAGATTTCGGAGTTGCCAGCTATTCTGGACCCTCCTTCTATTTTGATTTTTGGATTTTTGAATTAATTTTGAATTTATGAATTTTGAATGATTAATTTCGAATTTTGAATTTTCGAATTTTGAATTTTAATAATTAATTTCGAATATGAATTTTAAATTTTAATCATTTAATTTCGAATTTGAATTTTAAACTTTAATAATTAATTTCGAATTTGAATTAATTTCGAATTTTGAAATTTTAATAATTAATTTTGAATTTTTAAATTTGAGTTTTAGATTAAGTTCGAATTTTTAACTTTGAGTTTTTAGATTAATTTTGAATTTTTAATTTTGAGTTTCTGATTAATTTCAAATTTGAATTTTGAATTTTAAGTTTTAATTATGAATTTTTCAATTTTGAGTTTTTAGATTAATTTAGAATTTTTATTGTTTTAGCTCCCCCTGGATCATAGTCTCGATAAGGTTTATTGAGGTAATGTATTTGATCCTTAGGAACCCAATAATATCCAAGTCCAGCTTGATTGATCAGGTTGAACTTGGCAACCCATGCTTGGACCATTTTTCTATTTGGTTTTATTAAGGATAGGTAAGATTTATACTTCTTTTTATATCCTAGTCCAGTTCGATTGTAGATTGCCCTTTGAGTTCCAAGAATTAAGTCAAGATTCTTGGATCCCAAGGAAAATCGCTCTAGAGTTATTTTCAAATCCTTGACTTGACTTTTCAGATTGGAATTCTCTTCCTCAAGTTTTTGAACTTGAGTTGAGGTTCCAGTCTGAACTTGATCAGTTAAGGATTCGTTATTAGGTGTTTCTTTAAGGAGTGTTACCTCCTTTAGAAGCACTTTAATTCGAATCTTAGACTTAGCTACTTTATGCATTAAATAATTAATTAAACTATATAACCGACTTTTACTTACAGAGGGGTTCGGCCCTTCGGAAACGGATGCGGATCCGTGGCTTCTCTCGGACTCGGCTTCCGATTCGTCCTCACTTCCGGATCCGTTGGTGAAGTCCCGAGCTGTCAAGGCAAGAAAGTTCGTCTGTTCTTATTCTTCATCGTCGGATTCCTCGGAAGAAGACTCATCCCATGTTGCCTTCAATGCCTTCTTTCTTTTGGGTTTCTTTGGATCCTTCTGGTTCGGGCAATTCGCCTTGATGTGACCCTTCTGATTGCACCCGTAGCATGTCACTTTGAATTTGACCTTCGAGCTTGGTTGGGCTTCTTTAGACTGAATGGCCTTTCTGAGATCCTTTTTGTTGAAGCCCTTCTTTTTGCAGAGCTTCTTTACTAAGCTGACTATTTCGATTGTGAGTTCATCGTCGTCTTCTGAGTCTGGTTCTTCTTCTGACTCAGGTTCGGTTCTTCGCTTGACCTTTGACTCACGCGATCTCCCTGTTCCTGCAACCAAAGCCAACCCTTTCTCGGTCGGGCGTGCATTAGTCTGTTCGTGAAGTTCAAATTCTGCAAACAGTTCATCTAATTTAATGGTAGACAAGTCCTTGGAGACCTTGTAGGCATCTACCATGGATGCCCACAAGGTGTTCCTTGGAAAGGCGTTTAGAGAATACCTTATGATGTCCCGGTTGTCTACCTTTTGTCCAATCGCATGAAGACCATTGAGCAGATCTTGAATCCGGGCATGGAGTTGGGCGGCTGTTTCACCTTCCTGCAATTTGATGTTAAATAATTTATTAAAAATTAAGTCTCTTTTACTTACTTTGGTGTCGGATGTCCCTTCGTGAAGTTCAATTAGCTTCTCCCACAATTCTTTGGCGCTGTTGAAGGGGCCGACGCGGTTGAGTTCTTCTTTTGATAGGCCACACTGGAGGGTGCAGGTTGCCTTGGCATTAGCTTCCACTTTCTTGATCGAAGATGCATCCCAGTCCTCGTACGGTAGTGGTTTGCCGGCGCTGTCAGATGGTAGTTTGAATCCGGTTTTGACAATCATCCAGACTTCAAAGTGAGTCTGGAGATATGCCTCCATCCGACTTTTCCAGTACCCGAAGTCGTCTCCGGTGAATAGCGGAGGGCGGGCAGTACTATAGCCTTCTTGAAGGGCCATTTCAGTTTTACCTAAAGCGAAAAAACAACAAAAAAATGTCCCAGGACTTGGTCCTGGCTTAGTAGTGCGGAAGAAAAAAATGAATCACGAACTCGGGTGGTGTTGCACCAATTTCGAGAAAAACCGATTCGAGGGAAAAATAATTAGAATATAGCTATGAGGCTAAATTCTAATCGACTCCGAAAAAATACCACGACAAAAATATTTTGAATGGTGGTTGCACCGATTCAAAATGACTCCGCTCTGATACCAATTGATGGATCGAAAGCGCTAGAGTGGGGGGGGGGTGAATAGAGCTCGTGACTATTTTTAACGATTTAAAACACAGAATAGAAACGCAGCGGAAAGTAAAATAAATACAGAGACGCAGGTGTTTTACTTCGTTCGGAGCCTATGACGACTCCTACTCGAAGTCCCACGGTCTTTGACCGCTTTCGGTGGGCAACAACTATATATCCGAAAAGATTACAATTTGAATTACAATCAGTGTAATAAAAGAACTAATACCGACAACACAAGATTGAAGAGTCTGAGCTTTGGGTTGTCGACGTCGAGTAGTAGCACTTCAAGATCGTCTCGTTCGCAGCACTTCACAGAAGACAGCTTAGCAATTGATTGTAGTTTGGCTGCACCCTCGACCCTCTTTTTATATGACCTTCCGGGCGCCTGGACCCCTTCTGGGCTCCTGGAGTGTGACGTGGCCAACCAACCAGGATGCTCCACGTGGCGAAGTCGCGGCAGGGATAACATTTGGTCCCGGGCGCCCGGACCCCTTTTTCCAGCAGGTTCTTCACCTGCAAAACAAGGTTAGTCCGAGCAATAATACCCTGCAAGACAGTGTTAGATTCTGATAAAACATAGTAATGAATAATTGACAGTCTTCGGACTGTCGAGTCTGACTTCGGATTTCCTACCGGAAGCCCTAGGTCGACCCGACGCCTACTGTTCCCTCTACGGGGAACGCGCCCTCACCTACTCCCCTCAGGAGAGATTACCTGATGTCAGTCCGGTCCTCTAGACCAACTGGACTTTCCGCCTAGGGTTACCACCCCCTAGGACCTAGGGTTACCGCCCCCTGGGGTTTTTCTCCACCTAGGGTTACCACCCCTAGGACCTAAGGTTACCGCCCCTTAGGGTTTTCCTCCACCTAGGGTTACCGCCCCCTAGGACCTAAGGTTACCGCCCCTTAGGGTTTTCCTCCACCTAGGGTTACCGCCCCCTAGGACCTAAGGTTACCACCCCTTAGGGTTTTTCACCTGCCTAACCGCAGCTAGGACTTTCCTGAAACACTTATTCAAACATGTTAGATCGCACACTAACTTAACTTTGAATCCTTTGTCATTATCAAAACTAAGGTTCGATCGTCGGATGCTTCCCGCACCAACACATGATAATTTAGAGATTTTTTGTAAATCTATGCGATATTCACCCAAATACCCCAATAAACATATCAAATAATTTAGATATAATAGATTTAATTAATTTAGAAAATCTGACAAAATTAAAAAATTTGAAATCAAACAAATTAATTAATAAAAATTTTGATTTAATTAATTCACCAAATCTGAATAAACTAATTAATAAAAATCTTAAAAATCCAGAAATAAATAATAATTTAATACATTTTAAAATTTTAATTAATTTAGAAAATTATGAAAATTCAGATTTAATTAATTCTATCATTTTAAATTTAAATAAATCTAAAAATTCAAATGATAACAAAAATTAAAATTTAAATATTTCTAAAAATTTAAATAATAATTCAAACTTAAATAGATTTGAAAATTTAAATAATGAAAATGACGGAGACAAAATCTAGATAAAATTAATAAATTTCCTAATAAAATATTTGATAATCTAAATAATGTCAAACTAGAAATTTTGATCCAAAACAAAAATAATTTAATAAATAAAAATTTAAATGTTAAGGATAAATCTATAGATAAAACTAATTTAATAAAATCAAAACTAAATCATACTAATTCAAAATAAAAAATCAATAAAAAGTTAAAAAAAAATAAAAACTTAAACCCAACTAATTTAATTAATTCAAAATTAATAACTAATAAAAATTTAACTAATCTTTAAAACAAAGATAACTTAACCAATTTAAAATTAAAAATTAATAAAAAGTTAAATATTAAAGATAATCTTTTAAAGAAAAATAATTTAACCAACTTAATTAATTCAAAATTAAAAACTTAAAATTAAAAATGAAATAAAAACCTAAATCAAACTTAGTTAAAATTTAATTACTTAATTAAAACTTAAAAATCTAATTAAACTTAATTAAAATTAATCAAACCCAAGCATAAGTTTGAAAGCTTATTTGAAACCAAGCAAGTAGGACAAAACAAATATTATATCTAAAAATAAAATTCATTATATAAAAATAAGACATAGAATATATAATTCAAGAGGAGACATCAAATTCGTTGACACCTCAAAACATAGCCTATCCATCTGGGTAATTAAGACTAGACTAAAAATAATAATTTGATTCTTGTTCAACCTAGTAATAGGGTGGGGCGAGATGATAGTACGTTAGAAAAGCTTAGTCTAGAAAATCAAGTAGGATAAGGCATACCTTGCTTGGTCTATTTAGCTAAGTGGAAATAGTCGAAGCTACCTCACCATATCCTAGACTAGTTATACCAAGATTTTTCAATAGGAAAATTAAATGTCTAATTTCTTGAAAAGGCTTTGTCTAGGAGTAGTTCTTACTCCGATACCCAAGAAGGCTCCTATGCCTCGCCACAGCCTGAAAGCTAATTTTTAAAATGTACATTTAATTAACTGATAGTTAAATATGAATCTAACATGAAGTCAAACTATATTCAAATAAAAATTCAACTAACTCATCTCACAAAACTATAGGAATACCTTGTATTGGGATTTAATCAAAGTTCCACATTGAAAATATTTAGAAAATATCATGAGTTTAAAAAGATGTAAGATAGATCTCTATTGGCATGAGACCTTTTGAATAGAAGCGAAGAGTAAAGCCATGAGGGTCTAGGCTCAAAGTGGATAATATCATACCATTATAGAGATACTGAACATCCTTCAGTCATAATACATAGTATCAGAGTCATAATCCATACCAGATGTCATGTAGAGTGGCTTTGGTGGAGTCTGAATTAGATAGTACTATCTTGTGGCATATGCGGTTAGGGGATAGGGTAAATGTAGGATTCTAGAACTTCACAAGTGAGATTTGTTGAAGGGTGTTAAGAAGTGCAAGCTTGAATTCTATAAATTCTGTGTTCTTGGGAAACAAAGCAAAGTGCGTGAGATTTTTTGAAGGTTGTCAAGATGTGTAAGTTTGAATTCTATAAATTATATGTTATTGAGAAACAGAGCAAAGTGCAATTCAAGACAGCAATAAATAAGATAGAGGGGATTCTGGACAATGTACATACGGATCTCTAGGACCAGCCAGTGTAGCATCACATGGAAGACACTTGTATTTTGTGAATTTTACTGATGATTACTCATGAAAGGTTTGGGTATACTTTATGTGTCATAAGTCAGAAACTTTTGCAAAGTTTAAACTATAGAAAACTAAAGTGGAGAACTAGATCAGAAGGAAGATCAAATGTCATAGGTCACACAATGGGATTGAGTACATAGATTTAAAGTTTCAGGAATTTTATGAGCAGCATGGGATAATGAGACATTTCTCGATCGTAGAACACCTCAGCAGAAGAGGTGGTAGAAAGGTTGAACATGACAATCATTGAGAAGGCAAGATGTCTCAGGCTGAATGTAGGGCTAGCAAAGAATTTTTGAACTGAAGTGGTTAACATGACATTGTTGGGACCTTGATGTCCGCTAGAGGGGGGGGGGGTAAATAGCGTCTCGTCACGTGTTCGTCGGCTGCGTCTTGATGATATGCAGCGGAATACAAAGACAAAATTAAAACAACCAATGCTAACACCTAGGGTTTACTTGGTATCCACCTCAAGATGAGGTGACTAATCCAAGGATCCACACGACACGCTCACTCCACTATGAAAACCTCCTTCTCGGTCGCAGCCGGAGGCGGAGAAGCTGTAACGACCACCCTTCTTACTACTACTCTCTAAGGGCGACCGTTACCTAACTATTACTCTACTTACTAGTGTCACTTATTCTAATATTAGCAACACTTAGATTTATCACGACCCCAGAGGAAGTCCTACCGAAAAATTTCGGCAGAATCTCCCCTGTACCGATGACCAACTTAGCCATATAGACACTATATACACAGCCACAAGCGGCTGGAACATACTTTTTCACAACCACGCAGTATAATAACACAATAAGAAGAAGGAAACTACTCTAGCAATAGCAAACAACTATATCACTCCAACAATAGGACCCAACTACAAGTGCGGAATAAACTCAACTACAATCCCAATTGCATAATAACATTAAAAGAGAACTAAAAGAACTAAACAGAAAAGTCTTGGCAATTTGCCAGTTCATTCTGGATCTCTCCATAGTCCAGTCATCACACACCTCCACCACCACCACCTTGTCGCCTTCCTTTCATATTTTAGCTTTTCCTTTATCTGCAGTAGGAGGAAAAATAGATCTATAAGCAAAACACTTAATAAGTACTAATCTATCTCACAAAACTCGAAATGCATAGAAATAACGCAACAATACTAAAACTGAAATGCTAAAAGAAAAGCTGCATGTACTCATCTAATAGCAAAGTACTCATGGTGTACAGAAATAAAACTGAACACTGGAAATAATACTAAACATGCTCACTAAACTGATAAGAAAATAATGAAACTAATGCTGTATATATGCTTAGAATTAAAGGAACTAAACTCCTGTTGATTCTAAACATAGGTGGTAACTGTTTCATTTACTTATAGCTTTATACTTGAAATTAATCTTTTAATTTCTTTTACTTTTACTTTTCTTTCTTCTTCTTTTTCTTTCTTCTTCTTTTTCTTTGGGTGTAGGCTTAGTACCATCTTATGTGTGCTCCCTAATAGAGACTGCTGTAGTCCCACAGGGTAAAGACCTCGGTCTTACCAGGGCCGAGACATCAGAAACGGTCACCTAGATTTGTTTAACGACAACCTCGGAAGTCGGGTACTAACCTCTTACTTTAATTTACTTGTTATCTCTTTTTTAACTAGACCTTGGTCTTTTTCTTACTTATAGCTGCTCATTATAGCAAGGAAAGTCCAAACTAAATGCTATGTGCATACATGTATATGCTAAAATCTGTTCATGCATATCTTAAAGTAAAGGGAAACAAAATTCAGCATACCACTATATGTTATAATATGTTCATGTACATCTTAAAGCAAAGGAAAACAAAAATCAGCATGCTACTATATGCTAAAATATGTTCATATGACTACTAAAAATCTGCACATGTGAATAACAAAAATCTGCACACGTGAATCATTAAAAATCTGCGAATGAAACAGAATTAAAAACTAATACGGCTCATGCTATTCTAATACTGCAAACTTTAAATAAAAGCTGCCCTTCTAACTAAATAAGGGTTGTTCTTGCCCTTTGAGTTGCAAGGAAAATACTAAACCATTCTAACTAATTAAAGGGTTGTTCTTGCCTTTTTGAGTAGTAAGGAAAATGCTAAACCATTCAAACTAATTAAAAAGTTGTTCTTGCCTTTCTAAGTAGCAGGGAAAATGCTATTCTAATATTGCATACTTTAAATAAAGGTTGAACCCATTCTTATACATGGCAACGAGATACACTCTAATACTGCAAAATGAACAGTTGATAGCAAGGGAAAATACCCGTGCAGTATACTTATAAGTGACTAGTTGACATTAAAATGGCACCAGCAGTATAGTATTCTCAAACTTGAACAGTATGCAAATTCTAACCGTTCATGTGCATCTCAAAGCAAGGGAAGGACTAAGCTACAATGTAGAATTCTGCATTCAATGGAAAAAAACTAAAAACTGTACTTAAATAGAATGCATTGTTCTAAACTCCAATGGAACGGTTTGTTGTTCCCATAAAACCTGCATTTGCTAAGGTAAAAACACATCTAATTCTGCACCCATTTCATGGCACGAACTCAAATCCGAACGGTAAGCTTAAGGAAATTAGTTTTGCCCATCTTCCTAACACCTAACTGGTTGGCACAGCAAGATTACAAACCCAAATTACTCCACAATGAGGTGATATCATATTCAACCCAGAATATTCGGAAGTTATAGTCATGGCAGCAACTAACACCATACAACCTGAAATCACTAATCATGCTTCATCTGATTGGCACAAAACAAGTAACGTTATGAATCTGTTCTACGGTCCCTAACATCAACCAAAATTCGAAGCCAGCATAAGCAGATTCCTCCCAGAACCGTGGAACAGCAAAAAAAATGAAACAAAGGGAATGAAAACAAACCCTAGCATTATCTATTCGGCATTGCAAATTCCGTGAGCAAAGAAAATGAAAACCTAAATCTCGGAGCTACTCCTACCACAGGTGAGTAGTACTTACTCTTGATTGCTTGGACTTACAACCGAGAGGGAGGGATGGCTAGGGTTCCGGGTGGAGCTCGAAATCTCGGTCTCCTCTTGTGCTCACAGTCCCTCCTTGACGAGAGAACCTTGTACTGGTGAAGAACCTCCGGAGAATCCCCTCGCTGGCCGCCGGAATCGTGCTCTAGCTGCTGCTGCGTTTCCGCCCGAGGGAAGAGCCGCCGCGTACGTGAGGGAAGAAGAGAGATTTCGGGAGGATTTAATTCCTCTCTTACCTTAACCTCTTTTTATAACCTAGGGTTATTTTATTAAATACTATACCTTAATTATTTGTCGCTGCATATCTGATCAGCACCGACCGCTAGCCCAGTTGGTCAGCTGGCTTTTAACCGAAGCCACAGATCGCAGCTTCGATCCCTCAGCCGCGTCCTTTATTTTTCAATTTCTTTTAAATGTTCCAACTACTGCATATATACATTTCGTTCCATATATATTCACAAAAGACCCGCGGCTCACTTGGTTCCCTCGCTTCGCTTAAGGCTTATGACTTGTCCGAGGTCTACAGGTCGAATCTCGGCTTACACAATTTTTGTCAAAATTTCTTTCGTTTAGTAAAACTACCAAACGACCTCCAAAAATTACATAAAAATACTCTAAAAATTTCTAAAAATCTTTAGAATATTTTAATATAATTTCTAGATATTTTTGAGTACATTTAGAACTTGAAATAGGTAAAATTGGGTCGTTACAATCCCCCATATCTTATAAAAAGTTCGTCCTCGAACTTAGAATAGTTCTGAATATTTCTGTCTCATACTGTCCTCACGCTCCCAAGTGACTTTCTCGTGCTTCTGGTTCTACCAGATGACCTTCACTAGTGGTACTTCTTTATTTCTTAGTCTCTTAACTGCTCTATCCACTATCTGTGTAGGTTTGCTCTCATAACTAAGATCCTCTTGGATCTGCACTGACTGAGGCTGAATCACTTGGCTTGGGTCGTGGAGACACTTCTTTAGCATGGAGACATGAAATACATTGTATATTGCTGATATGTCTTGTGGTAAGTCCAGCTTGTAAGCTACTTTCCCAATCCTCTCTATGATCAGGTAAGGTCCTACATAACGAGGACTTAACTTACCCTTCTTGCCAAATCTCATCACTCCCTTCATCGGAGTAACTTTGAGAAAGACCGAATCCCCTGATCAAGAATTCCACTGTCTAATACTCGAAACTCTGTATCTTCTTCTTTTTGTATCCCTTGCTTGATCTTCTGGATATCTGGATCTTCACTTTGCTTTCTCTGTATATCCTCAAGCAAGGTAGACTCTAAGGTCAATGCAGAGAGTTGCCCTTCAACAATCTCGATTCCAAAGTCTGACAACTCCTTCCGCAGTGGTAGGGCTAATGATGAAAGAGACATCAGGGATGCACTGGACTTTCTGCTTAGTGCATCTGCCACTTTGTTAGCTTTGCCTGGGTGGTAGAGGATTTCACAGTCATAGTCTTTGACCAACTCTAGCCACCTTCGCTGTCTCATGTTTAAGTCCTTCTGAGTGAAGAAGTACTTAAGACTCTGTTGGTCTGTGAAGATCCTGCACTAGACTCCATACAGGTAGTGTCGCTAGAGTTTCAATGCAAAGACCACTGCTGCCAGCTCAAGATCATGAGTGGAGTAGTTCTTCTCATAGTCTTTGAGTTGTCTGGAAGCATAAGCTATCACTTTTCCTTCCTGCATGAGTACAGCTCCTAAGCCCATCTTGGAAGCATCACTGTAGATGTCAAAACTCCTGTCACTTTCTGGAACTGTCAGGATAGGAGCACTGGTCAGTCTCTTCGTATTTATCTGACCATTCAAATCTCTTGTTCTTCCTGGTGAGGGCTGTTAGTGGAGAGGCTATCCTGGAAAAGTCCTCCACGCATTTCCTGTAGTGCCCAGCTAAACCAAGGAAGCTTCTGATCTCCCTGGTGTTCTTGGGTCTGCTCCAGTTGTTAACCGCTTCTATTTTGGCTGGATCCACTTGGATACCTTCATTAGAAATTATGTGACCTAGAAACGCCACCTGATCTAACCAAAACTTGCACTTTGAGAATTAACATACAGCTGCTTCTGCCGTAGGGTCTGCAATACTATTCTCAAGTGCGTGTCATGCTTCTCTGGGTCCTTGAATAGACTAGAATGTCGTCGATGAATACGATGACAAATTTGTCAAGGTATACTCTGAACACCCTGTTCATCAAGTCCATGAAGACCGCTGGTGCATTAGTCACACCAAAAGGCATGACTATAAACTTGTAGTGTCTGTATCTGGTCCTGAAAGTCGTTCTACGTATATCCCTTTCTTTCACTTTCAACTGATGGTACCCAGAGCGCAGGTCTATCTTTGACAACACTGTTGCCCCTCTCAACTGATCAAATAAGTCGTCGATCCTGAGAAGGGGGTACTTGTTCTTGATCGTCACTTGATTCAGAGCTCTGTAATCTATGCACATTCGCATAGATCCATCTTTCTTCTTGACAAACAACACAGGAGCTCCCCAAGGTGAGTGACTAGGGTGAATGGAGCCTTTGTCAAGTAACTCCTGTAGTTGTGCTTGTAACTCTTTCAACTCTGCTGGAGACATGCGATACGGAGCTTTTGAAATTGGACCAGTACCAGGAACCAATTCAATCTCAAGCTCCACTTCTCTGTTGGGAGGTAGTCCAGGTAGCCCTTCTGGAAATACCTTTGGATACTCACAGACTACCCGAACATCTTCCTGCTTGGGTCTTTCTTGTTATCTTTGTCCTTCCAGTTCTGATTACTTGACTGGGTTCTCTGTTTCCCCACTGTCTTGTCTTCTATCTTGACTGGCTTGTGTTGCGTTTGTTATGCCTTGTTGCTGTTCAGATAGTGCTCACTAATGCCCTGCTAACTAGCTCTTCACCAATCTATGGTCGATGAGTTTCACTACTCACATTAGGTGATATTTCTGGTCTCAGCATTCGGAGCGTCAGTCTGACTTGTTCTTCACTGTACTTACTAACTCTAGGCAAAGGTGAGCTAGCCTGTTAAATCTTTTGACCGCTTCTTCTACTGGTAGGTCACCTTGTCTGAATTCTATAAGCTTTTCATAATGTTTATTGGTGATCCGTTGACGAAAGAATTCTTCGTAAAACTCTGTCTCGAAGTCAACCCAGCTCATCTGGTTGACTGCTCTTTTACTCTCCACTCGCTCCCACCACATACAAGCACCTTCAGATAGGCAGAAAGAGGCACACTTACCCTTCTCGACTTCTGGTCAATCAAGAAACTCTATTGTGCTCTCAAGTGTCTTGAACTAAGCCTGGGTATCCCAGGGCTCAGTCGTGCATGAGAATCTTTCTGGTTTCTGCTTCAGCCACTAGATGAGGTATGCTTCTTGTCTTCTAGGTGTTGTGGCGACTTCTAGGGCAACCGATAGGACTTCAGTCACCACTGGGGTCTCCACATTAATGGTTGGGGGAGTGGGAGGAGCTGGCTTCTGATTGGCCATCACAGTTGTCTCTGAAGTTGAGCAACAACTTCAGGGAGAATAGGCCCAGGGGTTCTGGGCTCTTCGTTCTCCTGAACTCGGTCCTCAGTATGAACGGTACGGGGGCGTCCTCTTCTTGACATCTAATTATTCAGAGGAAAAGGCTTGATAGCTTCTCTAACCCTTCTAATCATACTTATATATGAATATAAAAAAGGGAAACAAAATCTTCTATCTAACTTAAGCATTCAAAAACAAATACTTTATACTGCAGTTAATAATAAGGAAAGCAGAGTAAAGAAAGAATTTAAATACTTTCTTACTTGGAGACGATAAGGCTGATGCTGATGTGTGTGTGATGCTGGAGAATGGAACGCTGCTCTGATACCAACTGTAACGACCACCCTTCTTACTACTACACTCTAAGGGCGACCGTTACCTAACTATTACTCTACTTACTAGTGTCACTTATGCTAATATTAGCAACACTTAGATTTATCACGGCCCCAGAGGAAGTCCTACCGAAAAATTTCGACAGACACTATATACACAGCCACAGGCAGCTGGAACATACTTTTTCACAACCACGCAGTATAATAACACAATAAGAAGAAGGAAACTACTCTAGCAATAGCAAACAACTATATCACTCCAACAATAGGACCCAACTACAAGTGCGGAATAAACTCAACTACAATCCCAATTGCATAATAACATTAAAAGGGAACTAAAAGAACTAAACAGAAAAGTCTTGGCAATTTGCCAGCTTGTTCTGGATCTCTCCATAGTCCAGTCATCACACACCTTTTATCTGCAGTAGGAGGAAAAATAGATCTATAAACGAAACGCTTAGTAAGTACTAATCTATCTCACAAAACTCGAAATGCATAGAAATAATGCAACAATACTAAAACTGAAATGCTAAAAGAAAAGCTGCATGTACTCATCTAATAGCAAAGTACTCATGGTGTACAGAAATAAAATTGAACACTGGAAATAATACTAAACATGCTCACAAAACTGATAAGAAAATAATGAAACTAATGTTGTATATATGCTTAGAATTAAAGGAACTAAACTCCTGTTGATTCTAAACATAGGTGGTAACTGTTTCATTTACTTATAGCTTTATACTTGAAATTAATCTTTTAATTTCTTTTACTTTTACTTTTCTTTCTTCTTCTTTTTCTTTCTTCTTCTTTTTCTTTGGGCTCAAGCTTAGTACCATCTTATGTGCGCTTCCTAATAGAGACTGCTGTAGTCCCACAGGGTAAAGACCTCGGTCTTACCAGGGCCGAGACCTCAGAAACGGTCACTTGGATTTGTTTAACGACAACCTCGGAAGTCGGGTACTAGACTCTTACTTTAATTTACTTGTTATCTCTTTTTTAACTAGACCTTGGTCTTTTTCTTACTTATAGCTGCTCATTATAGCAAGGAAAGTCCAAACTAAATGCTATGTGCATACATGTATATGCTAAAATCTGTTCATGCATATCTTAAAGCAAAGGGAAACAAAATTCAACATACCACTATATGTTATAATCTGTTCATGCACATCTTAAAGTAAAGGAAAACAAAAATCAGCATGCTACTATATGCTAAAATCTGTTCATATGACTACTAAAAATCTGCACATGTGAATAACAAAAATCTACACACGTGAATCATTAAAAATCTGCGAATGAAACAGAATTAAAAACTAATACGGCTCATGCTATTCTAATACTGCATACTTTAAATAAAAGCTTCCCTTCTAACTAAATAAGGGTTGTTCTTGCCCTTTGAGTTGCAAGGAAAATGCTAAACCATTCTAACTAATTAAAGAACTGTTCTTGTCTTTTTGAGTAGCAAGGAAAATGCTAAACTATTCTAACTAATTAAAGAGTTGTTCTTGCCTTTCTAAGTAGCAGGGAAAATGCTATTCTAATACTGCATACTTTAAATAAAGGTTGAACCCATTCTTATACATGGCAACGAGATACACTCTAATACTGCAAAATGAACAGCTGATAGCAAGGGAAAATACCCGTGCAGTATACTTATAAGTGACTAGTTGACATTAAAATGGCACCAGCAGTATAGTATTCTCAAACTTGAACAGTATGCAAATTCTAACCGTTCATGTGCATCTCAAAGCAAGGGAAGGGCTAAGCTACAATGTAGAATTCTGCATTCAATGGAAAAAAAAAACTAAAAACTGTACTTAAATAGAATGCATTGTTCTAAGCTCCAATGGAACGGTTTGTTGTTCCCATAAAACCTACATTTGCTAAGGTAAAAACACATCTAATTCTGCACCCATTCCATGGCACGAACTCAAATCCGAACAGCAAGCTTAAGGAAATTGGTTATGCCCATCTTCCTAACACCTAACTGGTTGGCACAGCAAGATTACAAACCCAAATTACTCCACAATGAGGTGATATCATATTCAACCCAGAATATTCGGAAGTTATAGTCATGGCAGCAACTAACACCATACAACCCGAAATCACTAATCATGCTTCATCAGATTGGCACAAAACAAGTAACGTTATGAATCTGTTCTACGGTCCCTAACATCAACCAAAATCCGAAGCCAACATAAGCAGATTCCTCCCGGAACTGTGGCACAGCAAAAAAAATGAAACAAAGGGAATGAAAACAAACCCTAGCATTATCTATTCGGCACTGCAAATTCCGTGAGCAAAGAAAATGAAAACCTAAATCTCGGAGCTACTCCTATCACAGGTGAGTAGTACTTACTCTTGATTGCTTGGACTTACAACCGAGAGGGAGGGACGGTTAGGGTTCCGGGTGGAGCTCGAAATCTCGGTCTCCTCTTGTGCTCACGGTCCCTCCTTGACGAGAGAACCTTGTACTGGTGAAGAACCTCCAGAGAATCCCCTCGTCGGCCGCCAGATTCGTGCTCTAGCTGCTGCTGCGTTTCCGCCCGAGGGAAGAGCCGCCGCGTACGCGAGGGAGGAAGAGAGGTTTCGGGAGGATTTAATTCCTCTCTTACTTAACCTCTTTTTATAACCTAGGGTTATTTTATTAAATACTATACCTTAATTATTTGTCGCTGCATATCTGATCAGCACCGACCACTAGCCCAATTGGTCAACCGGCTTTTAACCGAAGCCACAGATCGCAGCTTCGATCCCTCAGTCGCGCCCTTTATTTTTCAATTTCTTTTAAATGTTCCAACTACTGCATATATACATTTCGTTCCATATATATTCACAAAAGACCCGCGGCTCACTTGGTTGCCTCGCTTCGCTTAAGGCTTATGACTTGTCCGAGGTCTACAAGTCGAATCTTGGCTTACACAATTTTTGTCAAAATTTCTTTCGTTTAGTAAAACTACCAAACGACCTCCAAAAATTGCATAAAAATACTCCAAAAATTTCTAAAAATCTCTAGAATATTTTAAAAGCATTTACAGATATTTTTGAGTACATTTAGAACTCAAAATAGAGAACATTGGGTCGTTACAAAAGCCTCGTACAACACTCACACACAACACAACACAAATACAACAAGAGGAAACATGAATACAACACAACACACTTCTCTTCTTACTTACTCGTGCTTGTCGTCCCTCTTGAATCTTGGAGAAACTCCTCAAGTGCCTTCAAGAATTGGTGTGAGTAGATCAGAGAAACTCGCTGTGAATCGCTGAAGAATGACGCAAAAGATCGCAAGAGATCTGCTGAGAAAAAGCTTTGCCTGGGCTTTATACAGTCTCTCCAATCGATTGAATTCATCCCTAATCGATGGCCACATCACATCCGGACAATCCCAGCCGTCCACCACCTGCATCCTGCGCAACGGCCACTTGTCAATCGATCGACCGATCGATTAGGACTGCCTGAATCGATCGGCGATTGATTCAGAACCTTTCTGTGCTCTCGTGTCTGTGCGAGAGCTTCTGCTGCCCAATCAATAGACCGATCGATTGGCAGCTCCCAATCGATCGCCCGATCGATTGGGAGAGCTTTTGTGCTCGCGATTTCTTGACCCCAATCGATAGACCAATCAATTGAACCATTTCAACAATCGCAGCACACTCCAATCTATCGACTGATCGATTAGAGCTTGTTCAATCGATCGCCCGATCGATTGGAGCTTGTTCAATCGATCGCCCGATCGATTGAACACCCTGGACTTGACTCAAACTCAAGTCCAACTTCCCAAACCCAACTCTTGGTCAACCGTGACCTATTGGGTTTGCACACCTAGCATTTGGCTACTCCCGACCAACCTCGAACTAGCCTTCTAGCCTCCTCCATCATCCTTGCGTCCCTCGGATATCTCCCCATCCTTCACGCCTTGCCTTCTGGAGCTTCCATCGGCCTCATCCTAGTTGTCGGGTTCTCCTCGCCAAGTCACACTAGGACTTACCTTGCCAAAACCATATGCTTGGACTTACAACCTTTGAAAGATCACACTTGGACTTTCCAATTGCCTGGCTCCTCACCAGAACTTTCCTTTTTCCAAGATCACACTTGGACTTTTCAATTGCCTGGCTCATTACCAGGACTTTCCTTTTGCCAAGATCACACTTGGACTTTCCAATTACCTGATCTCACTTATCAGGACTTTCATCACCAAGTCTGGTCAACATTGACCTACTTGGATTTTTCACTCTTGCCAACATTCACCACCAAGTTAGGACTTTCCCAGATGCCTAAGCTCCAGTTAGGACTTTCCCATTGCCTAAACTCCAGTTAGGACTTACCCGGTCAAGTCTCCGGTCAACACTGACCCTCTTGACTTATCTTTTCATCAACCTGGTCAATCCCTTGACCATCTCCACAATCGGACGATTGCTTCAACAATCTCCATACAGTGTCAAACATCAAAACTCAATTCCCGACTCAAGCTTGACTCAACTCAAGCTTAGTCAAACTGGTCAAACATGACCTAGGAAATTGCCCTAACAATCTCTCCCTTTTTGATGTTTGACTATTTCTCTAAGTTAGGCTAAATCCCATAGCCTTAATCTCTTCTTTATACCAAGGCTAAATCCCATAGCCTTAATCTCCCATAGCCTTAATCTCTCATGACAAAGTACAAATGAAGGTTTCCTTCATTCTCTCCCTTTCCTAGAGGGCAAACTCCCTCTTCTTGGGATGAAGACCTAACTTAACCTTCTATTCTCCTCCTTTATCACACATCAAATCAGAAAATAAACTCTTCTCCATAAGAGTTAACTCTTCATTGTTTACAACCTCACATGTTGTTAACAACCCCACAATGAAGATCTCATAGTCTTCATTGCCACCAAAGCTCCCTCTTGAGCTCAACTTTACTTCACAATGCTCATCCGAGAGCATTCATCAACTTCCCAATGAAACTCCCATTCATTGTATTCAATGCTCCCCCTTGAGCAGTAATCTTCTTCTCAATGCTCATCCAAGAGCATGTTTCACTTTACCAATGAAGGTTTGATCCCCTTCATTAACCCAATGCTCCCCCTTGAGTAGTAATCTACTCCACAATGCTCGTCCGAGAGCATTTATCATCCTAGCAATGAAGATAACCAATCTTCCATTGCTCCCCAATACTCGACCCTGAGTATTAATTCATCAGAAGGTTTAACCCACCTTACTAGGTCTTTGAAAAGATTTTTATATTTTCAAAGAGTAAATCCCCCTAAAAATATGGTCAAACTTCTATCATTGCACCAACAATGACTTGGGATTCCTAAATAATTAGGAAAACCAAAACTCAAAGTTTTGAGGTTTAACATTCAATAATGAAACTACCCTTAACCTAAACTTCACCTAAGTCGACATTAACCAAACCATGTTTGTTTTCATCATGAAAACTCCCCCTAAGTGTATACAAATGTATTCCAAAGGGTTAGGAATAGTTAATGACCCTTGAAAACCAAAACTTGAAGTTTTAAGGTTCAAAATTCAGAATTGAAACTAAACCTTATGCTAAACTTCACTTTGGTATTTCTTAACCAATCCATACTTGTTTTCACATGAAAACTCCCCCTAAATGTATACAAATGTATTCCAAGAGGTTTGGAATGGCTAATGGGACTCGAAGTGACTTGAAGTGCTGAAATCAGGCTTTTCCAGCCAAAATCAGACTTCCCAATCGATTGAAGTTGGGACTCAATCGATTGAAATCACTTCAATCGATCCATTGATCAATTCCGCAAGCTACTGCTCATAGAAATTCCCTCTGAATCGATCGACTGATCGATCCAGACTGGGTTAATCGATCGGCTGATCGATTCAATTACCCTCTGGTCATGAGAATTGGCTTCCCAATCGATCGGCTGATCGATCGAACCCAATCCAATCGATCGGCTGATTGATTGAGTTTCTGATTTCCTGAAATTCAATTTCAGCGAACTTCAAAAACTTCCCAAAAATTCTACAAAAATCTAAAATTTATGAAAATTCATGTAGACACTACTTAGGATATATACTATCAAGGAAATATAATTTTCTATGAAAATACTTCCTATTTTCAAAGATTGACACAAACTTTGAAACTTGTAAAAACTCTAGTATTTTCTTCCAAGTTTGTACTCAACTATTCAATGATGATTACTATCACAAGATAGCCTTCATCAAGGTTTTCCAAAGTACATTTAAAATCATTTTCAAAATCAATATCCAACCATGTTCTTTGGGCTCAATGCACATAACTTGTACATTAGCTTTCCCAATGATTGGAAAATACATAACTATGTGTTTTGATGAACCTAAAACTCAACAAGATGCACTAAATCAACATCTTGAGTTTTGTTCACCATCCTAACATCTCACTTGTATCTAATGTGTATTAAAACACATACAAGTCACCTTATGATTCTTTGTGAAATGTATATTTATTTTTACCCTAAACTAAGGGATCATGCATCTCTATCTAGGCATTGTAAAAATCATGATCATCCATCTAGGATATCATTTGGTATAATCCCACTTGTTGGGATATTTACCATTCTTAGTGAATGCCTTTTTATCCTTAATTACAAGAAAATTAACATAGTGCATGATATGTTATGACATACATCAAAAAGAAAGAATTTTCAAAAGAAAATTTCCTATAACTACATTATGTATGTATGACATGACATGGTATTTTTGTGTTTTTCATAATAATCATGAATGCAAAAATAAATATGATGTCATGACATATTATGGGCAAACAATCATGGCATTTTAGCATAAACAAAATATACCTAGATAATCTATCTAAGTATCCTTAAACCTTAGCTAAATCTTAAAATTAAATCCTAGATTGTCCAATTTCATCAAGAAAGTACCAAACTCAATTTGGCATTTCTTCTACCCTTTTTGTTTGTGCCAATTGAGATTAAGAATTCAATCCTCAAATTTTTGTTTGACACAAATTTCTTCTCTTAAGGATTACACGTTGAGACTTAATATTTAGATTTGCTCTTAGTTCCTTAAGAACATACTAAGATCTCAACTAACCATTTCGTATCCCTTTTCCAAGTGTATCAACTTACATTAAGTGTGATTCCTCAAAGTTTAGCACAACTTACTCTTCCAAGGAGTAATTAATTTTATTAAGGTTTAAATTTTCCCTTAACCCGTCAATAGAATACCAAATTTCTAACTTGGTATTTCTTTTTGCATTTTTGCCAATTTAACTTTAAGTCCAATTCCTCAAGACTTGGCACATTTTACTCTTTCAAGAGTAAATGAAATCAACCTAAGGCTTAGATTTACCTTTAACCTTCTAAGAAGATGCCAAAACCCCAACTTGGCATTTCTTATCCTTTTCTAAATGTGTCAATTTAAATTAAGTTCAAAACCTCAAAGTTTGACACATTTTACTCTTCCAAAGAGTAAACATCTTGCATTTGGACCTAGATTTTCCTTTAATTACCCTAAGAAAATACCAAAACCCCAATTTGGTATTTCTTATGTTTTCCTAATTGTGCCAATTTAATTCAAACATAATTCCTTAAAATTTGGCACATATTACTCTTTCCAAGAGTGACAATTTGGATTAAGGTTTACATTTCTCTTAATTTCATAAGAAAATGTCGAATTTCAAATTTGACATTACTTTTGCTTCTCTCAAGTGTGTCAATTAAAATTAATTTCGAATCCTCAACACTTGGCATCTTTTTGTCCTTCAAGGCTTAATCACATTTGATTAAAGCATGAGTTTTCTCTTAATTCCTTAAGAAAGTATCAAGTTTTTAACTCAATTTTTCTTATACTTTTCTTAAGTATGCCAATTTAGATTAAGTTCAACTCTTCAAATTTTGACACATATACAATCCTTTTCATTTTCAAAGGTTAACAATAACCTTGAAAATGCTCTCAAGTGTCAACTTTAACAAGGTTGAGTTAACTACCCTTCCAATTGAAGTTGACACTCTCTAAACCCATCTAGGGTGTAGAGAATATGCTCCTAGGAACCCAAAACCTATTGGTGTTCCTTGGATGCTCTACGTACTCACTAGGGATAACTTCCCTAGATACCTTCCAAGGACCTTTCTAGGCTTCTTAGAAGCCTTGGTCACTTATACTAGGTCACTCCTAGGGCTAACTCCCTTTGTAACCTTATTTGTGACTTTGTTTAGTCTCTTTGGAGCCTTAGTCACCTTTACTAGGTTAACTCTAGGGATGGTCTCCCTTGTGACCTTCTTTGTGACTTTGTTAGACTTCTTAGAAGTCTTAGTCACATTGGTCTTGCCAAAAGGACCTTTAGAGATTCCTTCCCTAGTATCCTTGACTTGACCTCTAATCCTAGGGTTGGTCCCATAACTATATGGAACCCTATGAAAGGAAGTCACATCCTTCTTGGCTTTAGGTTTGTATCCCAAACCTCTATACCCATTGGATGACTCTTGCTTAGTTCTCCCTAGAGTTTGCTCATTTTGACCCTTAAGAATATTTTCCATTCTTGTTAGGGTCCTTTCTAAGTTATCAAGTCTTGACCTCAAGACTTGGTTCTCCGTCATTAAATCCATAGATTTAGATTTTTCTTGACTCCTTTGAGCATTGTTAGCCTTAGGCTTATATCTAAAGTCCTTAGTATTATTGCCTAAGTTACTATCTACCTTCCTAAACTTAGGTGTGGTAGTTCTAGCATGAGGAGGGATATATTTTCCCTTAACACTATCATGCTTCCTACTTTCATGATAATTTACATTAAAATGATGAGTGTTATTTCTAACATGCATTTCATCATGACTAAAGGGAATTGCACTATTAAAGGTTACCTTGGGTTTGCTTTTAGAAGCTCCCCTTGATTTGTGCTTCCTCCTTTAACTTTGATTGGCTTCTTCCCTTTAGGGCATTGACTCCGGTAATGCCCATTTTGATTGCATGAGAAGCACACAATGTGCTCCTTGCTCTTGCGTTTCGTGGGACTAATCTCCTTGGGCTTCTCCTTGCCCTTAGGTGCTACTTGGCTCTTCTTCTTGGCCAATTTGGGGCATTTACTCTTATAGTGCCCATGTTCCCTATACTCAAAATAAATGATATGATTTTTATTCTTAATTGAACTAATTATACCTTCATGTGTAGGGATGATGCTTGATTCTCCATTTGATGTAGCTTGCATTGTGGAGGTTGCATCATCTTCCTCTTCTTCTCCTCTTGAGGGTGTGGGTGCTTCCACCTCTTCAACTCTTGAGAATATGGATACTTCCATCTCTTCCTCTCTTGAAGATGTAGAAGTTCTCTCATCTTCTTCCTTCTCCTCTTCTTCCTTCTTCTCCTCGAATGTTGACCTTATGTCAACATCGGATTGCATCTTTTCTTCCTCCTCTTCTTTGAATGTTGACATCATGTCAACATCGGATTGGTCCTTCTCTTCTTGGACCAATGAGCCCTTCTCCTTGTGCTCTTCCACTCCTTGGACTTGTGTAGGGTCTTCATGATAGGTAATGATCTTTTTCCAAAGATCACTTGCATTTGTGGTTTCACCTACACTCAACAAAACATTAGAGGGTAGTAAATTATGCAAAATTCTCGTTACCTCCTTATTCGCCTCTGATTACTCTCGTTGCTCTTCGGTCCAATGCCGAGGTCGGAGGCGTTTACCTTTCTTGTCCGTAGGAACTTTAAATGAGTCACTCAAGACAACCCATTGGTTCCACTCCATTTAGAACCATGTCTCTAGCCGATTCCTCCAAAAGGCAAAGTCTTCCTTGTCGTATGGTGGAGGAATCTGAATGTCCCATCCAAGTGGACCTCCCAAGTCCATCTTCTTCCTCTAGCTTCTTCCTCTCTTGGCGATTAGTCCGTAGAAGAGCGACATCGCTCTGATACCAATTGTTGAGACCTTGATGTCTGCTAGAGGGGGGTGAATAGCGTCTCATCGCGTGTTCGTTAGTTGCGTCTTGACGATATGCAGCGGAATACAAAGACAAAAACAACTAATGCTAACACCTAGGGTTTACTTGGTATCCACCTCAAGATGAGGTGACTAATCCAAGGATCCACACGACACGCTCACTCAACTATGAAAACCTCATTCTCGATCGCAGCTAGAGGCGGAGAAGCCTCGTACAACACTCACACACAACACAACATAAATACAACAAGAGGAAGCAAAAATACAACGCAACACACTCCTCTTCTTGCTTACTTGTGCTTGTCGTCGCCTCTTGAACCTTGGAGAAACTCCCCAAGTGCCTTCAAGAACTGGCGTGAGTAGATCAGAAAAGCTCGCTGTGAATCGCTGAAGAATGGCGCAAAAGATCGCAAGAGATCTGCTGAGAAAAAGCTCCGCCTGGGCTTTATATAGTCGCTCCAATCGATTGAATTCATCCCCAATCGATCGCCACATCACATCCGGACAATCCCAGTCGTCCACCACCTGCATCTTGCGCAACGGTCACTTCCCAATCGATCGACTGATCGATTGGGACTGCCTGAATCGACCGGCTGATCGATTCAGAACCTTTCTGTGCTCTCACATCCGCGTGAGAGCTTCTACTGCCCAATCGATCGACCGATCGATTGGCAGCTCCCAATCGATCGCCCGATCAATTGGGAGAGCTTCTGTGCTCACGATTTCTTGACCCCAATCGATCGACCAATCAATTGAACCATTTCAACAATCACAGCACACTCCAATCGATCGGCTGATCGATTGGAGCTTGTTCAATCGATCGCACGATCGATTGAACACCCTGGACTTGACTCAAACTCAAGTCCAACTTCCCAAACCCAACTCTTGGTCAACTGTGACCTATTGGGTTTACACGCCTAGCATTTGGCTACTCCTGACCAACCTCGAACTAGCCTTCTAGCCTCCTCCATCTGCCTTGCGTCCCTCAGATATCTCCCAATCCTTCACGCCTTGCCTTCTGGAGCTTCCATCGGCCTCATCCTAGTTGTCGGGTTCTCCTCGCCAAGTCACACTAGGACTTACCTTGCTAAGACCACATGCTTGGACTTACAACCATTGCCAAGACCACACTTGGACTTTCCAATTGCTTGGCTCCTCACCAGGACTTTCCTTTTGCCAAGATCACACTTAGACTTTTCAATTGCCTGGCTCCTTACCAGGACTTTCCTTTTGCCAAGATCACACTTGGACTTTCCAATTACCTGATCTCACTTATCAGGACTTTCATCACCAAGTCTGGTCAACACTGACCTACTTGGATTTTCACTCTTGCCAACATTCACCACCAAGTTAGGACTTTCCCAGATGCCTAAGCTCCAGTTAGGACTTTCCCATTGCCTAAACTCCAGTTAGGACTTACCCAGTCAAGTCTCCGATCAACACTGACTCACTTGACATGTCTTTTCATCAACCTGGTCAATTCCTTGACCATCTCCACAATCGGACGATTACTCCAGCAATCTCCATACATTGTCAAACATCAAAACTCAATTCCTGACTCAAGCTTGACTCAACTCAAGCTTAGTCAAACTGGTCAAACATGACCTAGGGAAATTGCCCCAACAGACATGTTATCTCATTAATAGATCATCAAGGGTAGCACTAAAAGGCAAAGTATTAAAGGAAATATGGACAGAAAATCTAGTAGATTATGTTAGACCCCGTGGTTATTTTGATGTGATCAACCAAGTTGGTTAGGTCCTGCTTTGTGTTTGATCCCTGTGTCTGAGTGTGCAGGAGCTTAGGAGTGCAGAAAGTCGAGCGAAAGACGCAGCTGGCGAGAAGAACGACACGGGAAGGGAGCCGACGGGCTTGGTGCGTCCGAAGGACAAGAGAGCTGCGGAAGAGTACACCGGTGGGCGAGAAGAACGTGTGCGGCGTTCATGGGACGTTAAGCCGGGGAGGAAGGCTGCTCGAGGAGAAGGCCGAAAATTGGATTCGGGTGAGCCCTATTTCGGTTGGTTGAATCACCCAAGCTATCGGAGCATCGGAAGCCAAAGCAAAGGAACTGGAAAAGAAGCAAAAGCTGGAAAACCAGCTTGAAGGCACCTTCATGAAGCATGAAGGCGCCCTCAACATGAAGGCATCTTCATGACTTGATGAAGGCGCCTTCAACAGGTCAAATGTGACTGTTTGCGTTTTAGATAAAGTTTTATCCACCTACTCAATGGAGGCGCCTTGGACCTCTGTTGGAGGCACCTTGGATATCCGAGATAGAATTTCCAGGGGCTATAAAAGGACCCCTAGACCTTGGAATTATTCATCAATTGTTCAATCAACTCTGTAATAATTTCCTAGCAATAGTTCTGAGCTGTTAGAGTGTAAAAGACTTCTCCGTCTTCAGTAAAGGAGACTTTTTCTAATGCGCTTTTCATCGTCCTGGATTAACAACCTTCTTGGTTGTAACTAGGTTAACTGCTGAGTCTCTGTTTCATTTCTGTTTCTTTATTTCTGTGATTTTATTATTGCTATTGCACTTTTGAGTTGAAAATTCCGAGGAGGGTATAGTTTTTATTTTTCAAGTAATTCACCTCCCTCTTGCCGGCCTCCGCTGCACCTATAATTGGTATCAAAGTCAAACCGCCTCAGAAGGACTAACCGCCGATTGAAGCACGAAGATCAAGACAATGGCCAGAACAAGCATTCATCCCCTGTAGTTCGACGAAGACTTAGCGATGTGGAAACGCCGGATGGAGGTATTTTTCAAGACAGAATTTGATATTTGTTTAATCATGAAATATGGCTATGCAGTTCCAAAAGATAAGGAAGAATACACCTGAACGAAAAAGGAGCAAGCCGATTTCATCGCCAACGGAAAAGCAGAGTTCCATCTGCTTAGCGTGCTGCCACCACAAGAGGTAAGTCGGATCGGAAGCTACGACTTCACGAAAGACCTCTAGGAAAAATTCCTGGAGCTTCACGAAGGTACATCCAAAGCGAAGCTTGCAAGACGTGATATCCTCCGGACTCAACTTACGAACCTCCGGATGAACCAAGGTGAGAAGGTAGCGCAACTCCAAGCAAGAATTAAGGAGCTAATAACTCAACTAAGCAACCTTAGAGAAGAAGTAACGAACTGGGACTCGATCCGATACGCGCTCAACGCCTTCCCCAGAACTCCAGAATGGACGCCCTTAGTAGATGCATACTACATCTCTAAGGACTTCAAGGTAAGTACTTTAGAAAATTTGTTTTCTACTTTTGAACTTCACGAATCTCGAGTTGTAGAGCCCAATGGAGTAGAGAAGACTAGTCAGAACATTTCCATAAAGGTAAGAATAAACGGTTCTAACTCCGAATCCTCGATCGACGAATCCGAAGCTGCATTAATGGTAAGACGATTTAATAAGTTTTTTAAATCTAACAAATTTAGATCGCAGTCGAGTAAACATCATCAAAAGAGAAGGACAACCCGTTTCTACAATTACAACGAAGAAGGGCACATCAAGAATGATTGCCCGAAATTGAAGAGCAAGCAGAAAGAGAAGGAAAAGGTAAAGTACAAGAAGCTAGAATCCTCCAGATACAATACCCTGAAGGCCACGTTCTCAGACTCATCCTCCGAGTCAGACATCGAAGAATTCTCGGGGTTAACACTAATAGCTAATCATCAGCTGGAAGAAGAGTCAAGCTCAGAAATGAGTATAGATGAAGGGGGAGGAACATCAAAGGAAGAAAGTTGCAGTGAAGGGGGAGCATCACCAAGTCAGGTAAGTAAGGTACGTAATCTAATCCCGACTCAGTCCTTTCAATTTATTAAGTCTCTTTCTAAATATTTATTCAAATTAGAAAAAGAGAATGTTGACTTAAATAGAATTTTAAATAAATTAAAATCAGAAAATGATAATTTAAAATTAGAAATTGAAATTTTGAAAACTGATGCATGTTTTAAAACAAATATTTTTCAAAAGTCAAAACTTAGGATTTATGAAAAAGTAGACTGGTATGTTAAACATCATCAAGGTCAACTTAGGAAAATTCCCAAGAATTATATACCCCCTAAGTTTATGATTAATCCAGTAGGAAGGAACCTCTATTAGATTCCAAAAGCTTTATTAGACTAAATTTTTTTTATTATTAAAGCTTCCAGCAGGAAAATTAAACGTTAAAATTTCTCTATGAGGCTTTGTCTAAGGATGTCACGCCCCAGAGGAGTCATTTATTGGTCCAAAGTCTCCTTTCACGCCACCAATTTCTTCTTGAAGATTCTATTAGATAAAAAAAAATGATTAATAAAGATTTAGTTAAAATAAAAACATAATATAAATAATAATAAATAACATAGCACTCGGGAAACTAATCAAATAATTCACTGCCGTCCAGGCAGGCATATAGTAGAATAAAAACCAAACCATCCAAAAGTCCATCAAACGGTAACAATCCGTACAATATCCATAGATAAAATCCAAAACAAAACTAAAACATAGTCTGATGGAAGAAAAACCAAAATAAAGCAAATAACAACCTAGTAGAGAACTAGCTCTACGTGCAGAGGGGGGACAGCCTCAACCTGAAAATATATCAACAATGGAGGCGGGTGAGTCCAACACTAAGTACAACTGATATGCATAATAAAACAAATAACATACAATACGTACAGTCTCCTGAATATGAGGAGGATAAATGCAACTGAAATGAAATCAAAGATAACTGTCTGACCGGATCAAAGTATAAAGGTAACAGGTCGTCAGACCGAATAGTATGCATGTCAATCAATGCATCCAAACAAATGCAGCATATAATCACAAGCGAATAAAAATGCAATAAATGCATATGTCAACCCCATACTCTGAAATCAGTGGACGGAATGCTGTCGGAGTACTCCTGTCCTGTGACCCCAAATCATAAATGGGGAGCTCAATGCTCTCATCTCCCGGTATACGATGGCCGGGAGGATATCTCTGCCGGCTACCACGCTGAGTCTCTCGACCAACGGAGCCAAACAAAGTCCACCATCTGCCGGCTACCACGCTACTACCCTAAATGCCAGCGGAGCCAAACAGAGCGAACTGTCTGCCGGCTACCACGCTGAGTCACCAGTACATGTAACTGGCGATGAGCTCAACCAAAGTAGAGCCGATAATCGCACAGCATGCAATCATGATGCATGATACTGAACATGGCAATCTCATGAATAACATGGCATGATCCATATAAATAGATACAAAGTGTGTACCACAAGAAGACGTATCAAATAGAAGGTACACAAATCGAAGAGGGTATCAAATAAACCCTAGGTCCAGAATATAACAGAGCATGTGGTTAGGTCACTACCTAAGGCATATGTGATCAGGTAGATAATATGCAGTGCAGAATAAATAAACAAACAACATGTACTAATCATGTAGTGACCAACCGAAATAAACAGGTAACACAATTACTGTTATATGTTAAACATATTATCATGCATATCAAAAGACATAAGTCAAAGTACCCGCCTCCGATAAAATGGTCCAAATCCGGACTCCGAGATACTCGTCTCGTATCAAACTCCTGTATCACAAATAGAAATATATTTTTATTTAGCTACAACTCTTCCAAATAGCTAAATAAAATCTCAAATCCTAACTTAGGGCAAACCCTAATCACATTACCCTCATTCTTCTCACACAAATTCATCTACACATGATCATCTAGCTAAAATAATCGAATTACACTATGATCTACAACTAAGACCAAAAACCAAATACCTTACCTTGATTCCTAGCACTGTTGCTGCTGAATGAATTTAAATGTCGTAACAGAAAGTCCACAGCACAGCCTTTCTTGGCTGGAATTCTTCACAAACAGAACAAGATGAGATCCGGCAAGATGATCACAAATCAAACCATGCATAATCTCTACTGACCTCTACAGAAAATGCACACTTCCTAAATTAAATCTCACACAACGAAAGATAGCAGCAAATCAAATTGATCAGGAGATACTGCTCACCTCACTGCTGCCAGAAATAGAAACACTGCTGGAATCAAGAGGATTCACTAAACAACCACCAACTGGATTTCAATTCACTGTCCGGATCAAAAAGAGAGATCAAGAAGTCACGATTTCAACCAAACATTCCACCAGAAACCTCTATTCACATGGATCATCACTCACCTCAAAAGATCCCCAACCCCCCTCAATCGAAGCCACTTATGGCTCTGTGAACTGCTCGGGAAGGAGGAACAAAGGAATCGTTCGGCTGTGGAGATCCCAGGGCACTGCGTAGAGAAGGCCGTCGCTAAGGATGAGGAGGAAGATGAAAAGAGGCTTCGATCGGTGGCAGTGTTGCTCGACTAGGGCAGAGGAATCCTTGCGTTACTCCCTGCTCACCGGTGGCGATGCAGGCGCAGAGGAAGAAGAAGAAAATCGGGCAGAGGCTAGGGCTTCGATGTAGGCGAGACAGACTCGAACAGAAACGGCGATTAATGAGGGATTTTCGGCGACAATGTAAATAAAAAGGAATAAGAAATAAAAAGGAAAAAGATTTATAAATATAATCTTCTCCTCTCTTAAATAGGGTAGCCTAAACAGGCTTTTTTTTCCGGGCCCCGTTCTGGTCCCCGTTAACTCGTCCATACGAGCTCCGAAAAATTTCCGAAAAATGTCCAAAAATTCCGGAAAATTTCCTTATTCATAATCGCCTATTTTCGGTATTTTACAAAGGAAGTGGTTGTTGCTCCAATAACCAAGAAGGCCTAGTGTCTCGCCACGACCTGGAAGCTGAAATATTGAAATAAAATGTTTAATTAACTTTTAGAAAAAGCATTAAACTAGAATTAAATAATGCTTTGAAAGTTTTTCAAATATTGTCTTTGAAAATCTTTAAAAATTTTACTTAGAATTTAAAAAAAAAAGTCATTTTACTTAGAAATTTTTTCAAAATTCTAAAAAAAATTTCTAGTGAATTCTGAAAAGTCATTTAACAAAGAATTTTTTTTTTGAAAATTCAAAAAAATTCATTTTAGTTAGAATTTTTTTTTAGAAAATTCTAAAAATTCATTTTGCTCAGAAATTTTTCTAAACTTAAGAATTTGCTAAATATTTATTAAATAAATATCATATTCTCTTATTATTACCCCGTTTTTTGCTGTGATCAAAGGGGGAGAGAAAGATACAAGTTTAGGGGGAGAGAATTTTTTTTTGAGTTTTAAAAATATTTTTGAAAAATTCTATTTAAACTCTTAATTAAATAGTTGCAATTTATTTTAATTTCAAATTTATGCTTAAAAAATATTAGTTTAGTAATTTCCTTAAAATTACTGTTTGTCTATTTTTACCCTAACCTAAACTTGTGTTGATGCACATAAAAAAGGGGGAGATTGTTAAACCTCGTGGTTGTTTTGATGTGATCAACCAAGTTGGTTAGGCCCTGCTTTGTGTTTGATCCCTGTGTCTGAATGTGCAAGAGCTTAGGAGCGCAGGAAGTCGAGCGGAAGACGCAGCTGGCGAGAAGGACGGCACGGGAAGGGAGCTGATGGGCTTAGTGCGTCTGAAGGATGAGAGAGCTGTGGAAGAGTACACCGGTGGGCGAAAAGAGTGTGCGCGGCGTTCGAGGAACGTTAAGCTGGGGAGGAAGGCTGCTCGAGGAGAATGTCGAAAATTGGATTCGGGTGAACCCTATTTTGGTTGGCCGAATCACCCAAGCTATCGGAGCATCGGAAGCCAAAGCAAAGGAACTGGAAAAGAAGCAAAAGCTGGAAAACCAGTTTGATGGCGCCTTCATGAAGCATGAAGGCATCCTCAACATGAAGGCACCTTCATGACTTGATGAAGGCGCCTTCAACAGGTCAAATGTGACCGTTTGCGTTTCGGATAAAGTTTTATCCGCCTACTCGATGGAGGCGCCTTGGACCTCTGTTGGAGGCGCCTTGGACATCCGAGATAGAATTTCCAGGGGCTATAAAAGAACCCCTGGACCTAGGAATTATTTATCAATTGTTCCCTCGATTAACAACCTCCTTGGTTGTAACCAGGTTAACTGCTGAGTCTCTATTTCATTTCTGTTTCTTTATTTCTGTGATTTTATTATTGTTATTGCACTTTTGAGTTGAAAATTCTGAGGAGGGTATAGTTTTTATTTTTCAGGCAATTCACCCCCCTTTGCCGACCTCCGCTGCACCTACAAATTACTCTCATCTTTGCCTTTTAGTACTTCTCTTATTGATCTATTAATGAGATAACATGCCATATTAATCATTTTCGCTCACATATGATAATTAAATAATAAATATTATTGGAGAAATAATCTTATGAATTTTTTTAGATTTTTTTTAAATGGGATTTAAATGGAGTTCGTATGATACGTTTTAAGGGGATTGATCGATTAGACCTAGAGAAAGCCTATTTAGAATACCCATTTAAGTGGGATTGATTACTTTTATTAAGATAAGGTTAAGATTAATTAACCTACGTTATAAATAGGAAACCCTAAGTTTCCTATTCCTCCTTTATTCCACCCGATTCTTGTTAGGATATGCCCGATACAGTGTGTGCTAAAACACATTTATCAAACATGCACAGTGGAAGACTTAACGATAAATAAACTAATTTATTACATTACACACACCACACGCATGCAAGATACCATCATGCAGACAAAATCATAAAATAAAATAAAATCAAATAACAATTATTCTAGGCATACCTTACGTATGACCTATAACGAGAAGGGCATCAACGTTTTGTGATGTTATCGAATCTCGCCTCTATTCATATCCATGCCGAGCTCTTCAAGATAACTTTAAAAGAACAAGCCTTGCCTTCAGAAGGTACTATCCACGAGTGAAGGAGAAGGATCAAAAAGAGGAAGAAGAAGCAAAAGGAAGATCTTCTTCCTTTGGGCGGCTCACGACAACAAGAGGAGACCCTCTTGTTGTGGCCGACGAAAAGAGAGAGGGAGAGGGAGAGTAATAATCCTAACGAGTGGCCATAGAATATACGTCTCCTCGCAAGGAGCGGTGAATCCTCTGTGAACTATCTAAACATCGTCGGACACTTTGACTTATACTCAATCATCTCGAGTCCACGACTCAAAGAGATGTTTACTTAAAATGCCAAACTATAAGTCTTTATAACTAAGATAACTTGTATACCTCAAGTTGAAGGAAACTTGCACTCAAGCTGTAGTAAGAACTTCACAGACGTATCTATATATGTAGAGAACCATATAAAGTCTTACAGTAAGTCACTCCAATGAACTAGTTACTATAACTAGTATCCACGTTTGACTCTCGACATCCCAATGTCTCTAGCTAGTGAGAAACAATTGCTTGGCCGAACCAAAGAGTATAACTCATGCTAGTCTTGTAGAATTAATGATGTCTAAATGCACCAATTTGATAACTAGGAAAATTCCAATACATTCATAATTACACATGTTATAATCAATCATAAATTTTCTCATGCTATGAATTAAATTATGAACATTTAGTAAATGAATTTTAGACTATTCAAACATATAATATGTACTCAAATATGAAATCTATATTTATCAAATAAATAGTAAAACTATAAAGTGATTGTCTTAGGACATCCCTCAAAATCTAACAATCCCCTCCTCCCTCTCTCTCTCCCTCTCATGCTATAGTGCCCCGTTGACCCACAAGACGTTGGCGCTGCTAGCCATCGACGTCGTTGGCCATGGGAGATATGTTGTTGCCTTTCCTCTGTCGGCCATGACTACCGATGATGTGCCCCTCACCTACCTCGACACTGTCTCCAAGTGGTGTCCCTACCACGACTGTGTGACTTCTTCATCACTACTATATCCACACGATGTTGGTCGCCCCTCTCCGGCCATAAGTGAGAAGTTTTCATCTCCCTATCACCATTTCCCCTTGGGTCGTGCCCTAGTTGTAGAGCCACAACTGTTACCTCTGATTGTGTCGTGCCCAACCTATTGGGATATGCTCGATGGGGGTGCGCGCGTTCCCGGGAAGGGAACTTAGGCGTCAATCCAACTTAGAACCATTTCGAAACTCTAAGTTGAGATCTTGACTAGATTCCGGTCTCGGTGAGATGAAATCTAATTACTGCTTTTATTATTATTATAACTGTACTATGCTAACACTTTGTTTTATAGGGTAGTTTTGCATTTTGCCTCAGACTAACATTTTCTTGCAGGTTATTGGAAAACAGAGGTATGGGCGTCCAGAAGGGATCCGGGAGCCCGGAATGTAAACTTTATCCCCTCGCCGCTTCGCCACGTGGAGCACTCTGGTTGGACCGGCTACATCACATTCCAGGTGCCCGGAAGGGGTCCGGGCGGCCAGAGTCTCCTATATAAGGAGGATGCATCCTGGAGCAAAGAACAACTAACAACAAGATCTTCCAACGCTTGCTCTGTCGTGTTGTGCTCTTGCGACGCTGCGAAGCTTCTCTGACAACAAGCGGCTCAAGTTTTTCTTTTCAGTGTTGTTGGTATTCCTTTCTAATAATTCTTGTACTTAGTTTTTGTAATAACTTTGTGAATTATTAGTAATTGGCCAACGAAAGCACTCAACGAGTGCGGACCTTGGAGTAGGAGTCGATTAAGACTCCGAACCAAATAAAAAATTACTCGTGTTAGAAAACTAGGCTTTTGAGACAAAAATTTTAAGACAGTGACAAAATTCGTCTCAAATACTAAGTAATTAAGACAGTAATAATAGACGTCTCAAAATTTTACATGGAGATATTAAATTTAAGACAGTATTTAAGATTTTGTCTCAAATTCAACTAAATAAGACATCTAATAAAGACTGTTAAAAATATAATTATATAAGACATTCAAATAAGACAGTAAAAAAAATATTTATCTCAAATTATCTTGAATATGGTTCGTCGAAACGGTCACAGTAATCGTTACGGTAAAGTCCGATCGATATATATATATATATATATATATATATATATATATATATATATATATATATATATATATATATATAATTTTAAAATTTATAATTTGTGTTTAGATTATTGATAATTTAAAAATTATGAAAAAAAACATATTAAATATTTAATAATATACTAATCTCCTAGGATATTGAAATAAATAATAAGTTCATTATATATCTACATACATCATTGATGATATTAATATAAGTAGAGGTTTTAGGTTTTTTGTTTTAACATTATATATATATATATATTTTTAATTTATAATTTATGTTTAAATTATTGATAATTTAAAAATTATGAAAAAAAATATATTAAATATTTAATAATATACTAATCTTTTGATAGGCCTAAGATACTGAAATAATAATAAGTTAATTATATATTTACATAAATCATCGAGGATATTAATATAATTAGAGGTTTTAGGTTTTTTATTTTAACATTAAATTATTTACCTTTGTTATTAGTTTTGAAGGGGTTAGGTTTACATTTCTCTTTCGTGCGACAAAAGGGGTTTCTATTCCTCTTTCGTGCGACAAAAGGGAACACGACGAAGAGGGTGACGGGCCGATTGAGGCAACGACGATCTCCACGACAAACTCAGGTACTTCTTTGGTTCTTCTCTTCTCTCCGTCCAACCTATTGAGATTGCCTCTCTTACCGCATCCGCCAGCGTCGCATGGTTGTTGCCGCTCACACGACCAACTCTCACCCCCTCCTCCTGCGGCCAGCTCCTGCCCTACCGCTGTGTCGCGTGATGCTTTGGCCACGGCTCCTGCTGCGCACATGGCCATGGGAGACTCCTGCTTTTCCAAGATCACAGTGTGGTCACTGCCATCGCATGACAGGAGTTGGCAGTAGTGACTGATATTCTACTTCGTGCTTCTAGTAGCTTGAATAATTTTCTAATGTTTGATTTTTAAAACGCATTGATGTCATTTCTATCAATTTCCTTTGATTTTTCTGTTCTCAAAATTTGCATTTTCATTTTCTTCATATTTTGTCTCTTGGTTGGATGATTTCATCTATAACTAATTTTGACAGTTATTTAAATGAAGAGGTATCTTGTGATGGTTGCATCATTTGAAAAGACACCAATCTCACTATAAATATTCATATTTCTACATATTTATGTATATTTGGCAACTCGATATTTTTTCTAGACATTGTGTTGAAAGGGTTGTTGTAGCTGGGGTAATTTTCTGATAAAACTCATTAGCAAACTTTTAGTAGTGAGGGCAAATAAAACCTTAAAGGAAAGTATTTCCATATGCCTCAACCTAAGCATTTCGATACACCGCAAATCCATTCCACCTTCAAGGTTCTCTATTTTCCAGATTTTTCTCTTTTCCAGTTTGCTTACTCAGATACAATCTTTCTACATGAATTCTATGAAAGCTAAAATATGCATTCTCTTGCACATGAGCCTTCGCTATGATGGCTTATGCATTCTGTCGCGTTCCGACTAGTCTCTGGAATTTGGATTTCATTAGTCATTTTGATTTAATTTTGGTAACCACAGAAAAAAATACCCTAAATCTAATTTAACCTAGGAATATATAGATAAGGCTTCAATTGGATGAGTTAGGAATATCAAGATATGGCTTTAATTGGATGTGCATTTTAAGTTCTTGCATTATTTGTCACCTTTCTTTGTTGATTCTTTTTTACTTATTCTTAATTTATAAATCTTTTACATTTGTTGAATTTCTAGGAGAAACTAATAATGGAGTGACTAAAAAATGAGGAAGAGGCCCTGCTCAGGGTAATTTATCTCAAGCGCATCCTCCCACACGTGTACTAGAGAAACCCCAACAACAAAGACCAAATAATATATTACGTCCAATAGTTCATCATCCACAAACAAGATCCAAGAATCACTCACAAGGTCAACAAGTATCAATATTGCAAGCTCAAACTTTGGAGCTCATTGATGAACAGCAAAATTTACAATCAATTGATCCACCTAATTTATGACCTAGTTTAACCTTGTCAAATCCAGGTTAGTTTATATAGATTTTTAAAGTGTTTAATTATTTTTTAAATTTCTCGTATTATTTATCACCCCTCTTTGTTGGTCTTTGTTTACTTATTGTAATTTACAAGTCTTTTACGTTTGTTGAATTTATAGGAGAAACTAACAATGAAGTTACTAAAAAGCGAGGAAGAGGCCCTGCTCAAGGGGATTTACAAGTGGGTGAAAAGTTACTAGTTGATTTCAATGAATCATTCCAGGCTATTGGACCGAATGCGGGGAAGTAATCAAAAGGTATGGATGCACTTCAATCAAAGTTAGAGAATCATGAATCCCCATTAACTCATCTTGGTATGGAATCCAGTGAATTTAGTAATCAAAAGGTATCTTTACTTTATTTAAATAACTGGCTTTTATAATGAATTTTGATAGTTTTGTGATACGTACATTATTTTTTATTTAGGTTGCAGATAATATTATTTCACATGAACAAGGATTGGATAACCAACAGGTACATTAATAGTTATTTTCATAAGATTTTGTTTAGTTTTATTAACAATTTTGGTGATGTAGTAGTGTACATATTTTAAGGTATAGATAAATTTATTTTACAGGTTCAACAACTTGAAAGACACAAAGATATTGACAAACACATAAACCATCATTTCTTATTACGAGATGAAGAGGTTTGTTTAACTTGGGGTTGTTTATGTTGCATATATATAGTTGCAAGAAAGATGATTATGTGTTAGATGATGAGATTTCTTATTGAAAAGTTTCATTTATTGATTTTTTTTTAACAATATATATTATAAATCATCTTTACCTCTAATAAGAGTTTTTTTTTATATTCAGGATTCTGATGAAGAAGTATTATAGAAGTTATCTCTAGATCGTGAGGAGTTGTTCTTTAGACTTTCTTTTATGTAACTTTCATGGGAATAGTTATTTTTTTTATTATCAAATTAATGATGGATATGTAGATATTTCTGTTATTGGATGAATATTGGATGCACTTCAATTAATGATTATAGAATTTTATATTATGTATATCATTTTTAATTTATAAAAAGAGGGTTTTTCCTTTTGTCTTGAAATGACAATTCAATAAATTTGATCTAGATTAATTTGTATAATAAATGTTCTTTTAATATTATTAATTTTTGTCATAATTGTTGCATCTAACAAGTTAAAGCATTAGGGACAGTAATTTACTATCTTCACTTCTATTTGAGACATCACATTACCATCTCAATTTAGTGTCTTTAGTTTTTTTACAGGATAAGACATAACATTTGAGACAAAACAATATCTGTCTTAAATACTTTTGAGACAATTGAACAACTGTCTCATCACCGTCTTAAATAGAATTTGAGACAGTACAACTGTCTCAATATTTTTTTGAGACGCTTGTATTAGGGACGGCTACATTGTCGTCTCATCACCATCTCGAAAACATTTTGAGACACTAAATTTATAATTTAAGACATAGTTTGTTGTGTCTAAAAAATAGTGTTGTGTTTTCATCTTTCCGTTGCGTACTAGCTTAAACGATTTCGAACGATATTTACCCCTCCCCCCTCTATCAATTTTCATGATCTAACAAGTGGTATCAGAGCAGGTACTGCTCTGATTTGGTGTAACCACCAATCAGACAGGGGGTGATTTTTTTTTTAAATTTTTCTCAGCTTTCAGTTTTACGGTATAAATCCAAACTAGTATCATTACCTTTTTGAAAATTTTTTTTTGTAGTAATTAAGCTGAATTGGTGCAACACCAATTTAGTTTTTCTTTAATTTTATTCCGCACTACTAATCCAAGACCAAGTCTTGGAATTTCTCGTTTCTTTATTTATTTGTGTGCAGGATAAAAATGTCTCAAGTCGAAAGCTTCAGCATAGTACGTCCCCCCTATTCAATGTGGATGACTTCCCCTACTAGAAGAAGTGAATGGAGGTCTACTTGAAGACCGACTTTGACCAGTGGTTCAGCGTCACCAGAGGCTACAAGGTGACGGTCGACAACTCCGGAAATCCACTAGACCCGGAACAGTGGATTTCGGACATAAGAAAGAAATCCTCGATGGACTACAAAGCTCTCAACATGCTACAATGCGAGCTGACAAAGGAAGAACTAAATCGAGTGGGATTGCACCAAAATACAAAAGAATTATGGGACAAGCTGATCAAACTACACGAAGGAACAAGCGACACCAAGGTAATAAAGCGTGACCTTTTGTTAAATAAATTATTTAATATCAAAATGCAGGAAGGAAAAACAGTGAGCCAACTTCATGCAAGGATCAAGGATATCCTCAACAGACTCCACGCGATAGGCCACCAAATGGAAAATCGCGATTTAATCAGGTACGCATTAAATGCTTTTCCACGAAACTTATTGTGGGCATCTATCGTGGATGCCTACAAAATTTCAAAAAAATTATATAAATTGAAACTAGACGAGCTATTCTATGAACTTGAATTACATGAGCAGACTAACGCCGAAACCGAGAAAGGTATTACCTTGTTTACAGGTGTTGGTGCAATCGACCTCCAAGATTTTAATGTCAGACAAATATGTTTAAGTATGCTTTAGTATGGAGCTTGATCTAGGGGAGTCCTAGTTGTAGGCTAGGCAAGGGAAGTCCTAGTTGGAGTCTAGGCAAGGGAAATCTCGGTATATCATGGAAGCCAGGTGGATAGGTCTGGAGGACCTGATCCCTGGGTAGCCAAATACTGAGGCAAGGAAAATCTCGGTATATCGTGGAAGCCAGGTGGATAGGTTTAGAAGACATGATCCCTGGGTAGCCGAATACTGAGTCTTGGTGAGTGAAGTCAGGTGGAGAAACCCCTAGGAGGAGATAACCTTAGCTAACGAGAAGTCTTGGAGGAACTCCAAGCAAGGTTGATTGGTGGATGATCGGACCAGTGGATCTTGGTAAATCTAGGTTTAGGTTTACCATTATTTTCTGTATTACTATTATTGCTACTGGCTAATATAGTATTGCAGGAAAGGTCTTAGTGGATCAGGTGATCAGACACTGAGCAGGCAAAGTCCAAACATGTCTAGAGGACCATGTTTGGCAGGTAAGTTGAGGTAAATAACTGGAGGAGCGACAGTGAGGTCGGGTTCCTGAAGGGAACAACCTAAGGTTGCTGATCCAACTGAAGAAACTGAGAAGGTTTCCAAGTTGAGATCAAGACAGTTCTACTGTCCTACATTACTCATGCATTATTATATTATTGTGCTAACTGTTGGTCCCTTTGGAGGCCGACAAGAGGGGAGGGGTGAATTGCCCTGAAAAATAAAACACTCTTTCTCGGATTTTTAACTAGATAATAAAACTTGTAATTAAAATAAAAGAGACTAACTAAACAGAATCTAAAACAGACGCAGAGGGTTTACTTGGTTTGTAATCAGGGTATTGCTAATCCAAGGAAAGTATAGCTCAATATATGACGATCTCCTCTGGGCGGAGTAGCCTCTTTACAGCGTTAACAACACAAAAGAATAGAAGAGCGCAGAGAAAATGGATTACAAGTTCATTGAAAAGACTGTGCAGATTAGTACTATATTTATAGCACTGTTCGGGGTGCCCTGAAGAGTTCGGGCGCCCTGGGGGGATAAATTTTATCCCCCAATGTTCAGATCGAGTCAAATCTCGATCTAGTCAAAATCTTCGGTCCGGGCGCCCCGGAGGGGTCCGAGCGCCCCGATCAGCTCCGGGTGCCCCGGACCCAAAAGTCAACTCTTGTTGACTTTTTTCGTCCGGTAGCTTTGCTTCGGTTCAGCTCATCTCGGCCCGGGTCTTCAACTCCAGCTCCGCTAGCTTGGGTGATCTCGGTCATCCGGAATAGGGCTCACTCGAACCCAAGTTCCGACTTTCTCCTCGAGCAGCCTTCCTTCCCAGTTTCTCGCCCCTTGAACGTCGTGTACGTTCTTCTCATCCACTAGTGTACTCTTCCGCGGTCACCTCGTCCCTCGGATGCACCGAACCCGTCGGCTCTCTCCCCGTGCCGTCCTTCTCGTTAGCTGCATCTTCCGCTCGACTTCCTGTGTTCCTAAGCTCCTGCACACTTAGAAATAAGGGTTAGACAAAACAGGACTTAACTTAACTTATTTGATCACATCAAAACACCTTGGGGTTCCAACAATCTCCCCCTTTTTGATGTGAGCAACCCAAATTAAGGTAGGGTAAAACAAATGCAATAAAAACAATTGATTTTGCAAATAAGTCTAAAAAAGATTTTCAGTTTATTTTATACCACCCCCTAGACTTAACATACTTCTCCCCCTTTGATCACATAAAAAATTGGGGTTCTTTTTAACAAGTCTAAGGTAAATTCTAACTTAAAAAAAAAATTAAGTGTTAAAAATTTAAGTTAGAAAATTTCTAAGAAATAATTTTCAAAGTCTTTCAAAACATAATTTTTAAGTTTAAAAAAAATCAATTTTAAGTTAAAAAAATTTTAAAAAAATATTCTAAGCAAAAACTTAAAAATAATTTTTATGCAATGGAATAAGTAACTTTCAAAGTTTCTAAGTTAAAAACATAGAGAAAAAAATTTTAATTTCAAAAAATAGTTTTCTATTTTTTTTTTTAAATTTGCAACAGAAACATTTTCTAAGTTATACAAAATTTTCAAAACAAATGTTTACAAACTTTTAAGCATTATTTAATTCTAATTTTAATACTTTTTTCAGAAAGTTAATTAAACATTTGATTTCAATATTTTGGCTTCCAGGTAGTGGCGAGGCACTAGGCCTTCTTGGTTATTGGAGCAACAACCACTTCCTTAGACAAAGCCTCATAAAGAAACTATCTGTTTAACTTTCTCATTTAATAAGTTGGATTAGAAAGCCTAAATCTAACTCATTATCTCTTAACAAAAAATTAGCCCATTAACCCCTTAGTTTGGTTCACAACTAAACCAAGTTGGTTCATGACTAATTCATGATTAAACCAAATATGGTCCAACTCTACCATAAGAGATGTAGCCCATCCGTGCTTCTATTATGGCAAATATTTTCATATTTATCTTATGTATGATCCAACCAAAAATTTATCTCTTGATCTAAGAATCTTATTCTTTAACTTATTTTATAGTTTTTAGAGACTTATTAATGCGTGTGGCCGAATAGGTTCCCAATTGATCTTGGTCATCCATAATTAACTACTTAATTATAGAATGATCATAAAAAACACCTAGTAGTACATCATGATCCTCAATTAGCTGAAAAGTCATAGTTGATCTTAGAACTAATTCTAAACCCTTCAGCAACTACAATGAGTCGTGCCTTGTTCCTTTCACTCATCTTATACCCACTTGGTTCAGGACATGATCTATGTGTTTGCCCCCACTAGACTGACTACGTCACACCTAACCCAAGTAATACTTCCTCATTCTACATATTCAAATTACTCGTACATGTGTACAAGAGTCTCACACTCTTAACATGTGATGTTTTGGGTAAAAACTTTGAGTAATAATCCTAACGAGTGACCATAGGGTATACGTCTCCTCGTAAGGAGCGGTGAATCGTCTGTGGGCTATCCAAACAACTTCGAATATTTTGATTTATACCTAATCATCCCGGGTCCACACCTTAATGAGCTGCTTGCTTAAGATGTCAACGTATAAGTTTCCATGACCAAGATGACTTGTATACTTCAAGTCAAAGAAAACTTACACTCGAGCTATAGTAAGAGCTTCACAAATATATCCATATATATAGATAACCATATGAAATCTTACTGTGAGTCACTATAATGAACTAGTTACTATAAATAGCATCCACGTTTAACTCTCGACATTCCAATGTCTCTAGCTAGTGAGAAAATAGCTGCTTGGTGAATCAAGGAGTATAACCCATGCTAGTTTTACAGAATTGATAATGTCCAAATGCATCAATTTGATGACTAAGAAAATTCTAATACGTTCATAATTGCACATGTAGAGATAATCACTAGTTGTTATCTAATCATAATTTCTCTCATAGTATGAATTATATTATGGGTATTCAATAAGTGAGTTTAAAAGCAATCAAACATATAATATACACTCAAATAGTGAACCTATATTTAATAAAAAATTATAAGACGATTGCCTTAGGACATCCTTCAAAATCTAGTATAGTCATCATTGACTGTGATTAGGGGAGTAGGATGACCATCTAGATGAGATCCCTGCCCTTCACAGTAGCATCATGATCCTCATTGGAGAGTTTTTGTCCATCACAGCTGCATCCAGATTCTTCATCGAGAAGCTGCTGTAAATCTGAATTGGGTAACAAACTAGATCTGATCAAATTAATGAATTGATTTAATCTATACCTAGTGTTGATTTTGGGGTGTTTGAATTAGGGGTCAGTGGTTTCACCAAGCCCCAACCACCGGTAATCCCTCACTGTTGCTGATAATACCTCTATCTGTGAGCCATCTTTTCTACTGTGAGTCACCATCAACCTCCACTGGACTAGGTGAGGTTTAGGGTTAATGAATTGTGTTATGAGATAGATTAACAAATTCATTGATTAGTAAATTGTGGATATCAAATAGTGAATGAATTGATTAGAAATTGATTATGTGGATGAATTGTGTAGGGTTGATTCATGATGTTTAGTAGTTGTTACAATGGATTCAATGAGTATGTTGGATAATCTATTATTAATTGGATTTGTTGGGTGATATGATAAACCTAATCTAATTAGGTGGATGGATAAGACTAGAATATGATTATCAATAGGGGTGATTTAATTGGGTTATCAAATAAATTTGTTATGTTTAATTTATGATGAGTAGACTTATTAGTAAATGAATTGTTACATAGATCCATTAAGGAATTGATAATATTTGGTTAAACATAATTCAACCAATGGATTTGATGAATCGAGGTTAGTTGTTTCGATTAGGGTTTTCCTTGATTAATTTGAATTTTAGGTTTAGCTAGTTGTTGCATATGTGATTTGGTAAATTGTACATTATGTGATTTACAAACGTTGATTCAAGATGAGCATCTTAACATGGGATTGTTTAGCATGATCGATAAATAAAGGCGAGTACTTCTTGACTTGTTTCTGTAGTGCTTTGACCTTAGTGCATGACTTATTATCTGGAAAAGTAGTTGTATTTACCTTGACTCTATTTGTATTATTTCATAAGCTTAATATTTGGTCACTTGATTTTTGAGATGACTGATTTCATATCGATACAGTCTCTCATTGTCATCTATGATATTTAGTAGATACTATTGGATGGTGATGACTGGCTAGAGGGGGGTTAAATAGCCTGCAAAAATAAAAACACAACCCTTCTCAACTTTTCTTAAACTAACACTTGTAAAAGAAATGGAGATAATAAACAAAAAGAAGAGGCAAGAGGATTTTTACTTGGTTACAATCGGGGAGGTTGTTAATCCAAGGAAAGTGTAGCACTAAATACTCCTTCAGATGGAGAAGCCTCTTACAGCAATGAAGCGCAAAAACAACGAACCTAATCTAGAACTGAAGCGTACAAATGTTGGAAATAAATTGCTTGAGTTCATTGAAAGCTTTTGGACCAAGGTTGTATTTATAACCTTGGTTGAGGCGCTCCGAAGTGTTCCGGGCGCCCTGGTGGGGATAAAACTTTATCCCCAACGCATAGATCTCAGTTTGATCTAGATCTGGATATAATTTCGGTCTAGGCACCCAGAAGCCCAAAGTCAACAGGAGTTGACTTTTTCGGTCCGGGCCCTCTGCTCCGGGTCCGCTCGCCTCGGTCCGAGTCTTCCACTCTGATTTTGTTCGCTTGGGTGATGTCTTCCATTCGGAATAGGGCTCACCCGAACCCAACTTCCAATCTTCTCGAGCAGGCTTCCGCTCCGACTTCTCATCCCTCGGAATCGTCGCGTGCTTCCTTCTCATCTGCCAGCGTACTCATCCGCAGTCTTCGTCCCTCAGTCGCACCCCGTGTCGATCTTCTCACTAGCTGCGTCTCTTGCTCCCCGAGCAGTCTTCCGCTTCGGCTTCTCGTCCCTCGGAACCACCGCACGCTTCCTTCTCGTCCACCGGTGTACTCTTCCGCAGTGCCTCATCCCTCAAACGCACCGCGTGCCATCCTTCTCGCTAGCTACGTCTTCCGCTCGACTACCTGTGCTCCTAAACTCCTGCACACTTAGACACAAGATTAAAAACACACAGGACCTAACTTAACTTGTTGATCACACTAAAACAACCTTGGGGTTCCAACAATCTCCTCCTTTTTGATGTGAGCAACCCAAATTAAGATAGGGTAAATAAACATAAAAAGTAAACTAACTAATTTTGTAATTAAAGTGTAAAAAGATAGGAAATTTAAATTTTGGTCTACCTCCCCCTAGACTTATACTTTTCCTCCTCCCCCTTTGATCACATAAAAATTGGGGTTTCTGAAAAAATCTAAGGGTTAAAACTTAGAAAATTTTGAAAATAATTTCAATGATTAAAAATTTCTAAGTAAGCAAAGGAAATATTAAAAATTTCTAACTTAAATTTTTGAATTTTCTAAATAAAAACTTTAGGTAAGAAAATTTTCTAAGTAAAAAAAAAATAAGCAATAATTTCTAGTTTTCAGAACAAATTATAACTTAGGCAAAAAAAATTTTTTTTTGAGAATTTTTCTAAAAAAAATTTTACGCACGAAAATTTTTCTAAGTATAAAAATATTTTAGAAATATTTCCAAAAAAATATTTTAAAAACTTTTTAAAGTATTTATTATATTTTAATGCTTTACCAGAAAGTTAATTAAACATTTTATTTCAATATTTTGGCTTTCAGGTCGTGGCGAGGCACTACGCATTCTTAGTTATTGGAACAACAACCACTTCCTTAAACAAAATCTCATAAAGAAACCAATTATTTAATTTCCTCACTGAAAGCGCTAAATCCGATTAAAAGTTTCAATTTAAACATGACTTTGGAACTCAATAAAGGTTCCAGCCTACTGGATTAACTAAAAAATTTCTTAGGGACATACCTTTTTGAAATGTTCCTAATTTGTCCCGTATGATATCTAAAATACCAATTTAAATTGTTAAATTTTCTAACATTGGTATTAGATGAGCATACATGGGTTTTCAAGTTATTTGTTTGTACTTTTAAATTATCATTTTCTACTTTTAATTTTTTATTTTCTAATTTAATTTTGTTGAATTCTTCTATTGGACAAGATTTAGCTTTTTTATTTTCTAATTTAATTTTGTTGAATTCTTCTATTGGACAAGATTTAGCTAATTTTATTTTTAAATTCTTAATTTCTTTTTCTAATTTATAGCAATCCTTAGTTAACAATTTAATAGACTTAAATAATTTATCGGGAGGAAGAGATTGTACCTGACTTACCTTGTCGATCTCGTTGTCTGTTTCTCCCCCTGAATTACTGTTATCTTCTGACGTGGCTCCCCCTTCATCAATGCTCTCGATGCTCTTTTCGGAAGAGCTTGACTCGCAGTCGTCGTCTTGATGACTTGCCATTAGTGCAAGTTTGGAGAAGGCTTCGACTTCTAATTCGGACGACGTATCATACCACGTCGCTTTTAATGCCTTGCATTTTTGAATAGGCTTCTTACCTTTATCCATGTCCTTATTCCTCAGCTTGGGGCAGTTGTCCTTGACATGCCCTTCTTCGTTACAGTGGTAGCAGCGGAACATCCTTTTCTTTCTACCCTGCGGATGGTTAGTTTTTCTAGAATTACATAACTTTTTAAATCACCTTACCATCATTACCATTTCCTCGTCGTTGAGAAAGGACTCTGACTCAGGTTCATCTTTCGATACTTTGAGGGTGATGTTGTGTTTGGGCTCCTTCGTACCTGCACATCTTGATTCATGCACTTGAAATGTGGAAAAGAATTCTTCTAATGTTATTTTTTCTAAATCTTTCGAAATGTAAAAGGGATTTACTAGTGATGCTCATTTTGTATTTCTAGGAAATGAATTGAAGGTGTACCTTAGTGAATCTCGGTTGCTTACATTTTCTTCGAGATTCGAGAGTCCGGTGATGATTTCCTTAATTCTTGAGTGCAGATGCACAACTGTCTCATCTTCCCCAATGTTAGAGTGTATACTAAAAGCCTAGCTTTTGTATAAACATTTATTTAGAAATAAAGAATCACAATGGTCAAATACCTACATTTATTTGTTAAGTGTAGTTGTTCAATTAATTTATATTATAGATAACATGGTGTGTGGTGTCACACACAGAAGATCATGTTATCAGTTCTTTATAAATTATAAGCAGTTGCTCACGACTAAGATGGAAAGGAACAAACCATTGGAATAGTCGTAGTGTAATTAAGTATTAGTTTATCTTGACTAATAAATTACACTAGTACACTCTAAGTGTATTGAGTAGGACCATTTTAGGTAAGTTCTTTTTATACTGACTTGATAAAAGAACTAGACCTTAGTTATTATGAAAATGTGTGCTCTTAATCCTAATATAATAACAAACACATATATTTAGTATTTATTTCTTTGACTTATCAATGGGTGAGATTTAGCTCGATAAGTCAATAAGCCCGATAAGTTGGGAAATGATATTACTTATAGTGTGTATTATTGATTATAGAAGGAAACTGTGTCCTAGTAATCTAGGTTGAGAATGCCCCCAAGAGGAGCTCATAAGGATTGTCATGTTAAACCCTGCAGATGGACTTAGTCCGACATGACAATGAGGTTAAGTGGTACTGCTCTTGGACTAAGATATTAATTAAGTGACTTGTCAGTAACTCATTTAATTAGTGGACATTCGACATCTTAAACACAGGGAGACTAACACACTCATAATAAGAAGGAGCCTAAAAATGTAATTTGGGATTGGTGCGGTAGTTCAATAATAGTTCTTTAGTGGAATGAATTATTATTGATGAAAATAAGTTATGTGTTCGGGGCGAACACGGGATGCTTAATTTCATCGGGAGACCAAAACCAATTCCTCCTCTCGGTCCCTATCGTAGCCTCTTGTATATAGAGATTTATACCCACCACATATCCACTTCTTACCCATCCTAATGGGGTCGGCTAAGATAACTTGAAATGTAACGCCCGAAAATTCTCGAAACTATATTATAAATATTCTACGATTTTTCTAGAATTTTTAGATATTTTTCCGGAATTTTTCGAATAGCGGAAGCAGCAAAAATAAATAGAACCGCAAAATAGCTTAGGCGGGAATCGAACCCGAGACCGGTTGAACCCAGCAGGGCCGTGCTGAAAGAAAGAGGAACAAATTATATTTATATTAGAGTTGGGTTCAATAATCCGCTTAATATAAATTAAGAACTTAAGTAGGTTTTGGTTTATTTTGGGTTCGGCAACTTCTCAACCCTCACCACCGAAACCCTCTCACGCCACCTCTCCCTTTTCTTCCTCCTTATTTCGGCGCCACACCAAGGAAGACCTAGGGTTCTTTCTCTAGGGCCCCAAGGACACTTTCCGGCGACGATTTCGACACGAGGGCGCACTCCTTCGCGAGAGGAACGCATAGACGCGAGAAGTTTCTCGAAAGGGTCATCTCCACCGGAATTCTAGCGAATAGAATCGTAAGAAATTACGAACCGGAGGTAAGAAACCCCTCACCTGCAGTATAATAGCTACCGTGTGATTTTTCTGTGCATTAGTTTAGTTATATGCGTATGTTTTCGACACATAGGGTGTATTTAACCCTCCTCGCAGGTTTAGGGATTTAGTGAGTACCTTTAGATGGGCCGGACACATCTTTTCTCCTTCAGTTGGAGGTTTAGATGCTGTTGGTGCCTAAAGGTAGTCTCCCTAGGTGTTCGATTAAATAACCAGCTTAGAAAAGAATGCAACTTAGGCATTTTTATTAGCACGGTTGAATGCATTAGAAGCATCTAAATTAGTAAATCAGTTTATTCTAGCTTATATGGGACTACGGTCCAATGGGTGGGCTCCCACAGTCGCCTCTAGGTTCAGACAACCTAGCTCTAGGTTCAGATAACCTAGAAAGAGCAATTTAGAACATTTTACTTTTCAGTTGGCACTGTACTGGATTAGATATCCATTGGGCTGGGCTCCCATAGTCGGCCCCTAGGTTTAGATAACCTAGTAGCTCTACTAAATTCGGGACTTGTAACCCCGGGTCTAGTTAGAGATGCGCGCATAGCAGCATGTTTAGTATTTTCACTTATTATATATATACGGTTTTCAACCTTTCACAAATTAGTTCGTGAATTCAGTACAGTTCTAGCAGTAGCTCAGTATTAGCGTAGCTCTGTTCTTAGTATCAGCTTAGTTTTTCCTTGTGAATATGCATGATGACTTTATGTTCAGCTTTAGATATGCCATGATTGTATGCTTATATGCCATGCCATGCTTAGTTTATTCAGTATATCCAGCATATGTTTTAAACAACATGATTTAAAATCATATTTGCATCGTTGCATGTTTTTGTGAGGTAGATGGTTTCTTACTAAGCTTTTTAGCTTATAGATACTACTTTTCTTATACTGCAGATAAAGGTAAAGGAAAAGTGGATCAGTAGCGGAGGCTGGAGGGCAATGCTATCAAGATGTGTGTGGGCAGGAGTTGGAATAAAGATCTTTGGGATCTAAACAGTTTTACTTCAGTATTAGCACTTTGCGTTTTTAGTTTTCATTATTCAGTTTTGATTGTTAAGTGTTATGAGATAGTAAACCATGCACTATGTAGTATGCCAGGTTTAGAATGTTAGTAGTTTTATATTAGTGTGATTTGCATTGGTTTAGAGTTGTTGTGTGAGGTTTTGGCACGCCAAAGTGCTGAAATCAGAGTTCCCGGGCGAAATCAGAACTCTGATCGGTCTCCAGACCGATCAGAGCCTGAGCAGTGCCACTGGATCGGTCTGCCGACCGATCCAGTTGGGAACAGAACGACCGCAGCTCCGATCGATCGGCAGGTCTGTGGATCGATCGGTAGGTCTGTAGGTAGTTGGGAAGTTTAGTTTCTAGTCCCTAGCTCAGTTAGGATGTTCAGTTTCCCCTCCTTAGCATGTGTACACTAGCACAGAAGGTCTTTAGACCTTTCTTATCAGTTGTATCCGTCCTTAGTAGAGTAAAATTTTAATTAGCCAAGCTTTCCGCACAGTATAGTTTAGCATAAATTGTAGCGACCGGCCTTACAGCCAGTACCTAGAAGGTGGGTCGTTACAGAGTGGTATCAGAGCAGTGTTCCATACTTCCTACACACACATCAGCATTGAACCTACAGCTTCCAAGTAAGAATACCTCTACTTTATTTATGCTCCTTGTTTTATTATTACAGTTCATGTTTATATGCCTACTGCTTGTTAGTATGTGATAGTTTTAAACATGATATCAGTAGTGATATAACTGTAATTACCTTAGTTATGTTATGTTCTCTATGTCTTTAGAAATGGCACGAGGACGCCCAGCTAGAAGGGCACTAGCTACTGAGCCCCAGCAAGAGGCAGGCAGTTCAGTGCCTCCTCCAGACCTTACAGCGTTCTACAGTGCCAACGCCAGCACCAGTACCAGCACCAGCAGTCCCAGCAGCTGAGCCAAGAAAGGAAGCCTATCGATCCAGTGGTAGCAAGTCAAGCCGGAGAACTTCTCGGACACTAGTGAACCATGGGATGCACAAGTCTGGACATTGGAGAGCACGATGGAGCTCCTGGCACATGAGAAGGTGAAGTGTGCCTCCTTGCACGCATGTGGTGGGAAAGAATCGGAACGAAGCGCCCAGTGCAGATGTCATGGGCTGACTTTGAGAAAGAATTCTTCGAGGAGTTCTTTCACATCCGGTTACAAACCGCCACTACGACGAGTTCCTGAGTTTCGGCAACCTATCGGTTGAGGAAGCCGTGAAGAAATTCAACAGTTGGCTCGTCTATGCCAGCTAGTCAGCACAGAAAAGGAACGAATCCGGTTGATGCTCAAGATGTTGAGGCCGAAGATAGCGTGGCCGGTGGCATACATAGGCCACAAACCACAAAGGAGTTAGTGAGCGGTGCCTTGACCACAGAGCATTACCAGAACAGTAGCAGAAGCAAGTCTCCTCCGAGTCCAAAGGCCAAGGAAACTCTCACACTCAAAAGCAGCAGGCCACAGCTCTAGCTGGAAAGGGAACTCCAGCAGCAAGCGCAAAACCCAAAGGAGGACCATCTAGCAGCGACCCAACTATCCAAAGTGTGCTACTTGTGGGAAATTCCACCGGGGTTTGTCGCAAGGGCACACGAGATGCTTTGAATGTGGACAAGAAGGGCACATGGCCCAGCAGTGTCCGAACAACGGATGCAGGCCGCTCTAGAAGGTCCACTTATCGGCCAAGAAACCCCTACGACTAATGCGAGGATCTACTCACTCACCAGAGGACGAGGCTAATGCCTCGGCAGGTTGTCACAGTCGATTAGCATTTTTCGTCTTCTATTTGATATCGGGCAACCCATTCATATATAGCTAGGATGTTCTCCGAAAAAGTAGAAATACCCTCGGAGGTACTCGGTGGTCAGACTACCTTCAGGAGAGATCATGGCATCCACGCATTGGCTCAGAGCAGTATGGACAGAGAGCTCTTTTGTGATCCGATAGTGCTAGAGATGACCGACTATGACGTTATCTTTGGAATGGACTTTCCGATCAAGTGCGGTGCTACCATAGAGTGTCGTAAACAGAAAGTCATCTTCCAACCTGAAGCGGCAGTGCAATTTGAATACAGCGAAGTTTCTCTTAGCTATGAAAGCACTGAAGCTACTGGATTCGGGATGTCAGGATTCCTAGCACACGTAGTCAACGCCAGTCAGGACAAGAACCAACAGCTAGCGGAGGTTCGAGTCGTATGTGACTACCAGTCTTCCCCGAAGAGGTACCAGGCTTAGCACGGAGGGAGATTGACTTTGAGATAGAGCTCATTCCCTACAAATCCTATCTCCAAAGCGCCTTATCGCATGGCTCCAGAAGAACTGAAGAACTACAGGAGCTGCTTGACAAGGGTTTCATACATCCTACTCACCATGGGAGCGCCTGTATTGTTCGTGAAGAAGAAGGATGGAAGCATGCGACTGTAGACTACGGATCACTGAACCAAGTCACAATCAAGAACAGGTATCCTCCTGTTCGATCAGCTAAAGGGAGAAGCAGTGTTCTCTAAGATAGATCTCAGATCAAGTTATCATCAGTGAAGGTTAAAGAAAGGGATATACCCAAGACAACATACGGACACTACGAGTTCGTAGTCATGCCCTTTAGCGTGACCAATGCTCCAAATACATTCATGGATCTCATGAACAGTAGAGAGTATTTAGATAAGTTTGTTATTGTGTTTATCGATGACATTCTTATCTATTCAGAAACTCAGGGAACATTAGAGCACCTGAAACTAGTATTGCAGACCCTTCAACAGCAGCTATACGCCAAGTTCACGAAATGTGAATTTTGGTTAGATCAGTGTCCTTCCCGGGTCACATCATCTCAAAGGAGGGCATCATGGTAGACCAAGATAGAAGCTGTGAGCAATTGGAAGCGACCCAAGAACGCTAGCGAGATCAAGCTTTCGGGATTAGCGAGCTATTACAAAAATTCGTGAGGACTTCTCCAGATAGCCTCCCACAGACTCTTACCGTAAAGAAGAAAGTATCATGGACCGAGGAAGAATCAGGAAATGAAAAGGAGATTGACCGGTGCTCCCATTTTGGCTCTACCAGACAACACCAGCAGCTTTGACATCTATAGTGATGCCTCTAAGTTGGGACTAGGAGCAATGCTGATGCAAAACGACAAGGTGATCGCCTATGCCTCCAGACAACTCAAGGATTATGAGAAGAATTATCCTACTCATGACCTTGAGCTTGCAGCGATGGTGTTCGCTCTAAAATTTGGAGACATTATTTGTATGGAGCTCAAGACAGAGTGTATACAGATCATCGAGTCTGAAGTACTTCTTCACTCGAAGGATCTGAATATGCGACAACGCAGATGGTTAGAGCTGGTCAAAGACTACGATACATCCTCTACCATCCAGGGAAAGCAAATAAGGTAGCAGATACACTTAGCGAAAGTCCAGTGCTACCTTATTATCTCTAGCAGCCATGCCACCAACCCTACTGAAGGAGATCGTAGATTTCGGTCTTGAACTCATCGTTGGACAGCTCTCTACTATGACCTTAGAGTCTACCTTGCTTGGTGATATTCAGTTAGCGCAGGACCACGAAATTCAGAAAATCAAGCAAGGGCTAGCGGAATCAGAAAGTGAGTGTCCGATAGAGGGTGTTGTATTTTGGTGATAGACTGTTCCGATCGGGAGGAACTACGGAGACAGATTTTAGATGAGGCTCACAGGACTATGCATCCAGGTTCCACCAAAATGTATCAAGACCGAAGAAACATTTTGGTGGCCGGGATGAAGCGAGACATCGCCAGATATGTTAGCAACCCGTCGGTCAAGGCGTAACATGACAGGAGTTCTGCTATACATATTCCGAATGGAAGTGGAGGATATCTCTATGGATTTCATAGTGGGACTGCCCGGAACCCCGAATGGTTTTGACGCCATCCGGGTAATCGACATGTTGACTAAATCAGCCCACTTTTAGCTATCAAGATATCCTACTCCATGGAGAAGCTAGCTCAATTGTATCTCCAGGAGATCGTCGGACTTCATGGAGTCCCACGTACCATTATTTAGACAGAGACAAAGATTTACATCACGAGTGTGTACCACAAAGTTAAAGTTCAAGACAAGATTCCATCCGCATGATGGTCGGAAGAGAGTAAACCGGTACTCAAGATATGCTCCGGCGTGTGCCCTAGATTTCAAGGAAGTTGGTGCAAATATCCGAGCTTAGCAGAATTTGCATACAACAACTTATCGTGCCACTATCGGCATGGCACCTACGAGGCTCTCTATGGGCGGAGGTGTAGACTGGTAGAGAGTGGTGAATGAAGGAACTAGAGCTCAGACGGATCTAGTATCCGCCAGAGGATAGAGTCTATATACATTTAGAGTTTTCAGTTGGGGATTGATGTTCCTCGAGTAGCTCCCATGAAGGAGTAATGCGTTTTGGGAAGAAGGGCAAGCTAAGTCCCGATATGTGGGACCATACCTTATCGCAGAAGAGTGGGCAAGGTAGCATATGAGCTAGAGCTACCCAGGAAATGTCAACCGTCCACAACGTATTTCATGTCTCTATGTTGAAGAAGCATACCCAGATGCCACCGGTGATTGAGCCGTACAGATCCGCGAAGACCTCATCTATGATAGTCGGCCTATTCGGATAATAGACCGAGCAGTTAAGAAATTGCGGAACAAGGAAGTACCATTAGTCAAAGTCATTTGGCACAACCACACAGAAGAGGCAACTGGGGCTTTGAAGATGAGACGAAGTACCAGATTGTTCTAAGTTCGAGGACGAACTTTTTATAAGGTATGGGGGATTGTAACGCCCGAAAATTCTCGAAACTGCATTATAAATATTCTACGATTTTTCTGGAATTTTTAGATATTTTTTCGGAATTTTCCGAGTAACGGAAGCAGCAAAAATAAATAGAACCGCAAAATAGCTTAGGCGGGAATCGAACCCGAGACCTATGGTTTAGGGATAATGTTAGTAACCGATTGAACCCAGCAGGGCCGTGCTGAAAGAAAGAGGAACAAATTATATTTATATTAGAGTTGGGTTCAATAATCCGCTTAATATAAATTAAGAACTTAAGTAGGTTTTGGTTTATTTTGGGTTCGGCAACTTCTCATCCCTCACCACCGAAACCCTCTCACGCCACCTCTCCCTTTTCTTCCTCCTTCTTTCGGCGCCACACCAAGGAAGACCTAGGGTTCTTTCTCTAGGGCCCCAAGGACACTTTCCGGCGACGATTTCGACACGAGGGCGCACTCCTTCGCGAGAGGAACGCATAGACGCGAGAAGTTTCTCGAAAGGGTCATCTCCACCGGAATTCTAGCGAATAGAATCGTAAGAAATTATGAACCGGAGGTAAGAAACCCCTCACCTGCAGTATAATAGCTACCGTGTGATTTTTCTGTGCATTAGTTTAGTTATATGCGTATGTTTTCGACACATAGGGTGTATTTAACCCTCCTCGCAGGTTTAGGGATTTAGTGAGTACCTTTAGATGGCCCGGACACATCTTTTCTCCTTTAGTTGGAGGTTTAGATACTGTTGGGTGCCTAAAGGTAGTCTCCCTAATAGAGAGGGGAGTTACAGCGCACTAGGTGTTCGATTAAATAACCAGCTTAGAAAAGAATACAACTTAGGCATTTTTATTAGCACGGTTGAATGCATTAGAAGCATCTAAATTAGTAAATCAGTTTATTCTAGCTTATATGGGACTACGGTCCAATGGGTGGGCTCCCACAGTCACCTCTAGGTTCAGACAACCTAGCTCTAGGTTCAGATAACCTAGAAAGAGTAATTTAGAACAGTTTAGCTATACTCAGTATTTTACTTTTCAGTTGACACTGTACTGGATTAGATATCCATTGGGCTGGGCTCCCATAGTCGGCCCCTAGGTTTAGATAACCTAGTAGCTCTACTAAATTCGGGACTTGCAACCCCGGGTCTAGTTAGAGATGCACGCATAGCACGTACAGTTGCCGGGCCCCTCAGCACTTATTATATATATACGGTTTTCAACCTTTCACAAATTAGTTCGTGAATTCAGTACAGTTCTAGCAGTAGCTCAGTATTAGCGTAGCTCTGTTCTTAGTATCAGCTTAGTTTTTCCTTGTGAATATGCATGATGACTTTATGTTCAGCTTTAGATATGCCATGATTGTATGCTTATATGCCATGCCATGCTTAGTTTATTCAGTATATCCAGCATATGTTTTAAACAGCATGATTTAAAATCATATTTGCATCGTTGCATGTTTTGTGAGGTAGATGGTTTCTTACTAAGCTTTTTAGCTTATAGATACTACTTTTCTTATACTGTAGATAAAGGTAAAGGAAAAGTGGATCAGTAGCGGAGGCTGGAGGGCAATGCTATCAAGATGTGTGTGGGCAGGAGTTGGAATAAAGATTTTTGGGATCTAAATAGTTTTACTTCAGTATTAGCACTTTGCGTTTTTAGTTTTCATTATTTAGTTTTGATTGTTAAGTGTTATGAGATAGCAAACCATGCACTATGTAGTATGCCAGGTTTAGAATGTTAGTAGTTTTATATTAGTGTGATTTGCATTGGTTTAGAGTTGTTGTGTGAGGTTTTGGCACGCCAAAGTGTCAAATCGATTCGCCAATCAGAACTCGATCGGTCTCCGCGATCGAGAACCGATCGGCCACCGACCGATCCGAACGAGAGATGATATCAGATCTCCTCACGGACCGACCGACCCAAAGACGATACAAGCGTTGAGAATTTAGCACGGATCCACCGACCGATCAGACATACATCGTCCGTCACCGATACACTGGATTGATCTGACCGATCCGCCAGAATGATCGAGCTCCGATCGATATGTGGATCGATCGGCGGTCTGTAGGTAGTTGGGAAGTTTAGTTTCTAGTCCCTAGCTCGGTTGGGATGTTTATGTACACCAGCAAAGAAGGTCTTTAGACCTTTCTTATCAGTTGTATCCGTCCTTAGTAGAGTAAAATTTTAATTAGCCCAACTTTCCGCACAGTATAGTTTAGCATAAATTGTAGCGACCGGCCTTACAACCAGTACCCAGAAGGTGGGTCGTTACATGAAACCCAAGCTAGGGTCGGCTAAGATCAAAGGATTGAGCCAAGTTAATTGGCCGGCCATGGCTTGGAGTCCAAGCTTGATTGGCCGGCCATATTAAAAGGGATTTTATTTGTATTTAAAATTTTTTCTTAATGTGGATATCATGGTTTTAAGAGAGAGTTTAAAATTTAAATATTTCCTTTTATAGCTTTCTATAAAAGATTAAGAAAAGATTTGAAATCTTTCCTTATTTGTAGATTGAAAGATGGATTTTAATTTTAAGAAAACTTTACTTTTTTAACCATGTTCATGATTTAAAAGAGAGTTTAAAAAATTAAATATTCTCTTTTATAAGTTTCTACAAAAGATTAAGAAAAGATTTGATATCTTTCCTTATTTGTAGATTGAAAGGAGATTTTAATTTTTAGAGATAACTTTTTTTTTGAAAATCATCCACATGTTTAAAAGAAAGATTTTAATTTTTAAAATTTTCATTTTACAAACCACCATGAAGGGAAAAATTATTGGAGAAATTTTTTATACATCCGGGATAAGAAGAGGAATACGATAGAAGATCAAGAGGTTATTTGCTTACAAAGAAAGGTATAACTAGTAATTATTTTCCGCATCATACTAGTTTTCTTTGTATAGTTATTTTTGGAAATACCAAACACAAGAGGCATATGATTCTAGAGTTTTCAAATTTGTTTCGAATTTGTGTTTCTTTTGTTTTATTTTTCAAATTTGTAATTCGATTGTTCTTTTTGGTTAAACCTATAGTTATATAAGGAAATTAAATATTAGCTTTCCTTAAAAGGGTTTGTCTAGGCGGTGGTGGTTGCTCCCATATCCAAGAAGGTCATGTGCCTCGCCATGCAGTCCTGGAAGCCAATTTTGGAAATTAATATTTAATGGAATTAATAACACAGGTGGATTTGGTTCAATAGTGTTAAGTTCCGCTTACGATCCAAATCTAAACCATCAAGAACAGATAAGTTAAATTTGGAATCAATGATGTTAAGTTCCGTCTGTGATTCCTAATTTAACTTCTAAAGAACGCAATAGGTTATTTAGGAAAAGGTTCGACACTTGTACAAATTTTTGTACAGTGGAACCGGTATGACCTTCCTAGGACTAACCAACAATTGGTATCAAAGCTAGGGTTTGCCTCTGTATGTTTGGTTTTCAAATAGATTATGCACATGTCATACATAATTTAGGCAGGATAATAGTAGGATGTGCTAACTTTGTGGTTTCAGGCTCCAACTATTATGGCATATAGATATTGTATGTGATTGGACCCTTGGACATGTCAAGGGCATTATTTTGTATGTGCATGATTGTATATATTAAATGCAGCAGGAGTTGTATTAGTTTTAGAATTTTACTTTTTTGTTCGATCTAGAATACATGTACATTCCTTTACGGAATATAGGATCGATATATGTAAAATTCTATTTTTGTCGCAGATCATATCTTTGCGAGGCGTGGTGCTATTGGAGGACTAGAGACGCAGCGGAATAAGAAACAAGATAGATGCGACAACTCGACCCAATGGCGGTGGCTAAAGATGGCAGCAGCTAGGGTTAGAGCACACGGAGGACAGTGATAAAATGCCATAATAGTTGGAAAACTAATTTCTAAATTTATTGCTTTTATTTACTGTGTGTGCGCGCATGTGTTATATGCTAGCATAGGTTAAATTTATCACCTTAAATAATTAAGTGGGAGAGGGTTTTTAAATAAATTCCACAATCTCCATTACTGGTTTGTAAGTGATGCAACAAGCTTGCGTGTTGGCTCTGAGTGCCTCCCTCCATAACGGATGGGTTTGTTGCGGATCACTAGATCAAACTTCCTTTATGGATGGTTATAGGAAATTATTTAGGAGCATGTGATCTTCTCCAACTAAAGGGGCATAATCCTATTTAATGGACTAAGTATCAAGTAATGGTATACACTTAGACACATTCAATAGTATCCTCCCCAACGGAGTCACTGCTATTGTTTTGCGGGACCAAAGCAATACCAACTATTAATTTGTCATAAAGTTAGGTAAACCCCCCCCCCCCTCTTACAAATGTTTGAATTTATATACGTCCACACTAACGTGGCATATAAAATTCATGGTGTTTGAGGTAATTTTATTTGTCATAAAGTTAGGTTGACAATATAAAATGGGTAATACCTCCTCTTACAAACAATTGAATTTGTATATGTCCACACTAACGTGACATACAAAATTTATGGTGTTTGAGGTAATTTAAGGTTGACAAGATAATTAATGGGTAAGACCGTCCTCTTACGAATGTTGAATTTGTATACGTCCACACTAATGTGGCATGCATAATTCCCGGTGTTTGAGATGTTGGTGAATTTAAATAATATTGTTTGAGGAATCAATGTTATTTTAAATTCAAAATTTTGACCAAATATTTGATCAAAAACAGACCAACTATTAATTTTATTCGTCATAAAGTAAGGTTGACGAGATAATAAAATTAATGGATAAAATTTCCTCTTTGATTTTGTATACGTCCACATTATCGTGGCATACAAAATTTATGGGGATTTTTAAGGAGTTAGTCTTGATCAAATATTTTTGTGATTCTTAGGTTTTCAAATGTTAGTCAATCCTCTAGTTGTTATACTATAGAAAAGACTTATATAGTAGTCCCAATTATAATGATTGGAAATAGGACTTGGACATTAAGGTGGACTGTCTTCTTAGAATTAAGAACAATTCAAATGTATTTTATTCATTAGTTGTTACATGTTTAGTGGAGTTATCTACCAGTACCTAGCATGTAGATACGGGAACCACTGATCATGTCTGTAATTTATTGCAGGGGTTCCAGGAAATCCGACAATTATATAAAAGAAAAATCACCGTCTACATGGGCATTACTACATGGGCAGTGCAAAAATCACTGTTTACCTTTTTGAAATGTTCCTAATTTGTCTCTTATGATATCTAAAATACCAATTTAATTGTTAAATTTTCTAACATTGGTATTAGATGAGCATACATGGGTTTTCAAGTTATTTGTTTGTACTTTTAAATTATCATTTTCTACTTTTAATTTTTTTATTTTCTAATTTAATTTTGTTGAATTCTTCTATTGGACAACATTTAGCTAATTTTATTTTTAAATTCTTAATTCCTTTTTCTAATTTACAGCAATCCTTAGTTAACAATTTAATATACTTAAATAGTTTATCGGGAGGAAGAGATCGTATCTGACTTACCTTGTCGATCTCGTTGTCTGTTTCTCCCTCTGAATTACTATTATCTTCTGACGTGGCTCCCCCTTCATCGATGCCTTCGATGCTCATTTTGGAAGAGCTTGACTCGCAGTCGTTGTCTTGATGACTTGCCATTAGTGCAAGTCTGGAGAAGGCTTCGACTTCTAATTCGGACGACGTATCATCCCACGTCGCTTTTAATGTCTTACATTTTTTAATAGGCTTCTTACCTTTATCCATGTCCTTATTCCTCAGCTTGGGGTAGTTGTCCTTGACATGCCCTTCTTCGTTACAGTGGTAGCAGCGGATCATCCTTTTCTTTCTACTCTGCGGATGGTTAGTTTTTCTAGAATTACATAACTTCTTAAATCACCTTACCATCATTACCATTTCCTCGTCGTCGAGAGAGGACTCTGACTCAGGTTCATCTTTCGATACTTTAAGGGCAATGTTGTGCTTGGGTTCCTTCGTACCTGCACATCTTGATTCATGCACTTCAAATGTGGAAAAGAATTCTTCTAATGTTATTTTTTCTAAATCTTTCGAAATGTAAAACGCATCTACTAGTGATGCTCATTTTGTATTTCTAGGAAATGAATTGAGGGTGTACCTTAGTGAATCTCGGTTGCTTACCTTTTCTTCGAGATTCGAAAGTCCGGTGATGATTTCCTTAATTCTTGAGTGCAAATGCACAACTGTCTCATCTTCCCCAAGTCGCAGGCTGGTGAGCTAGTTGCGGAGTAAATCTCATTTTACGAGCTTGGGTTCGAACGTTCCTTCGTGCAGCTCATGGAACTTCTCCCAAAGTTCCTTCGCGGAGTCGTAGTTGCCAATCCGGTTGACTTCTTGTGGCGGAAGAATGGTTAGTAGATGACACTCTGCTTTGTCGTTTGCCATGTAGTCGGCCTGCTCCTTTTTTGTCCAGTGGTATTTCTCCTTACCTTCCGGTGTTGTAAAATCGAATTCCATAATTAACATTAAATCAAAATCATTTTTAAAAAATACCTGCATTCTCTTTTTCCAGCTAGCGAATTCCCCTTCAAACTTCAGCGGGTAGATGCTTGGTCCGACCATTATTTCGTTGCTTCGTTTGACGGTTAGTCCTCCTGAAGCGCCTTGGCTCTGATACCACTTGTTGGATCGCGGTGGCCGGCTAGAGGGGGGTTGAATAGCCTGCAAAAATAAAAACACAACCCTTCTCGACTTTTCTTAAAATAACACTTGCAAAAGAAATGAAGGCAATAAACAGAAAGAAGAAGCAAGAGGATTTTACTTGGTTACAACCGGGGAGGTTGTTAATCCAAGGAAAGTGTAGCATTAAATACTCCTTCAGGCGGAGAAGCCTCTTATAGCAGTGAAGCGCAAAAACAATGAAGCTAATCTAGAAATGAAGCGTACAAGTGTTGGAAATAAATTGCTTGAGTTCATTGAAAGCTTCTGGACCAAGGCTGTATTTATAGTCTTGGTCGGGGCGCCCCGAAGTGTTCTGGGTGCCCTGGTGAGGATAAAACTTTATCCCCAATGCACAGATCTCGGTTTGATCAAGATCTGGATATAATTTCGGTCCGTGCACGCCGGACTATTCCGGGCGCCCTAGACTGTTCCGGGTGCCTCGGACTGTTCTGGGTGACTCGGACTGTTCCGGGCGCCCGGAAGCCCAAAGTCAACAGGAGTTGACTTTTTTGGTCCGGGCCCTCTGCTTCGGGTCTGCTCGCCTCGGTCCGCGTCTTCCACTCCGGTTCCGTTCACTTGGGTGATATTTGCCATTCGGAATAGGGCTCACCTGAACTCAACTTTCGGTCTTCTCGAGCAGGCTTCTGCTCCGGCTTCTCGTCCCTCGGAATCGTCGCGTGCTTCCTTTTCGTCTGCCAGCGTACTCATCCGCAATCTTCGTCTCTCAGTCGCACCCCGTGCCTACCTTCTCGCTAGCTGTGTTTCTTGCTCCTCGAGCAGTCTTCCGCTCTGGCTTCTCGTCCCTCGGAACCACCGCATGCTTCCTTCTCATCCGCCGGTGTACTCTTCCGCATCGCCTCATCCCTCGGACGCATCGCGTGCCGTCCTTCTCACTAGCTGCGTCTTCCACTCGACTACTTGTTCTCCTAAGCTCCTGCACACTTAGACACAAGGTTAAAAACACACAGGATCTAACTTAACTTGTTGATCACACCAAAACAACATTGGGATTCCAACAGATACTAGATATCTTTTTTATTTTCATTGACTGTTATATATACATGTATTTTGTTGGACATGCTAGTTATACTGTGGTATAGTTGTTTTCTATATCTGTGGTGATGATTATTCGCATCTTGCTCATCATAGCATTGCATGCATACCAGTGACTATTTCTCCCTTGTGGTTGAGAGAGTCGTTGGCCATTGCTTCTCACTCAGTCGCTCAAGGTAGTGTGCTTAGAGTGAATGTAGCTTGTCTTATCGTGCCCAACTCACTTCACTCAAGGATAGTATTAGCTGGAGTTGAGAGCAGCAGTGACCCCATTGCTATGTAGTTAGATAGCTATTTAGCAAACTGCCTACTCACATCACTCAGGAGTAGTGGCTATTAGTAGTGTTGTATAGTTGTTATTGTCCCAACCTCTCGACCATACAAAGGTTGTGGTAGCTAAGGAATGGGCGGGAGTGACCATACTGTGCATATGCATATGATATGTGATTGCGTATGTTTGGAATTGATTATATCCATATGTTTGTGATATGTTTACATATGGTTGAGATATGTTTGTTGCATGTACTTGATATTGACCTGTTTATTAATAGTTGGATAGGCTATATATGATGCTTTAGTAGATATGAGCAGTTCTGTTGTAGTTTCACTCCTGCACTTGCAGTTACTTGGTGCTTAGCACAACATTCAAGTATGAACATTTATTATGGAATTACTATTATGCTTGTTAATTATTCACTATAAGACTGTATACTTTGAATCTCTAGATATATTATATTTATACACTATCTGTTTATTACCGACTGAGTTACCCGCACTCACCACCCCTTGTACTAGTTTTCTTTCACTAGGGAGAAGACAGAGGATTTATGGAGTCTCCTAGAGATCCTGTCCGCCAGTCTCATGTTACATTGAGCAACTTCTTTTGACATTACTTCTACTCACATTTTTAGTTTTGGACTTATACGTGTATCTTCCGTATGAATTTTAGCCTTGTGACTTCCTGTATTTATTTTGATATTGTTGTGTCAAGTCGGGCTGGCTCACAGTCAATTATTTTGGGTTTATATATTTACTTTATGTTTTTCGCTATGTTTTTGTTTCAGCCGTGTGAGCTATTTATTATATAACTATGTGGTTGTTGATCTAGCCATGTGGGTTGTTGTTATTATACTAGTACAACTGTGTCTATGTATCCAAGTTATACATGTTGTCAAAAGGGGGGAGATGATGTCCATTTATCGGGCAATGACTCCTTGGGGGTGTGACAGCTTACAAACGTTTGAAAAATGTATACTTGTGTAATAATTGTCTTTAAAATTGATTACAACTTTTTGACAGTTTTGGCCAAGTATCTTTGACAAAACTTATAAATATTTCTAAAATTTACTTTGAGAACTCTTGTCATTTATCTTGAAACCTTAACAATTATCTTGAATTGTTTAGAAAAACAATCTCCCCTGAAATAGACCTATAAATTTTTTATGAAAAATTCTACCTTTGAGAAGTTTATTGCTTGTTATGCTTACTTAATCTATTTACCTGTTTCATACTTTCTCTTGCTTAGTTGCATATTTTTTTTTATAAATGTGAAAGGGGTAGGGTAAGGACTTAAGTAAGAAAAACTAAGCTAAATTTGAAAAATCTTAATCCTAAAATGATCAAGAGAATAATAGTAAGTTAATTTCTCTTAAATCATTTTTTTTATTATTACTATTTCTTTTTGCATATTTTTTCTAACTTTAACTCAAATTGTCATTACATTTAAAGGGGAGTGATTATTGGTACAGTTGGCACCGATGATCAAATCTAAGTTTTGATGAATGACAATTGAATTAAAGTTAGGTATGGTGTGATATAACCTTTCTATCAAGTGTGCAGGACTTGATGGGTCTGACATCGAGCTGAAATCTAGCTAGGTTTAGTGAACTTGATAGCTGGTGTAGAAGTCCAAACAGGTCAAGGAGTAATCCAATATCTAGTGGGAAGTCCAGCTGGATCCGTTGGATTTGACAGCTGGTCAAAGTCCAATTAGGTTTGCGAACCTGACAACTGGCAGGAAGGCCTAGTGGGCAGATATAGAATCAAGCAATTCTGCATGGTAAGTAAGGTAAGTCATTGGAGGCGAGTATTCTAATGAGGACGAGTCTCATTCGGTACTTTAGGCGTTGGTCCAATTTAGGTCCATTTGGGATGCCTAAACTGAGAGCATGACTAGATCCTGATCTCAGACAGATAGGATATAATTAATAATGCTTATAAATTGTGCTAACTCTATTTTACAAGGTATAGTTTGGACTACCACTTTTTGTAGGGGTAAAAATATGTTTTAAACCTTGGATGAACAATGTTGGAGGCTCCCTGGACAGACTGAGGGCACCCTTGAGTGTTGGCTGAATATCACTCGCTAAAAGGCGTGGAGGCACCTCCCATGTGATCGGAGGCGCCCTGGAGTGTGGCATAGAGGCACCTTTGAGCACTTGGAAAGCGCTCTAAAGTGGATAAAGAGCGATCTACGGAGCTTATCAATATTAAAGTTTTTGAGATTATTTTTGCTATTGGAGGCACCCTTATTGAGCTTAGAGGCACCCTCAAGCTCAATAAAAGGACTATTCAACTAAGCATTCAACACAACTTCAATACACAATCTTTCAAGTTTATGGCTGCTCCATCTTCGTCCTCCCACTATGATGCGATGTTGCTATGCCCTCCTACTGCTGAGAAGTCATCCGACACTGAGCTCGATCCGATATTCTTCATGTGTTGCGTAATGAAATTGTCTATTAAGTTTTTAATTACTGTATAAAAGAAAATATAGGTTGTTATATTTATCCTTAATTTACTGTTATATTCAATTCCCTATTTCCACAGTTCCAAAAGAAGTTTATAATGGATTGCCCGTCAATGGTTTGAAGGACCATGTATCTTGAAGTAGGAGTCGCTGAAGGCTACGAACCAAGTAACTCCTCGTGTTCATCATATTTGTGTTCTTTTCATTTCTGTTTCTGTTTTATTCCACTGTGCATTTTGATTTTAAAACAAAAAAGACATATTGCACTGATCTTGCACATAGTAACCTCAAAACACTGCCAAATGGGACAAATTTATTTTAAGGAAATTACATCAAATGTAGGTCTCAATATCTTCCTTTGTTGACTTAGTGCTTAAGTAGCAGCAACCCATTCAAACTTGGCAATTGAGCAACTCTTTCAACTTGGACTTGGTGATTCTACTATGTTGACTTGGTAGTTAGGCAACCCAATGACTTAGCGAACTCAACTAACTTTGTGACTCAATAATTCGACCGACTAAACTCAACAACTCACTCAAGTACTCAGAGTCTTGGCTTAACAACCCACTTGGACAATACTCGGTTTCCCACTCAAAAGCACTCTAGTTGCTCAAACCTCGCGGCACTCGGGAGTACTCAGTTTCATCTAGCAACATCTCACTCATGCTCAAATAGCCTTACAGTTCACCCCAACCTTCCAGGCTGACAATGTAAAATTATCAGTTCAAACCACCTTAATAAATAAGGATGGATTTAACTTCAGTATTATTTAAATTCAGTAAATTTATCTTGTAACTTTGACAATAATCTACCCATATGAAACAACTTCCAACATTATATGTATAAACATTAAAAAAATCATTTATTAGAGTTTATTTAGGAACAATCCATAAACACTTAGTGTTAATGTTTTTTTTATAAAACTTTTTCCCCCTAAATACTACATCTTAAATTTAGCCTCTAAATTCTATATTATTTTTTTAAAAAAAAAAATAACTCATGTGATCCTATCTGAAAACTGCAAAGATGACGTGTTGGGTACGGTAGCTTAGTTGTTGACTAAGAGAAGACTTTTTACTCTACGGAGAAGCTTCCTTTTGATCCTGTGCACACTCAAACAAGCAAACAAAATGTCAGCGCCAAGAAACCCAGGGGAGTCTCTAGTGAAGGCCCTCCGACGCTCAAATCAGTACATTCCAGACTAATGAATGAAGAACAGTAGAGAACGTGCACGTAAGAATAAACTTCAGATGTTCAGAGAATGTACCTTCCCAACAGAGATGACAACTCTTTATATACCACCTCTCATAACCTCCATAATTATGAGATAGAAAAGTGTGTCAGAGGTTGTTAGATAAAGAAAAGTGTACAACCTAGGTAATGTACAATAATTATCCGAGAAATATTCCATTTACCCATATATATATATATATATCTCTTTTGTCATTTATAGCTTATGTCGTTACTAAGGTTGTTGAAGGAATATGCTGTCATAAGTGGTCTGTTGATGAGAAACGTGATTATCCTTGAAAAATGTTCCAGAAAAATATTTTCTGACACATAATTATTATTTTGACAGGTTATTAGGATTCTCAACTCATGATGTCGGTTGAGTATACCCTAGCCGACCTATAATGTCGACTGTCTTTATGCTTGTCCTCACATTAAACTACTTTGTCATGTATTGAATGCTATTTAGGAATCAATTCGGAAAATAATATGATGCATCGAGTATATTGGAAATCCATCTGGAAAGCAATATGAAGCTGAGTACTGCAGGCCTAGTTGGCCTTTTGTCCGGTTAGACGTATAATGAGCTACCTAAAGAAATGGAGCTGTGTTTTGAGAGGTTTGGTCGATATTTTAAGTTGAGGTGCCTTAGGCCCATTTAGTCTTTTGTCCGGCCGGGAGTATAATAATTTGTAGGTAAGGTGAACCTAGAAGTTTAACCGGATGCATAAAGAGAGCTATCTTACATATATGCCTATAAGAGACGAGTATGGAGCCATATAAGCCCGTCTGGGTTTATTATTGAATGGATACACAGATATATCGTCGTGTGGAAACCATAGGGCTCACCGGTAATCGAGTTAACCGAGCGTGCGTAGAGAGTGAGGAGTTCGATCTATACCTCGCCTAGACCAATAGTTGATCAATTGCGAGGTGGATTAGACATCCCGGTCGGCCTATAAGGTCGACCGTCTTTCAATCTGGTCGGACATGCTATCTTTTCATTTCAAGAGTAGAGCATTAAACGCCTTATGCTCGACTGACTTAAGGTTCGATCGACCCTCTCCTGAAGGGCTTGTAATCCGATCGGACTAGGCCTAAGAGCCTTAGTGTCGGACAAACAATCAGAGCCAAGTGGAGGATGCTCTCCTTTATTGATTTTGGCTGCTACATCACCTTGACTTTAACCACCACGTCAATTTGACTTTGATCGCCATGTCATCTTCATCTTTTGAATCCGCTTGTTACATCTCATATCATCATTAATTATACAAAATAATAAAATTATCATATATATATAGAGAGAGGAATATTAGCATGTGGCATGCATCCGTACGGTTTGGTGTGGCGCACATCAAAATCCATGCTAGATAGATCAGTGGATCGATTCAACATCCCTATCATGTCTTCTCGTGCTCATCAAGCCCTCACACCTTCGGCTGCCTCCGACCGTCTACCCCAAACCTTACTATGACCGGAGGGGAAGGTGAACCTAGAGGGTTTTGGCCATGGTTGGGGCTGGATTACGGTCGAAATCATCCACGATCATGAAATGAGCGCGAGAAGATGAGGACATAGGATTGATCCAACGGGGGGCTCGATCGATCCAACTCCCGCTGGATTGATCCAGCCTCCTGGATCGATCCACCACACGCAAGAAGATAGGCAGGCGAAGTTGAATCGATTCACTGATTGATTCAACCACATTAGATCGACCAGTGGATCGATCCATCGCACTGTTATGCACGTATGCGTGTCACAGAGTGGTAGACGATACGATGGACCAATCCATTGATCAATCTAATGTGGCTGAATCAATCAATGAATTAATTTAACTTCACTTGTCTATCTTTTTATGTGTGATGGATCGATTCAATAGATTGGATCGATCTAACGGGATCGATCCTATATATTAAATCATAACAAAATTCTAACTTTACAAAATCCATTAATTGAGTTGACACACACGCAACAAAATCCGACTGTACAAAGCACATGCATTGTTGAGTTGTCCGGGTCTCGGGCAGGATAAGGCTTTTGATATCCGATACGACCAGGGAGTACGGCGTCGCGTCCTCATCACCCCTCGGGCTCAGCCCCACCATGTGGCACTCTCGTAATTAAGAACAAGGACAGGCGCCTCCTCCATACCGCCAGAGCTCTGCTTCCCGCCTACGACACGTTTCGACAACCGACTCGTCCGGACACGGCGCACCGTCCTTCCGCTCCATTCCATCCCGCTAATCTGCCACCGGCTAATCGCCCCCTACAGCTTCACCCCCTCTCGTACCTCGCCATTGGGGTTTGGGTCCCACCACGTCGAGACAGAGAGAACGAAGTACTCACCAGTGGAAAAGACACAAGACTGTCGGACAAACTTGTCCCTTTTTTCGTCTTTTTTTTAAAAAATATTTTGTATATTGTTTTTATTCGGCATTTTAAAATGAAACATTTAATATTTAGGTACGCCCTAATTCTCTTCGGTTAATAAAAGGACGGCCAACTGGCCCTCGTATTCCTGGTCTCAGTCCATATTCTTCTTCTCCGTCTTCTTATTTTCTTCCTTAGTTTAGGGTTTGATCTGCGCTTCGTCTTTGGTCTCAGAAGTTCCTCGTTCTGAGGGTGACGGACGGTGGAATTCCTATCCATGTTTATTTTAAATGGTTTGTTCTTTTGTCGATCGATATTTTGTTTGCCTTTTTGATCTTTGAACTGAGTGGATGTTTGCTGCACCCTGCAGTAAGGGATCTTGTGATTTCTGCACGTAGGCAGATATGCTCGGTCGACAACGAGAGAGAGCACGTCGGTCCTTGATCATACTAGCAGTTATGGTTGTGTACCAGCGTGCTGTTTCTCGTTGTCAATTGGCTGCTTTGCCTGCGGTCGGGTTTGAACACGTTCTCGGCTATCGACAGGTTTGTCTTTTTTTTTTTTTGCCAGTTGGATCCGTGGTTGTTACTTGTTAAACAGCTGTTCGTTTTTGAACTTCGGCCTAGATCTTCGTGGGCCATGGCGTTTGATTTGAAAAAAAACTCAGGTAGCATGATTTTGAACTTAGAGGAAACGAAGATTTTGCGGATTCCTGCTATTTTTTGCCTTGTTTTTTCGAGGTTTGAAACATTAAGCAGAATAATGGTCGAAAACGATATTTGTTTTCCTGTTGAATATCTTGGCCTCAGACCTAAGCTTGATAGTCTTCACTCTAAGCATATATGTCGAAGATAGTAGTGAACTAGTATAATGTTCTGATATATCAAAAATTCTATGCCCGGAAATCTCAATTTGTTCACTATTATAGTATTGAACCACCCTTTTTGTTTGTATTTAATCTAATAACTTTACTAGACTTGATTTGTTGATGCAATGGCAACTTGTAAATTTTTATACTGTGTCACTACCTTGCTTATGCTTCTATTTTATTATCCAAACAAACAGATATTTTACATCCAGGATAACCTTGCATGTGGTGTATCCAAGCTAGAAAAAATACTTTAATTGCATTTTTTTTCATATGTTATTTGCTACTCACTTAGGTGAAGTTATCCACACCCTTGACCTGCCATTTAGGTCTTCATTTTATAATGCTTGGACGAATTATACCATGTTCAATGGAAGTATAGGAGGATACAACTAGACGAGGCTTCACCATTTTTGGTTATAAGATATGCTACAATTAGGCCTTTTATCTTACTTTTGAATTTAAGTAACGAGTTATTTGTTTTTACATCCTTCACTTATACGTGAACGTTCTACATTTTAACTTTTTTGCATTTATGCTGGATGAGAAAGTTTGAAGGAAAATCTGTGATGGTCGTTCCAATTGGCGGTATGCAATGCAGGGACTGAAATGACTTGTATGGGTTTTTATGTGAAATAAAAGATTTATGCTCCTAGGAATTTGTCTAACTTCTGGGGTTCTATTTTGTTTTCAGCTTATACTCTTTAATTTTATGCTCTTAACTGTTGCACGGTTATGGCCACATTATAGTTTATTTTGGTATCCGAACGAAGGTAACTCAGGATGCTGGATGTGCTATATAATGCTAAATAATCAACAAGTTGGTAATACCAGTAAGCCTTTTTTTGGGTTTGATACACGAAGTTCTTAATGTGCATACGTTGTTGTTTAGTGTTGACATTTTCTTTGAGAAAACTAACGTGAATAATGGTCAACATGTGTCAATTTCTTTCATCTACTGTAGAACATGAAATGTTTGGTGTCTTGTGCATGCAAACAATTTGTTTGGGAAAATGCTTCAGGAGGCGGTGTGGCAAGCATGATTTTTTTCCCCCAGAAGGTTAGATAATAAAATTTGCTAACAAGAATGGTCTTTATAAACCAACTAAAATTTTTGTACTGAATCTGACTACTTCCTTGTAACCCGGCCATTTTGTATAAGATCACCATTACTGGTTCCTATTGTTGATATACAATTTCTTTCATTTATTGTAGAACATGAAATGATAAATGCCTTAATCATGATTTTTTCCCCTTGAACGTTAATTAGGATAATGTGCTAGCATGAATTGTTATATAAGCTACCTAAAAATTTTGTTGTTGACTACTTCCTTGTAGCCTAGCCATTTTTTATTAGATCGCCGTTGGGGCTGCTTATTTGTCTGACCTCAAGCAAGGTACCTAATTGCTTAACTTATGCGTTCATAAGATCATCCAAAGTCATGTCATGTGCAAGTTAATATTCATATCACTAGACCATTTTTGCTACGCTGGTATAAAAAGAACTATATTCTAACTGTTTCTAGGTTAATCATGATAGTTTTCCCCTATATGCACTGAAATAATTGGTTTACAGTCATGTATGTCATACTTAACTCTTAGATTATATATAAATGACTTTAGATAGAAGTATACAGTTAATTATTATAGGTAACTACGCCAGCGGAATTTATTGAAGTTTCTTCATAGCTCAAGAACTAATCCTCGGTAGGATATGAAAATAGCATCAAAGTCATCATTTGAGATAAATTTGAATAAATCCCCACATCCATTGGCCGTAGTTTTGCGTTCATTGAATATCTGGTTGGATTTTAGCATATTTTAGATCGCTGGATTAGATAATTTTTACAATACACACTGACATATAATTTTCGATTCACGTGCTATGTGCACTGTTAATGCGTCTAATGCTTTATTCTTAAAATATATACAGTACATGCCTCTAGGTACGACAGACGTTATGAAGTTTTAATTGTTTATTTCCGTGCAGTTTCTGATATATGGAAAATTATTGTCACATCCATAATTTAGTTTAGTGCTTTGTTGTATTGAAAGCCCAAGAGCGGTCACAAATTTATTGTCATCTTTGCTTTGCCTGTGTTAGTTTGAAATGTATATTTTTAAGTTTTTACTTATTAGAGTCTTGCTATTCAGTAACTTAAAAGGAAAACTAGAATGTATAATCTATTTTGATGGGAAATTCAATTTTATCACTTATATTTGAAGCCCGCGTGTTGAAGGGAAAAATTCATTGATATTACGAAGTTTAGGATTAAAATACTCAATTTTGTAGGTTATGATAATTAGTTTATATCCATGACAAACATAATCTTGAAAATGAACAATTTGATGAATAGATGAGTTTTCTTTTAATTACTTTTTGATGTGAAATAAGGTTATATTTAATTTGGAAATTGTTAACAATGTGCATCTATCATTCTGGGTCTCTCATTTAATGAAATTTTCACATTTAAGGGTTTAGAAATAATAGCCTTTTATTATCAACTAGTTCTGTTGTTGCTTGAAATAATACGCTACATTTTTAAATAATAAGTTTGGCTCTAGATGAGACAGAGACATGGGTGTAATCTACATAGTTGAATAATAGAGATGTAATCATTTTCTTCTCTCAACTCTTGGAGATAAGTTTTTCTCATTTCATTTACCCTTTTCTCACCTTTATGTTGAGGTTCTAGCCTCCATCCACCTTTTAACTCATCATTATCCTCAAGAGTTGTATCGTAGTTGAACTACGTGGCATATGCCAGCTTCTGTGTAATCTTCTATGACATCTCTCCAAGGTTGATAAAGTACGTCCCTTGTCCTTGATGTAAAAATTAACTAGGGTTTGTAGGTTATCATCATATTTTTGTATTCTTTTGTCATTAAATTTTGAACATATGTTTTTAGTTCATTAATGTTCATAAATAAAATTTATGAATGATATTTATAAATAATATTTATAAATTAGGTTCATTAATAAAAATTTTATTAACAAGATAAATAAAAATAAATAAATAAATAAGTTTAAATTATTAAATTTAATAATTAAAATAGAAGTTTTAAATAATTAAATAAATTTAAAGTAAGAGCTTGATAATATTTTTTCTTTATCTTATCAAATATGCTTAAACAATTTAAACTTAGGCTAAGTAGAATTTAGAAGTTATTCCACCTTGTTGGCGTACTATTCTCATCTCTGGGACCTGGGTTGAAAATACTTGGATCACTCTCAATATTAGTTGATTGCACTAAAATAGATAATTATAAAATCATAGTCTCTCTATATGTACTAAAATAGATAATTATAAAATCATAATCTCTCTATATTGGCATGATTTTTCATTCTGCCACTAATAGGAATTGTATTGCATATAGAATGTTGTTTTAGGGGAGCAAATCAGATGCTTAAACAGGCCAAGAGGGTCATCTTTTTGGTGAAGTGAAGCAGAACAAAGTTCGTTTCATACATTGGTCAACATGATAATGTGGAAAATTATGTTAAATTTTCTGTACTAAACAAGAGTAGTTCCAGTAATTATAAAACACGCACCTATGTAATTTGGTAGTGTCAGATTTCATTTTGACGAAGTGGTGAATCGATTTGTTGGTTTGGATCAGGGTTGAGCAAACTGCCATTCTTTTTGAGGAATGAGTTTCCTGGTAGGTTTGAGTTCGCCCAGTTCTTTCTACGAGTATGAAATCAGCTCTATTGGATTCTGATGCGGGTCGATACTTCCTCCACTTTTGGCTTGGTTGCATTGTTTTCTTTGGGTTCGAGTCTCGTAGATCTTTCGTGACTATTCCGGCGAGTGGCTTTGAAATCTACAGGCCAATAGATCTTCTCCTCCTGTTCCTCAATACGTCTTTAACTTGGAGATCTGTTAGGGTTGAATGTGTCTCCTTCAAAAGTGATGTAGGTTGTTGATACGGTGATAAAGGGGAAGAGTGGCGATAAAGGTGAATCATTTAAAAGGTAGGTTAAGGTTGGGAAGAGTGGCGGACGAGATAATCAAAGTCAAGGAGCGGTTAACATTCATAGTCACCAAGGTGGGAACACACCTGAATGGGTCATAGGATGATTGTCCTTCGAGCGGTCGATCAGACCTTGGATGATTGATCGAGCCTTAAGGTGTTGGGGTGCAATAAGCAGTGATAATTCAGTCGACTAGACCTTCTGATTTGTCGATCAGACCTATAGATCGATCGGCCATATTGCACACTAGATGCAGACGAAAAGGCTTTGTGAAGATCAAGTTACTCATCACGTTCCGCGAGCTTGAGTGGGTGCTCCTCTTGAGTGATGGCCAGTCGGTCCATTGTAGGTCCCATGATCGAATAATTTTCTATTCTTTTAAAAATTTGTGCTATGAAGAACAAAAGATATTTTGTAAATAAATTAAACTTTCAAAGCTTTCAGACTATCAAATCACATATATTTGCAGGTTTATTTTAGAAAAGATGTTAGAGTTGTTTTTATGATCTGTCCTCTTAGGAGTGTTTTGAAATGTGTGTATAAATAAAAGAGCATTCACATTAGTTCTCCTATTTAAAAATTTTATCTTAAATTTTAAATAGGATAGTTAAAAAAATCTTTGTATCAATTACTCTATCCATTTTTTAAATTTAGATTTGATAAATAATGATTCTTTAAATTTAGGGAATGAAATTTCTATATTAAAAATAAAATAATATTTTTTTAATCTCTCTCTTTACTCATTCTTTTCAATCTTCCTCTTTTTATCTATTATATAAATATAATAATAAAAACAATAAGAAGAAAGAGAAGAAAATAATAAAAAAATAAGGATATAGAAATTTTAGGTCAGTTGATGTAATATGTAGTGAAAAATGATTATGTAAATTTAATAAAATAAATTATTTATTTTAAATTTTATATATAGTGATAGGGAATTTGATGTGCATGCTCTAATAATGACACTATAAAATGAGAGTCCTCATCTACAAGGGGAGATATATGATATTATATTTTTTTATACGCATTTACTATAGTCTTTTCATTATTTTTCTTCTTAACTCGATTACTAATTTCAGCGTTGGAGGAGTATCAAGTACTAACACTTTATGTTACGTAGGACAAAATGGAGTGTTTTTTTTATTAACAACAGAGCTATGTTTTAAGCTTATCACATTCATCGCTTTTGGATCATAACTCTCCCTTCTAGTCTGATGGTGCTTTTGATCTCTAGCATTCGAGTGGGTTTCCTACCTGCATGTCGACGATATTGATTAATAGGACTACAAGAGTTGGTGCAGACGGTGTGATGATGAAGTTAGCACGGAGCGATTGGTTAATAGGGCTACAAGAGTTGGTGTAGTCGGTGTGATGATAAAGTTAGCACGGAGCGATGAAGTTAGCACGGAGCTACATAGTTGAAAGAAAGAATCAAGAAAATATTATTTATTGTTCCTGTGGCACTCATGCTCAAAATACCATTGATGTTATCAAATCCTTAAGACATCAAAGTAAGAATAATTAGTTGTGTTTCAGAGGAGTAATTTTTTAACAGGGATGAATATTGATCCTGTCCGGAAACTGACTCGGACAGAGGCTGGTTGCGTTGTTGTTGATGTTGACAGAAAGTCATTGAGACGCTTGGTTGACCCGGCACCCCTGGAAAGGTTCTCACGGGCGGATGACGGGGGGTGATGATGGGAGCGACGAGGCGAGGGCTCTGCACACACTCATACAAGTCGTCCTCACGTTAGAGACCAAGAACTAGGGAAAAAATCTCCGGATCAGGTCTTCCAACGCTCAAGTCAGATACTTTTTCTCCAGAAGCACAGTAAAAGGATGAAAGTTAAAAGATGGGTACGAAAAGACGAGTGAGCGTACCTGTGTAAAGACAAAACTTCTCTTTTTATATGCAAGTGGGTGCTTCTGGAGTCTGACGAGTGTTGGGGAATGTCGGGTGTCATGATTTGTCTGATGGTGAATGACACGTGGCCTCTTCTTATAGGTCTAGAGAGGGATTGATATGCCATGAGCTCTAGACCGTTAGCATATTGACAATTATTCTCTGACAAGTTGTTACGATTCTCTGGCTCGATTGTCGTATAGTGTACGCCGGCCCCGATCTGTTAACCCTGAACTGGATCCTCGTACTTGCAAATCTTGACTTGTGGGCATAGACCTGCATTCCCCGACGCATTTCCTAGTACATTCTCTGGCTTGTGTTTGTCGTTCTGTAAATCCATATCTATACGCCTTTAGTCCGCATATTCCGACCTGTGATCCGCGTATTCCGACCTGTATGTCCTACCTTCTGAGTTTCTAATCGCCATGTAGGCCTAACTCCTAAATGTCACTTATGTCCGACCAGGATCCCCCTGTAACTTGGACCTTTGGCCACTACATAGGTTGGACTTTTGACTACCACATAGGCTTGACTTCTGACCTCCACGTAGGCTTAACTTCTGACTGTCTCGTGGACTTGACTTCTGACCGTCTCGTGGACTTGACTTCTGACCGCGTCAACTATCTGCCTCGTCAGCATGTACCGTATCACAAACCTCCTCCTCAAGTCTAGTCGAAGGAGACTTCAGTCCGACTGACTAGACCTAAGTCATGTTCTTACCTGACCTTCCCTTTGTGTTTCTTTGACTGCTGATCCTTTTTCCAATATCCCATTAAGAATTTAGTACTTTTCCTAGGTGAGATTTTATTACATGCGCGTCTACTCCGCATTCCTTGATCCGGTTATTTTCCATAAATGTCACACTATTTCCCAAACATCCTTACATATTCCAAAGTTCACGCTTCACATTTCCCTTTTTTAAAAAAGGGGTCGTGTATACTGCTACTTTCACTTTCCTTAAGCACCCTTCCTCATTGCTCATGGAATCAAATGAAATATTTTCTCTGTGTCATTAGCTCATTTATTTAACCCAGTTATTAACTCATAAAGATGAGGCTCTTCTTGAGATGACACAAAGTAGGGACTTCCAATCCTCTCTCCATCGGGAAATGGAAGAATTTATCTGGCTAAGAGGGACCAAACATGTAGATCTTGTAACAAGGTGAATTATTGAGAAATGTCGCTCAACTTTTATCAATTAAACAAGGATACTATAACATTCTTGTTAAGGCGTGAGTCTGTACTTGCTTGTCTCTTCTTCTATTATCATATTCCCTAGACACATGCTCAAGAAACATATCTAGAAAGGATAATTTAGAAAGGATAATTTACTTACCAAATCTTTTTCTTACCACAAGAGTTGGGAAGTTATGGTTTATACGGGTGCACTTTCTCATAGCTTATATTTGAACTGGTAGCTCAGATTTGGAGTGAAAGTAGGTCCTACCGACCTGTTGAGTACGAAAGTATGCCCCCTTGTGGCTCATACTGAGGTGAGAGGGAGAGACACCGATCAGGAATGTCGTTGGGCGTGAGAGCATGCTCACTTATAATTCGCACTGGGGCGAGAGTCTGGGACACCGACTTGGAAGGGTCATTGGGCGTGAGAGCATGCTCACTTATAACTTGCACTGGGACGAGAGTCTGGGACACCGACTTGGAAGGGTCATTGGGCGTGAGAGCATGCTCACTTATAACTTGCACTGGGACGAGAGTCTGGGATATTGACCTGGAGGGTCGTTAGGCGTGAGAGCATGTTCACTTATAACTCGCACTGGGGTGAGAGTCTGTGACACCGACCTGGAAGGTTATTGAGTGTGAGAGCATGCTCACTTATAACTCGCACTGCGACGAGATTCTTATAAGTCGCACTGGGACGAGAGTCTAGGAGTGGGCAAGAAGTCATTTAAGAAAGTCCTCAAGGCTGATCTAGGAAGTGGATTAATATTTGAGGGTTGGCCTGAGGGTCATCCTTGAAATTCCCGCTCTGGTGCCGCATCTTGGGTGTCCAGCCGATTGTGCGATACTTGGGATATTCTCTGTAAATATCTTATACAAATTTTAATCAGTCAATTCATTTGTCTTTTGTAAATCTTATTGAGCGTCAAATTCAAATTCACACTCTTTATTTTCCTCCCTCTTTCCCGAGGTGGTCGCATAACCGTGACGTATGTTTTTTCCTTTGCTTTTCCCGAGGTAATCGCATGACCGCCCTTCCCTATGACATATAGCTTTCCTGCTCCGGAATGCTGCCGTACAAAAATCTCTTTCCATGATTTTCTTGTCACATCCATCATTAATACTTTTCATAGGGGAATGACGCATGTCCCATGAACCTTTCTCGCCACGTGACTGATCAGCGCCTTTTGACACGTGACCCTAGATCCGACGACTCATGTTATCATACCTTCCCTCCTTCCTTTTGATGCTTCCTAGGTGTTTTAATCCTAAAGGTTGTCCGTCGTCATCTTCTCACCATTTGTGCTGCTTTCAACTCTTCCACTTTTGCTTGCTCCTCCTGCTAAATCTTCCTGTTTCTTGCGAGTGCTTCTTCTCTTCCTCTTCATCCTCCTCGACTTCCTCATGGCTAAAGGTAATGAGGCGTCTCGAATTTAGATAACAGCGACCTATCCCAAATCCGTGCTAGTCTGCACCTTACTGAAGATTACCAACTGCGACCTCCCCGACCGGATGAGCACCCTTCTTCCCCTCCCCAAGGCTTTGTAACTTTCTTCAAGGACCAACTCTTGGGAGGTCTTCGCTTTCCTCTCCACCCGATTTTCTCTTCCTTGAGTCATTATTTTGGTATCCCCCTTTCGTAGTTTGCTCCCAATACTTTCCGCGCTATCTTTGGCATGGTTATCCTCTGTAAGGTATACCAAATTCCTTTAACTGCCCAACTATTTCACCATTTCTATTCTCTCAAGCGATCTAAGCCCAGTGTGTTTATGGTGCAATCCCGAGTCGGGTGTAAATTCTTTCCTGATATGTCTTCTTCCAACAAAGATTGAAAATCTCGTTATTTTTTTTATCAGGCTGCCTGAGTCGGTGAATTGGTCGACCCAATGGCGCTCCAACCTTCCTTCACCCTTTGAACTGCCCGAACACAGGCATCAACTTATTTTCCCTACAGCTTCAGAGAAACTAAAGGGAGTCCGCCTTCTTCTATCCGTAATATTACGAAAAGGTTTTTTACATTATTTTGGACTCAGCCCGATCTCCGCAGCCATAGGAGCTCCCTTTGGTAAGACTTTGTTTTTCCTTCTCCTTGTCTTCACTAACTGAGGTATTTCCTATCTGCTTTGCAGAAGTTGTTATGTTTCGGGTCTATTCCTCCGACTCGGCCAAGATGTCCAACAATAGGCCTCATCATTCCCTCCACCATTTCCTCGCACGAAACAGCGGAGGAACCAGCAGAGTCCTCCAACCAACTTCTTCTGGAAGCTGCCCTCTCTGAGGTTGGCTCTACGCCTCTGGAGCCCATCGAGGAAGAGCAGACTCTTTCTCCATCTTCCGATAAGCGTCTCCGCCTCCAGCGTAAGCGTAAAATAGTCATACCATCAGTTCAGTCCTCCCCCTCGCTTCCTCCTCTCGGGCAGACTTCCTCCCAAGTGTCAAAGGTCCGGGTTAAAACAACTAGAACCCTTGTCCGGGAGTCTCCGCTCGTGATGGAAGTCCCTGCACCTACTCTCGTCTGGGTCTTAGCCCCTGAGCAGGTTAACCCTTCCGTCGGAGACCAGCCCGGCAGTGCTCCGACCCCTTCCACAGCTCCTGTCGCCTCCTGCCCTTCATCTACTTGTACCAGGGCGTGGTCCAGTAGGTGCAAATATGATTTCAGGGTCTCCTGGAGTCTACCCTCTATGCTCAGGCTGGATTCGACAAGGGGTTCAGCAAATGTGGGTGACACTTCTCTCCTCCACGGTCAGGTTAAACTTCATGGAGCCTTAGCCACCACCTGGAGGTCAGCTAATGAGTAGTTCTGGGGAGGCTCCCAGTGGGGAGGGCTAGATCTAGCTTCGCAACATATTATATCGGTGAGCCCTCCTTTTTCTAGCCTGATTATCTGACATTATTTCTGGCTTCCCACTTTTTGCCGGGCAGGCCTGCTCCGCGAGCCTTAGCTTAACTCAGTTTGTCGCCGAGTTGCTGAAAGAAAACGAGTCACTAAAGGCTCGAATCCAAGAATTGGAGTTGTCCCTAACTCACCGCGATCCGCTAGACCCTCTAACCGTGGACGACCCTCTGGATTCTTATCTTCACATGATAGGGGAGTTTGCTCAATCCGCGAGGAATCTGGCTCAGACATCTTCCGAAAAGATAAAGGAATTGCAAGCGACCCTGAAGACCAGCGATTCAAAATTAAACTCAGAGGGGCAGTGTCGTTGACAGTTGGCGACCGAGCTGGAGGAGAAAGAGTCAAAGTTGACCACTCTCTCTGTGGATCTGAAGACACTCCGGGAGTCTAATAAAGCCTTATAGAAAGATCTGGGAATTGCCCGAACAGACCTGCTACTAGCGTCGATCGGGAAAAGGCTCTCAAGACCCACGTGATATTGACCAAGCTACCATTAAGTCCCTCCAAGCAGATTTTCTCAATGTCCAAGAAGATGCCTCCATCCTTAAATAGGAGAAGGCGCTGGCTCTTGCAGATGCTGACAAGATCAAGGTCGAGTTGGTGGAGTTCTGGTCGGGCGAAAACAATCACCTCAGAGCCTATAGAATCTTATACGTCAAGTCTCCACTCTTCCGGAAGAAGATAGACGATCTAATTGACTTAATGGTTTGCTATGGGGGCGTGGGTGTTGTACATCAACTGTTTGAACAAGGCCTCTTTCGCTCTGCCCCCTCAGATGATTTCCTGGATAGGGCTCGCCTGATGCAAGAGCTTTTTGATGGAGTCTTCCCTTCTTTCGTTGTCGACGACGACTTCTTAGCTGTTTCTGTACCTGCTCCAAGCGTTGTACCTCCTCAGCCTTGATGTAAAATGTTCCACATGCAAACATTTCCTATTTGCTTTTATCTGAAGTTATTTAAGTTTAGGAAATCTCTTGGTCATTATCTTTATCTTAAGAATTCTTTATTTTATTTGTCCCCCGATCTTGGATATGTTTTGACCATGGTGACGTTCTGCCTAGTGCCCCTACCCTAGACTTCTACTCGCTTAGCGTCCCGAGCTGGCTCCTGAACTGGGTTCGCCTCCCAAACTTTAGCAAACCACGGCGAAGGAAGGAGAGAGAGAGAAAATGTACGAAGATTTCAAACGCTTCGTACTACAGTAGCGCGCTTTCTCGAGGTAATTCCATAATGATCCTCGTACATCGCGCCATTTACTTTTTCCAACACCCTTCACATAGCTTCATTTTCTGTGATGATCCGACGACTCCTTTTGCTTTGATATCTTAAACCGTCTTTATTGTAAGCGGTTGGATGGTGGTTTGATCTTAATACTCTTATGAATGTCAGCTATAAATAGGTCGCCTCCTCTACCCCATGACACTTTTTCACCTGCTTCTTCCTTATGCTCTCGCTTCTTGCTCGCTCGTGCTCCTTCCGGCCTTTCGCTTTCTCTTTCCTTCTGCTTCGTCCTTCTGCCCTCTGCCTTGTACCTGAATTTGTCCTATGATTTTCCCTACCATCATTTATCCCCGTGGGGTTTCTTCTTTCGCTAGTGTGAATTTGGATGATCTTCGTTTCACCTACGAAATCTCGGAAGACACGCATATCATTATCCCTAACTTGTTGTACCGGGCCTCCTCTCCTTCAGAAGGATATATCACTTTTTATAAGGAGCAATTTGTTGTTGGACTACGTTTTCCCATCAACCATCTATTTTCAGACGTGAGTCGATATTTTCGAATCTCTCTGGGCCAATTTACTCCCAATTCTATAAGAATCTTGTGCGGATTCGTGGTCTTATGTGAAGTTTGTGATATATCCTGGTCTGCTCGCTTGTTTTATTATTTCTTTACCCCTCGCCAGCAAAGTGAGGGTTTGTTTTGTTTCCAGACCCGTATCCGCACTACCTTCTTTTGTCCCATCCCATCCTCTGATTCTAATTGGAAGGATAAATATTTTTTCCTTAAGTTTCCTTCCGCCATGGAATGACCCACCAGATGGCAACGAGTGTTTCCTGTAGCACCTTATGTGGGAGATTTCAATAATGATTCCCTGTTCACAGAAGCTCTGGCTCAGCTGAGATGCTGGAGGTTGGACTTGACAAGACTGCTATCTGAGGACGTGCTGTCCTTCTTTAGGCTGAGTCGTATCTCTTCTGTCGAGCTGCCTCGTTCCTTGGGTGAGTCTTGCCTTCCCTTGCATTACTCCACCCTATTTTTCGGTACGATTACTACAACTCTGGTTTCCTTGTGTAGCCAACACCCTGCTCCAAGCATCAGACGTCCAGCCTCTACCCTTTAGCAACCAGGAAATAGCGTAGAGGCAGAATCATTTTGGAAAGGAGACCCCTCCCACATTCTGCCCCTACCCGGTTAGGAGCGCCTACCGTTGCAATTCCTCAGTCAATTCCTCAATCAACTCTCCTATCCGCTCCACGAGCAGCTTCCGAACTTACTGTCCGACCGGCTCCCCGACCACCTAGGCCGGACATACCTCCTGCCAGCCCTTCCTTCCGGGCAATTTCTCACACAGCCCGGCAGGCACGTGCTGTTGATCCCATAAGTCGAACTATAGTTCCTCTTTCTGCTCGTCGATCCCGACCCTTACCTGAAGATTCGGATTCGGATGACCAACTATTGATACGTCGATTCCAACACCGAATTATTGACCCCATCTCTACTGGTCAACTTGTTGCTCAACCTCCGATGACCGCCTCAAGATCAAGACTCCCAGATACTCCTGTGCCTTTCTCAGAGATCCCGGATCGAACCTTTCAAGGCATGCCTCCAATTATCTCTGCAGAAGCCCAAGGAGAATCTCACTCCCCCCTAGGGGTCCTGTTTCGCCCCTAGAATCTCCTCATGTCTCTCTAACCTATGCGTCCCATCCTCTAGGAGCCTCTACCGTGGCTGAAGGACCTACCACTCAGGCCCCTGCTTCTAAAGGCGAGGTCGGACCATCTGGATCACAACCCCCAATAGCTGAGGGTGAAGCTGGAACATCTAGAATACGACGCCCAACTTATTCACATTTCAGGGTCACTCTATCTTCAGAACGGCACCTGCAGCACCAAGAAGAGACCCATACCAGCCGCATCACTTTGCGAGGGTTATTGTCCAACAGCTTTCAAGAACACATGGAGCAAATACATTCTTTTCCAGTACCAGACTAGCTGGACTTGATCGCAGAAGGAGCTATAGCCGTAAGCTTCCCCTATTATTTCCTTCCCTTATTCCTACTATTGCTTATACTTATCTTTCTGTAGAACCTCGCTGAATTCTTGGCCATGTCACACTCTATCCGCTCTATACCAAGAGAAAATAAGGCTATGAAGGACAGGGTTGCCGAGGTGGAACTTCAATTGAATAACCCAGCAGAGGCCAACCAAATACTGTGGACTGAAATAGAGACCTTGAAGAGAGCAAATACTCTTCATAGGCAATCCCTGAGGGAAGCAGACCAGGAAATCAAGGACCTTCGTGAGGAAAAAAGCCAAGCCACGACTCTTCATCAACAAACCGTGGATCAATTGAATAAAGAGCTGCAATCTAAGGAGACCCTGTTACAAGAGCAGAGCAAGACTCTAGAATCTCAAGCAGCCAAATTGCGTGCAGTACAGATTGAACTAGCGCAAGCCCGCTCTGCTTCCTCCGGAGTTACCATAGCTCTGGAAATATATAGGGCTGGAGAGGATGAACACTACAGGTTAAGCTGACAAGCCTACCTCCATTCTAGAGAGTTTGACATCCAGGTCGGGGACCGCTTTGTGACCTCCATAGCTTATGGTGCGGCAGGGGCCTTGCAATAACTATATGAACAAGGATATCTTAAGTCCGCTCCCCTCGAAGACTTCTTAGATTATCGTCGTATTTTTAATGAAATACCCGATGAAATCTTTTCTGTATTTAAGTAATTTGTATTTGTATATTGTGTAAGCCGAACTACTATCTATTTAATGTTCTATCTTATTTCTTACTTTCTGGGTATGAGTCCAAAATGAGTTTGATGATTTACAAAGAGTACGTAACCATCCTGACCAGGCAGACATTCTCATTAATCGCTCGGGTAAGTATTCCCGACCTGCTCTATCCTACCTCCCTCAGACCCACACTTATCAGGGTCAGGTCTTACAAAAAATAAAGTTGTCTATGTGCGGTAAGGTCGAAGATAGTTAGCGCTCTAGGGTCGGTCTAGATTCCTTACCCGGTCGTCCTGCAAGTAGTAAGCACCTGACGTTAACTTTTTAATAAATTTATAGGGCACATCCCATTGGGGTGCCAACTTGGCTACGCCCCCCACAGGTTTCGCTCGCTTCCAGACCAGCTCCCCTTCTCCGAAGAAGCGAGGAACCACCTTTCTATCATAACTTTGCCTCATTCTTTGTCGATAGGCAGTTAGCCTGGCTGCCGCTCGTTTGTGAGTTTCACTAATGAAGTCCAGCTCTGTAAGTCTTCGCTCAACATTTTCCTCGTCGTATAGTATCCTTCTCGTGGAAGGCACCCCAATCTCTATAGGCACTACCGTCTCATTGCCGTAGACTAGATGAAAGGGAGTGAGGCCCGTGCTCTCCCCAGGCGTCGTACAGTAGGTCCAAAGAATATTCTACAATTCTTCCACCCAATCTCCTCCAACGTGATCTAGCTTAACCTTCAATCCCCGCACAATCTCTCGGTTGATAACTTCCGTCTGCCCATTACTTTGAGGGTATGTTACGGATGTGAAGGCTTGGGTAATGCCGAACCCTTGACACTAGGCCCGGATCTTCCTGCCTTGAAAATTGTCTTCTGTTATCCGATACCAATTTATGGGGTATGCCGAATTTGCACAGAATATTTTTCCACAAAAACTTAATAACTGCTTCCTCTGTAATTCTGGTCAGGGCTCCGGCTTCTACCCATTTAGAAAAATAATCTACTGCCACAAGCAGAAATCACTTTTGACCGAGCGCCACAGGGAATGGTCCTACAATATTCATACCCCATTGATTAAAGGGGCAAAAAACTGTGGACGTCTTTAGCATTGAAGTAGGCGTATGTGTAAGATTTTGATGTTTCTGGAAAGATAAGCAGGTGTTCACCAACTACTGAGCATCCATCTGTAAGGTAGGCCAGAAATAGCCGGCCAGCAGCACCTTGCGAGCTAATGTTCTGCCTTCAGCGTGACTGTCGCAACATCCTCGATGTATTTCTTGTAAGGTATGTTCTGCCTCTTTCATGCTTAGACACTTGAGTAGAGGTCTGGAAAATACCCGCTTATATAACTGATCTCCTATCATGGTGTAAGCATGGGCCTTTTTCCTGACCAGCCATGCTTCCTCCAGGTCGGTTGGCAGGATACCTTGCTAAAGGTAACTGATCATTAGTGCTCTCCAATCAATAGGCTCGTCCATGTTATTCTGAAGATTTATGTGAGCTATGAGGAAGGTCTGTGCTATTGACTTATCTAATACCCGTGTTGTCAAAGAACTGACTATTTTGGTTAATTCGTCAGCTCGACCATTCTCTGTTTGGAGAATCTTGCTTACTGTGACCTCCTTGAATTCTTCTTTCATTTTCTCATAAGCCTCTCAGTATACTTATAGCTTGTCACTATTGACCTTAAAGTTGCCCACCACTTGTGTCACCAATTGGGAATCTGAATAGATGATCACTCGGGCAGCTTCCACATGTCGGGCTACCTGCAACTCTGCCAATAAAGCCTCATACTCTGCCTTGTTATTAGTGGCTCTGAAGTTCAACCGTACGACTAGCTGTAAGATGCCTTCTTAAGGGGATATCAGAAAAACTCCGACGCCACTTCCCTGTTGTGTAGCTGATCCATCCACATATATCTTCCAAGTTTTTCAGAATCAGTTTGATGAATCTTGATCAAGAAATCAACCAAGGCTTGTGCTTTAATAGTTGTGTGAGGTTGATATACTATATTGTATTCCCCTAATTCTATCGCCCACCTGATAAGCCGATCAGCGACCTCTATATTGGTAAGAGCCTTACCCATGGTGCTATTGGTCAAGACCATGATGGGATGTGCCAGAAAATAGGGTCTTAGACGTCGGGCTATGAGCATCAGCCCGTAGACTAACTTTTCCAGGGCTGTGTATCTAGACTCAGCTCATTTCAGTAGATGACTAAAAAAGTACACTGGTCGTTGTATATTGTCTTGCTCTTTTACTAACACCACCCCCCCCCCCCCCCCCCCACGGCCTCAGGGATGGCTGACAGGTAGACCCAGAGCGATTCTCCTGTAATAGGCTTGAATAAAAAAGGTAAAGTCTCTAAATATTTTTTAGCTCTTCAAAAACCTGCATACATTCCTCGTCCCACTAGAATTTGGAGGTTTTCCTGAGCACTTTAAAGAAGGGTGCCGCTTTGTCTGCGGATCAGGAGATAAATCTGGACAGGGTTGTTATCCTGCCCATCAACTTTTGAGCCTCCTTCAGGTTTTGGGGAGCCTTCATATCCCGGAGTGCTTGGACCTTCTCAGGATTGACTTCGATTCCTCGCTCAGTCACCAAGTATCTCAAGAACTTTCCACCTTTGGCTCCAAACAAACATTTCAGGGGATTTAATCTTAACCTGTATTGTTGGAGGGTGCCGCAGGTCTCCTCCACATAAGCTATCAGATTTGCGGCTAAAGGGGATTTGATGAGTATATCGTCCACATAGACCTCCACGTTACGCTTGGCCTGCTTCGGAAGATTTTATCCATCATCCTTTGGTATGCAACTCCAGCATTTCTGAGTCCAAAAGGCATGATATTGTAGTAGAAAGTACCGTCAGCTGTAATAAAATTGACCTTCTCTTGATCCTCCAGGGCCAGGGGGATCAGATGATACCCCTGATAATCATCCAGCATAAAATCCTCTCACAGCCAGCGGTTGAATCTACCGGCTGATCAATTTTGGGCAGAGGATAATAATTTTTAGAGCTGGCGCGATTGAGATCCCGGAAGTCTATGCAAACTCTCCATTTATTGTTGGGCTTCATCCCCAAGACCACATTAGAGAGCAAGGATGAGAATTGTACTTCTCTAATATGTCTCGCTTTTCTGAACTGATCCACTTCAACTCGGATAATTTTATATTGATCGGTCGAGAAATTTCGCTTCTTTTGCTTGACTGGTCGGGCATCAGGCAAGAGATGTAACTTATGTTTTGCTACTTCAGGTTTGACCCTTGGTAATTTTGTCACATATCAGGCAAAGGCATCCCGGTTACGGGTCAAGCACTGGATCAATTCCTCTTTAAGCTCAGGTGACAAGTCACCGGCTATGCGAGTGAGACTCTCTGGGCGATCAGGATATAACTGAACTTCTTCCCAGGGAATGAGTTCTTCCGCTATGGGCAGAGGCTCTTCCTGAATAGCGTGAACGGCCCCATCCTGAGTCCTTTGCGCCTTGCGAGCCTCAACTTTGACCATGTCGATATAGCATCGCTGAGAAACCCGCTGCTCTCCTCTAACTTTCTCGACCTGCTCTCCCATAGGGAACTTGATTTTCTGGTGGAAGGTAGAGACAGCAGCTCGGAACTCATGTAGAGCCGGTCGACCCAAAATGACGTTGTAAGAAGAGGACGAGTCTACTACAATGAAGGTGCTCCTCCTGGTTCTTACTAATCGCTCACTCCCATATAAAGAAGTGACTACCGGCTGGAGCTCGTTGATGTCAATCTGCATTTCTTCAAAAGCAGTCCTGAACAATACGTTGACAGAGCTCCTTGTGTCAACGAAGACCTTGGTCATGCGACTATTGGCTATGATGGCTTTGATGATGAGGGCATCATCATGAGGCAGCTTCCGTCCTTCTAAGTCTTATGGTCCAAAGCTGATGACAGGGCCAGCAGCCTGCTCCTGGCTGCATCCAACAGCGTGAATCTCTAACCAGCGTCCGTGGGATTTACGCGCCCGACCCGAATCTCCATCAATAGGTCCTCTGGAGATCATGCCTATGTCATGGATGGCCGTGTTGCCCCTATTCTCCGCTTCACGAGCTTCTCCTTGCTCTCCAGCGCGTTCTGGTTGCTGCATGCCAGGCCCTCCCTGGTCTGCTCGGGGTCTATTTGCTTGTCCCGCCACCTCGCGCTGCTCCTCCATCATTCTTTGGACCTGAGGAGTCAGCTCAGGGGGTGGCAGACCCAACTCAACAGCACAATGAGAATCCCGAGCGAATTGAAAACAATTGTTAGTGGTATGCGTGTGTTCGATGATAAGTGCAATAGCGTGGCCCCCAAGGCCCAGGTCGGGGGGCATGGACTGCAGCTACGCGCGGGATCGGTCGAACATCCTGACCGCGGTGAAAAGTAGGTCGGGCTTTCCGAACGCGCGGGAGAGGTTGAGTAGGTGGTTGGGGTACTCTTATTTCCGGCTTATTGGCAGAAGAGGGTGGTTTGTCTACCTTCCTTCGAGCCACCTGCACTTCCTCCATATTAATGTAGCTGGCGCTTTCTTCAGCATCTCATCAAAATTTCGTACAGGATTCCTGATGAGGTTCCTAAAGAATTCTCCTTCTGTCAGACCATGAGAGAAGACGCTCATGAGTATTTTCGATGTGGCTGCGGGGGCGTCTTGAGCCACTTGGTTGAAGCGTTTGATATAACTTCTTAACGGCTCAGAAGGCTCTTGCTTGAGAGCGAACAGACAGTGGTCAATTTTTTGATATTTCCTGCTGTTGGCGAAGTGGCGCAGGAATGCAATTTTAAAATCCAAGAAACAGGTGATGGACCTGTGCGACAGTCCATCGAACCACTTCTGGGCAGAGCCGATAGAGTATTCAAGAACACTCGGTACTTAACGGCGTCGCTATATTGATGTAGCAGAGCCGTGTTTCTGAACTTGCGTAGATGATCCTCAGGATCTTTGCTGTCATCATATTCCCCAATAGCCGGGGGTCTGTATCCCTTGGGCAGCTTTTCCTCTAATATTTTGGAAGAGAAGGACACTTTCTCTTCCGACTCCGACTCCGACCGGCGTTCTTCTCGGGAGACGATAGCCTTTCCCCTCTTCGAATCCTTAGGCAGAGATCTTTCGGCCATAGAAACTTGTGGTTGCTCCTTGTGGCTATAACATCCTGGCTCTGGCTGATAATAACCTTGACCGGGCTCCCTGTAAAAGGCCGAGGGAAATTCCATGGGTTGCTTCCTCTTAGAACCCTGATCCGAGGCCTGGGCCGGTTCCTTGGAAACTTTTGGCAGCTTTCGCGGTCGGGAGGCGGTAGTTTGCTTCTCAAAGGCTGCACGTTTCTTGGCTTCTTTGAATAGTTTGTATTCTCCCGCTGTCATGGTTACGTTAATACGACCAGAGTCCTCCATCTTCATGTTCCGGAATAGGTGGAGAAGATTCCCACAGACGGCGCCAAATTTGATCCCGTCTGGAAGCTGAGTCGGACAGAGGTTGGCTGCGTTGTCGCTAGTGTTGACGGAAAGTCGTTGAGACACCTGGTTGATCTGGTACTCCCTGGAAAGGTTCCCACAGACGGATGACGGGGGGTGATGACGGGAACGACGAGGCGAGGGCTCTACACACACTCAGACAAACCGCCCTCACATTAGAGACCAAGAATCAGGGGGAAAGTCCCCGGGTCAAATCCTCCGACGCTCAAGTCAGGTACTTTCTCCCCAGAAGCACAGTAAAAGGACGAAAGGTAAAAGATGAGTACAAAAAGATGAGTAAGCGTACCGTAGAGACAAAGCTTCCCTTTTTATATGGCAGTGGGTGCTTCTGGAGTCTGACGAGTGTCAAGGAATGTCGGGTGTCAAGATTTGTCTAGCGGTGAATGACATGTGACCTCTTCTTATAGGTCTAGAGAGGGATTGATGTGCCATGAGTCATAGACCGTTAGTATATTCCCTGACGTGCAGCAATTATTCTCTTACAAGTTGTTACGATTCTCTGGCTCGATTTTCGTATAGTGTGCGCTGACCCCGATCTGTTAATCCTGAACTGGATCCTCGTACATGCAAATCTTGACTTGTGGGCACAGACCTGCATTCCCTGGCGCATTTCCTGGTACATTCCCTGGCTTGTGTTTGTCGTCCTGTAAATTCAGATCTGTACACCTTTGGTCCGCATATCCCGACCTGTGGTCCGCGTATCCCGATCTGTACGTCCTACCTTCTGAGTTCCTACTCGCCTTGTAGGCCTAACCCTTGATGCCACTTATGCCCGACCAAGATCTCCCTGTAACCTGGACCTTTGGCCATCACGTAGGTCGAATTTTTGACCATCATATAGGCTTGACTTCTGACCTCCACATAGGCTTGACTTCTTACCGTCATGTGGGCTTGACTTTTGATCGCTTCGTGGGCTTGACTTCCCGCGTCAACTATCCGCCCCGCCAACATGCACCGTATCAAATATGTTTGTATGATTAACTAGCATGAAATTGTTAGAGTAGTTTATTCAAACATCTCTGGATGCACTTGGTGTTGGTGCAGGAAACATCCGACGATCGAACTTAAGTTTTGATAATGGCAAAGAGATTCAAAGTTAAGATTCCTTGTTATCTAATGTGCTTAAATGAGATTTCAGGAAAGTCCTAACTGTGGTTAGGCAGATGAAAAAATTTAAGGGACGGTAACCTTAGGTCCTAGGGGGTGGTAACCCTAGATGGAGGAAAACCCTAGGGCGCGGTAACCCTAGGTCCTAGGGGGTGGTAACCCTAGGTGGAGAAAAATCTTAGGGGGCGGTAACCCTAGATCCTAGGGGATGGTAACCCTAGGCAGAAAGTCTAGTCGGTCTAAAGGACCGGACTGACACCAGGTAATCTCTCCTAATGGGAGTAGGTGAGGACGCCTTCCCTGTAGAGGGAACAGTAGGCGTCGGGTCGACCTAAGGTTTCCGGTCGGAAATCCGAAGTCAGACCCGGACAGTCCGATGATTGTCAACCACTTAATTTATCATGTTTATATCTGTTCTAACTTTGTCTTGCAGGGTACGGTGTTGTTTTGGGACTAACATATCTTGCAGGTACAAAATGAACAAGTTAAGCCTCGGATGAACAGTGTCCAAGGCGCCTCCATGGAGCTTGGAGGTGCCTCGGGTGCAAGCCGAAGGCAGCTGTCCAGAGGAGCTGGAGGCGTCTTCATGGGGACCGAAGACGCCTTGGACCGTGGTTTGAAGGCGCCTTGGAGTGGATGAGGTGCGACCGGATCACTGCTGATCCACGCGGCTGACTCGGCGGGTTGGAGGAGCCTCAGATGGACTTTAAGGCGCCTTCAGTAGTGAATAAAAAGAGGTCTCGAGCAGCAATCTAGTACAACTTCGAAAAAGCAATCGTTCTGCATCCAGCTGCTAATGAGTCCATCCCGAAGTGCTGCAATAACATTCCGACGATCCGGAACTCTAAACCTGCTATTTTCCAGTGTCGTTGGTATATTTAATTTATGTTTATTATACTTAAATTGTAATATCTTTTCGATATTATAAGTGTTGCTTACCGTAAATGCTCAACGAGCGTGGGCCTTGGAGTAGAAGTCGCCACAGGTTTCGAACCAAGTAAACAAGTTGTGTTTGCGTGTGTGTTTGCTTTTATCTTTCCGCTGCGTATTTCGACTCTGTCTCTAAATCGTACGAAATAGCCACGAATGCTATTCACCCCTCCTCTAGTGTTTCTCGATCCAACACTTGGACGGGTATATTTTTTTTAGCAGTTAAAGCTTTAATGCCTTTTCAGGATGTTTTCAAAGGGAACATTCTCAAAATGCTGTTTTTTCGGAGATATTCCTAAAAAGATGCTTTCAAAATGTATTGTTTTTCTTCACAGTTCCTACCTTTTGGTTCATTCCCCTGTCTACTTGGTTACGTCTCCGGCCAGCATGAGTAGATTTGTTGGGGGTACGGTCAAGGGATTACGAGGCACATCATATTTCTAACTTGGTTTCATTGATGTTTTTAATAGATGTTTGTAAGCTCACATAAGTTTGTAAAGTACAAAATAACTCCAGGAAAATATACTCATTCGACCCTCATTAAAATTTGAGAAAATTGCATTTGCTGCTTTAAAAATTGAAGTATATATCAACATTGACGTCCAAAACAGAAAGTTCTATTTAAGCATTAATGATCCAAAACCAAAGGCATGAATGCGAAACATTATATTTAATATTGACGTTGTTTGTTTTGTTTCCTAGTTTTCATTATATTTTTTGTTTTCGAACTTCATACGAGCCCAAATTACATGTCTCCAACAATGAAAATCTGAACTGATGAGCCCCAGTAGTATCAATCTGTCTGTAACTCAAGATCCATTCTTTTTCGTAATGCATTACAGCCCACAACTCCAGAGAAGCTAAAGCAATGTCACTACGTAAGCAATGTAACAAACTTGATGGTCAGCTAGAGGGAGCTAAAAGAACAAAGTAATTTAAATATTTTCTTATTCTCAGTCCCTCACACATCACAAAAGATTACCTGATCTGGAGGTATGTTTAACTTTTGATTCAACAAGTGCAGTTATCTTGGAACCATGACCGATATTTGCAGATCACTGCTAGAAAAGAGATATTGAGAAAATTACAGAATGATCAACGCTACAGCAAGTCTCTAACTTAAGATTCTTCTTTTCTAAATTCGCCAAGTCTTCTCTGAGCAAATTGCTGCTCTTCTCGTGCACGCTTAGCGGCAAGAGCTTCTTCATCTAGTATTTGGATTGGAGACCACTCTGGCAGACTCCAGTTAGACTTCCTGTCTCTGACACTGGAGATGAAACTCTGAAAGTAAGGCCTCAGCTGTATCGTAGTGAAGTCTACGGCTGTTCCAGCAGCTGCAAAAAGGATAGCATATTTAGCTGCTCCGAGTTGGCCACCTGCAATGTTTGAATTGAGCAGTGTAAGAATATTTGCTGAATGAGGTAGACTATTGAAGTTGAATATGTTGTCGTAGAAGAGTCTTTCCTGAAAGTGACAAAGGTTATGGATCTAGATCTAGCCTACATCCATTTTTACTGGGCAAACCAACTTCAAGAGAAACAAATAATTTAGTATGATTAGCAATTTCTATGCAAGGGCACATGAGCTCAATAAAGACCTGAATGGAGAAGCTAGATACTTGTCTTATGGTGATAACAGTGATATCCATTAAATAGACAAATATGAGAAGAGGGAAAACACTCGGAAAATCCTTTCTACATGCAGCAAGATGCATCTATCGAATGATATCCAGCTTTATATTTTATAAGGAAAAAAGGTGAAAAAAAAAAGATTCATATGGGTTTTAACTGCCAAATTTTGACAAAAAATAGTTCGGCTTGTGCATGTGGCAAAGATTTTGATAAAAATGAAAGAAAAACCTGCATCTTAATACAAGTGAGAGAAAACGACTGAATGGCAAATCTTGATCAGTTCCTTTTAATGATAACTGCCCTCCTATTCATTGACTTGGATTCTTTTAAGCCCACATTTTTCAGTATAAACTTTTGATCTTTGATGAGTTAATGCAAGTTCATATTCCCAAAGGAAAGAAAGAAAGATGACCAAAACAGACTACCTTGCAATCTTCCAAGAATTGCTCCACTTGCTAATCCTCCCACCATTGAATTCATAAGATCATCAGGGATTGAAGCCCGAGCATCACGTGCAATTTCACGTGCACCTGAATAATCCATTGTGTTATGTTTATGGAAATAAGCATACACCACCAAAAAATCAGTGCAAGATAAAAGCAGGTAATGAAGCTAATGTCAATTTAATTGGTGAGCATCAGTACAGAGTTAAAAACTGTGAAGCAAAAGACCATACCATAGTCCTAGAGCACAAAGTCTTCTATTGTTAAATGCAATCCCATATGCTATTATATACATCCATTGCAAAGCTCAAGTTTATCCTTTGTACGTAAATCTCTTTAACTGTTGCATCCCTTTTCAAGATATTTTGTTTTTTTCTTATGCTATAGCTTGTACCATAGGAAATGATTGATATGGTTTCACTTGTACTTTTCTCACGACATAGAAGGCAATTAATTATTTTAATGTCCTCTCTTATTACATTCATTGAGACCTGTAATCATATATATGAAAAACTATGCAACGTTCTTAGCAACATCGGTGTGTGGAATTCAGAGAGTTGAAAGGAAGGTGCTAATCTTCAAATTGTAGATATGAGGTTTAGTGAGGCATAAAACCAAATTATGCAAAGGGTTTCTTCTCCAACGATAAGCAGTGAGAGAAATCAATCTACAAATGGAGGTTAAGGAACTCAGAAAGGGACGAAGAAGCAGGGAGAGAAAAGTCCAAATGACAAAGACAAACATGAGAAGAAAGGAAAAAGTGATGAGTAACAGGAAGAAAGGGCACAATGAAGTTTTCCCCAACTGTTACTCATCCATATCTGCACCTCTTATACTTTTCTTTTTCCAACCTCATGAATCCGTACTGTCTCTAACATCAGAGCTTTAAATTGTAATTCTCTCTTCATTGATTCCATAAAATGCTACTACTTTCTATTGCTAAGATTTCAATCAATATTGATAATTCTTGGAGCCTTGAATGCTACCTATTCCATATATCGTACAAGTTGGGAGCCAAACTTTTTATACAAAGTTTCTCCACTGGATGTTCAGAGAACTTGGCGATTCACTGGTAGGAATTGATGAATAATTAATCTAACAACTAAGCGAGACAAAAATCTTCAATAACATTGTCCGGCATAGTTGATCGACTAGGAACAAGTTGTATCTATTTTATTCCATTTCCCACCAAAATTTTCCAAATAAATAACAATACATAAGGTCGAAATAATTACTGCAGTAGCATCCCGTGGCGATGGCAAAATTGGCCGCTACGGAGGCTGCGGTGACACCGACGCCAAGAGTTTTCCCGTGCTTCGAGATCAAACCAGCTCCTCCACCGACGACCCCTGAAATCAATCGAATCGGCTCGCATCGAATCATTGATAGGGAAGGGAAGGGAAGGGAATAACTATGTCGTCAGTTCCAAAGGAAAGGGAAGAGGGGAAAACCAGCGAGTAGGGTGGAAACGATGATGCGCTGCTTCCAGCCTTCCGAGGATCTACTGTCGGAGGCGCCCGTGGACGCCCCCTCCGACGATATCTCGGACATCGCGCCGGAGAACGGAGAACTCAGAAGGTCAGCACAAAGACCAGATGCGGGCACGATCACTGTGGCGAACGGCATATACGTTATATATCGGACGCTTTCCAGTTCGGACGTCTATAACAGCCCGATACGGCCTGGTAACTCTTTTCGGATTCCGGGTTTTGAAGGCCCATCACGGTCCGTGACATATAGGTTTTTATAATAAACGTCTTTGCGGGCCGTGGGCTTGATCCATCACGGACTACAATGGTCGGCCCACCGTGTGCTAGCCGGCGATGGAGGATAATGAAGACGAAGGCAGTGGAGACTGGCGAGTGGTAAGGGAGGAAGAAGAGAGTCGGCGTTGCGCGACTGCCCAACACATGTTTGGTAAGTTTCACATCATTCACTTACGGTTAACAATCGCAGCGGATCGGACTGGTCCATTATCTCAACTCCACCGGCAAATCCGGCGTCACATTCTGCGCTGAATCCAACTCCGCATCATCTCCACCGTCCAATTCCTCCGAAGTCATCTATATAACCACGAAGGTCTCGTTTGCCATCTTCGTGCACACTCTTCTTCTGCCTTCCTTCGCTGAAGCAAGTAAAATGGCTTTGATCGTGGAGAAGACGTCGTCGGGCCGCGAGTACAAGGTGAAGGACCTCTCCCAGGCTGACTTCGGCCGCCTCGAGATCGAGCTCGCCGAGGTGGAGATGCCCGGCCTCATGGCCTGCCGCACCGAGTACGGAGCTGCCAAGCCCTTCGCCGGCGCCCGCATCTCTGGCTCCCTCCATATGACTATCCAGACCGCTGTCCTCATCGAGACCCTCACCTCGCTCGGCGCCGAGGTCCGCTGGTGCTCCTGCAACATCTTCTCCACCCAGGACCACGCCGCGGCCGCCATCGCACGCGACTCCGCCGCGGTATTCGCCTGGAAGGGAGAGACTCTCGCCGAGTACTGGTGGTGCACCGAGCGCTGCCTCGACTGGGGCGCCGACGGCGGTCCTGATCTCATTGTGGACGATGGCGGCGACGCCACCCTCCTCATCCACGAGGGCGTCAAGGCCGAAGAGGAGTACGAGAAATCGGGCAAGCTCCCCGATCCTGCCTCCACCGATAACACCGAGCTCCAGATCGTGTTCGGGATCATCCGCGATTGGCTCAAGACCGACCCCAAGAAGTACCGCCGAATGAAGGAGCGGCTTGTGGGCGTGTCGGAGGAGACCACCACTGGTGTTAAGCGGCTCTACCAGATGCAAGATAGCGGCACCCTTCTCTTCCCCGCCATCAATGTGAACGATTCCGTCACCAAGAGCAAGGTGACTTCTCTAGACCTAAAAATACAGGGCTTTCTTGATGTTTTGTGCTTTTCAAGCCAGATCTGCATTGTTTTTTTTTTTTTTGGGTTTCTCGATCTAGATCCGTTTTATCAGATTTTACCTTAAAACTAAATTTGCTGTTTCTTATTTCGATCTGATACTTAACTTTATTCAATTCGAATTTCGCTTTCGAGATAGGAAATCTTATACCTTGTTCGCTTGTTGCCAATATTTTAATAGCTCGCCTCTTTCTTCTCCATTCTCATAACTAGTCATCGGTTATTTGGAGAAATTGGATCCTAAATTTCCGTCTTTAACTCATGTTAACAGTTCGACAATCTATACGGATGCCGTCACTCTCTCCCTGATGGCCTGATGAGGGCTACCGATGTTATGATTGCCGGCAAGGTCGCGGTGGTATGTGGCTACGGGGATGTCGGTAAGGGCTGCGCTGCTGCTCTCAAACAAGCCGGCGCTCAGGTCGTCGTCACTGAGATTGACCCCATCTGTGCTCTTCAGGCCCTAATGGAGGGCATTCCCGTTCGCACTTTAGAGGATGTTCTTTCTGAGGCTGATATCTTCGTGACCACCACCGGAAACAAGGACATCATCATGGTCGACCACATGAGGAAGATGAAGAACAATGCCATTGTCTGTAACATTGGCCACTTCGACAATGAGATCGACATGCACGGGCTGGAGACTTACCCTGGTGTCAAGCGCATCACCATTAAGCCCCAGACCGATCGCTGGGTGTTCCCTGATACAAAAACCGGTATCATAGTTCTCGCCGAGGGGCGCCTTATGAACCTTGGTTGCGCCACAGGCCACCCCAGCTTCGTAATGTCCTGCTCCTTCACCAACCAGGTATTGCTATCAACTCATGCCTGCATTTCCTGCTTTAAGTACCTCTCTTACAGCTTATGTATGTTGAAACAATATTAATAATATTGGCAGGTGATAGCACAGCTCGAGTTGTGGAAGGAGAAGAAGACAGGGAAGTACGAGAAGAAAGTATATGTTCTGCCTAAGCATCTGGATGAGAAAGTGGCAGCTCTTCACCTCGGCAAGTTGGGAGCCAAGCTCACCAAACTCACTCCATCACAAGCTGAGTACATCAGTGTTCCGGTGGGGGGACCTTACAAGCCTGCTCATTACAGGTATTAGGATGCTAATGCAAGATACTAGAAGAAACAGCAAAAACTACTGGGAGTGTCCAGGGGATCCACGGAATGAATTTGTTTGTTTAGCTTGCTTATTGTTTGGTTTGCAATTTTTTGCTGAGTTACCTAAGGATATTGGTTCGTTTTGAATTCATGAGCGATGAGTTCATGCTTAGGAATAATCAGGATGGAAACAATGTAATTGCCAGGGAAGCAATTGTCTCTGGCTCTACTACATCAGTTGCAAGACACTTCTCTCAAATCTTTTTTATAGGACTCATTGTTAAAATTTTCATATAGTTCACGACTTTCAACAAATTATTTCGTACGCCAATCTATCATGTAATATATAAAATTATAACAAAATTATCATTCCAGTAAATTGATAAAAACTATATGAACTAATTATGACGGACTTGCTTGATAAATCATCTCTCTATCTGCTAATCGTTTAGCATCAGGAAGTCAAAATGAAATGCATGTGTATAAAAAAAATAGACTGAAATCATATAGAAAAGATCAGTCAAAATACAAAACTAAACAAAAAGGCCAACTGTACATTACATACCTACATAATAATATATTTCTTAATTAGTTTTACCAAAAAAGCCATTGTTTGCGGTGATTCCAGGCAGCAGTTCAGAAAATTTCTATCCCCTACTTCCCTTTCACTTCTAAAACAGAAAGCTCTCGGTCCAGCATTCGGAACACGAACCTGGATCCTTGCAGTAGAGGAACCACTGCAAGCTGGAACCCTTCTTGATCACATCCTGCATCAGATTCATGCCGATGTCCATCTCGTCGACGAACTTGGAGTGACGGATGTCCAATTTCTTCAGCTGCTTGCACCCGTCCAAGATCAACACCAGCGCCTCCACCGTCACCACGCACCGTGCCATCTGCAGCAACCACAGGCCAGGGAAGTTCTCCACCATGGCAGCGGCCTCCTCCGCACCAATCCTTGTCAGCAGATTCAGCGCCCGTATGTTCTTGCACATGAAGCCAAGGTCTCTCAGCGCGATCGCGGTGGCCGTCCGGTGAATCAGCGCACGAAAGCAAGCCAATTGGCTCCAGTGCGGCAATAGGGCAGCCAAGGTGTCAAGGGGGAAGGCAGACCGCAACGGTAGGGAGACCGCGCGAAGCCGGGGAGTCCGGCGCGCGAAGTCCACTAAGAAGGAGTCCGGCATCGCGACGTAAGTCGGCGCGATGAAGATCTTCCAGCAATCGCAGGAGGCTGTGCGGGAGAGGACAATGGAGAGGAGCATGGCGTACTGCTGCTTGGAGGGGCCTCGGAGATGGTCAAGAGGGCGGAGGTCGAGGGTGCCTCTTGAGAGGAAGAGCTCCATGCAGGCAGCGGTCTGCCAGGCACGGCAGACGCGGGAGGCGATGATGACATCATCCATGATTAGGAAGTGGAAGATATTGGCCAGCACATCGGGGAGCAGCTCCTCCCACCGACTGCAGCCGGTGGAGGGATGGGACGTCTCGCCCAGCTCCGTGGGCAATGCCACCGCTTCATCCTGCTGCATTCCAAAGATGTCAATGTGATGAGGAACTTTTTGATGAGAAAATTCCAAATGTTGAATAAGTGATTACTATAAAATTAAAATGTTTGCATTTTGTTAAACAACGGAAAACAAAATGTTACCAGGATTATCAACATTCCATGATTCTAAATGCTGGACAAAGTGTCTTCTAACGGATCATACTTCTAATAAAACAGTGAAATCAGCTTGCCAAGTATGGCTACTGTTTTCTTAAATTTAGCAAAAAATAGCCTATATGTTCAAATTTCATGCAAAACAGAGGGTTGTTATGAGCCAAGCCGAGCCAAACTTTGTGGTGTTCAAGCTTTTTTGATAAGATAGCTATGCCGAGCCTAAAATATCCAAGCTGTTGAAATGATTGTTCAAGCTTGGTTTGGTTTTTTTTTTATAAGCTTGAGCTTGGTTCAAACTTGACTTGAGCTTGGATCGTTGAAATGTTATCAAACTCAATTCAAACTTGTTTGATTATTTGAAATTTTAACATTTTAAGCTTGTTTGATTGGTTATTGAGCTTGATAATACAAATTTGTTTGTTCATCTTGAAGCTTTTTTTAAATTTATTTAGCATGTTGATAAGAGATTTTTTTATGAACATGGTTCACAAATATTGTTCACGGACATTATTCATGAACACTTTTCACAAACACTTTTCAAGAAACGAGCTGAACAAATATATGTTCAAGCTTGTTTGTTTAGTTTAACAAGTTATTCAATCTTGTTCATTTGATTGATCTTGAATGTATTGAATGAATATAAACAAGCTCTTATCAAGTTGAACACCAAACTTGTTCACAAACATTCAATTCATTTACAACCCTACAAAACCAATATTGAATTATATATATGGTACAACGTAACATTATTCATCTAAGAATCATCTAAGTTCATTGCATCCATCACTAAAAAGTCCTATTTTCACATAGTTTCCTACATATTCATAGCAATTTAATGGTCTGTAACAGATCTAAGCCATCACCAAATGCTACTTCTATGAGTCTACACTGGCAGATGGTCTAGTGCTGCCTTTAAGAAAACTAAGGGAACTATAAATTCCTTGATAGAAGAATTCTTTTTAGTATCAAACATAAAATTAACAAAAAATAACAATGGCTAGAGATTACTATTTATCAGAAACTTGACTTATTTGCAACATATAATCCAAAAGTTACAACCTACTGTTCATTTATTGACACTTATCATAACCAAGTGAATTCAACACTTTTGGATCAAGTCACTAGGACCCTAGTTATATCTAAAAATTAAACCCTATCTAGATCTAGATTCAACCAACTTCATATAAAACATTCCCATGAAAAAATGTACAGACCAAAATCTGAAGTTCAGATATCATCTTGACAGCCAGGTCTTTTGTTCAGTGAGGTCATTTCACCCCCACTTTTTTTAATTTTTTTTTTTTTTAATTCCATATGTAGTTGAAAAGTATTTATTAGGATGCAAATAAAATAGAGTATCTCTTTCAAGGTTGAGGCGCTTCCAAGATTAGATTATATTGACTGTTAAGGGATACAAAACAGAAGAAACATATCTCATATTGACAATGACATTATTTAATTATTTTAACAAATCGAGGTGAGCTCTCCCCTAATTGCAAAATGATTTTTTTATTATCTTTAAAAGAATTTTGAACACTTCTCTATCACTGTGCTAATTCATTTATCTTTACATCTTGGTTTAACATATATGTCATATTCAAAGGTTTGTTGTAATCAGTAGTCATGCCAAAACAATCTGAACTAGTACCTTAAATTATCTCAAATTTGTGTAGTATCTAAGGAGAAAGTTAATTCTCTTAAATCATATAATTTTCTCAAAAAGAGAGAAAGAAATCGAAGATACCACCATAACAAACAAGGTCAATAATCGTTATAAGAGAATATCAGTAGAAATCTATTTACCATAATTATACGAAAATGAACCATCTTTGAGTAAAACTTGCAAAATAAAGATGCAAGTCCATTTCATCCAAACAACAAGAACCGTTGAGACAACAGATTATTGAGTAATAAAAATATGAGAGAGAGAAAAAATCGAAATAGACAGTCAAGCATCGATCCAACGGACATTAGAAGAATCGACAAGGACGGAAAGTAGAAGAATTAGGCAAGAAACCAATAAAGAGGAAGAGACCAACCAACCCTAATTCGACACCAAAGTCGGGAGATGAAAGCGGATCCGCAACGCGGTAGAAGTGATCCACGTAGACCGATTGTCGCCCCCAAATGGAAGGGGAAGAACTAGTGCAGTCCATAGAAGCAGGAAGCGACGTTGAAACCGAGGAGAAAGGCCGCCGAAGGAGGCAACGGGAACGCGAAGGGAAGAACAAAGGCAGGGGAACCGAACCCTTTATAGATTGATCCTGTTTAGGTACGAGCTTATTTGTTGACTTTTTGGAAAAGACCCCACCAATCGATTTTTTTTTTAATATTCCATATTTCCAACTCTTGGAGTTCAATTTTTTTTTTTAAATTTCTAATACGTCATCTTAGTACCATATACAAATATAAAAATTTATTATTATTTACAATTTTTTTACATCATTAATTACTATCCCGTATTATTCATTTTAATATTAAAAAACAAATTTAAAATTTTACTACCATTTTTGAATTATAAATTTTACATCCGATTAGATTTTTTTCATTTTACAACCACTGCTCTCTTCACTATTCTACCTAAGTTATAGGAAAAAAGATAAATTACAGAATTAACATATAACTGATCGCACGAGATCTAAAAACATAATTTGCCCTTGCACAAGAATGCTCTTTACTATCCTATCTAAGTTATATGAACAAATATAAATTATAGAATTAACTTATAACCGATCGCAAGAGATCTGAAACATAATTATCCGTTACAAGAGCAAGACACTGAACCTAATCCCGAGACTACTCCAACCACTGTAGTTCAAAACAAAGGAGAGGGAAAAAAAATTATCGAGCTGAATTAAAATTTCAATTTAATTTGGCTTGATTTGAATTAATATTCTATAATTTAATTTAGTTTTGATTTTATTTTTAAAATTAGAAAAGTATTAATTTGTAATAAAGTTAGTTGGTATGATCTAGGGTATAATCGAACCGAGTCAAGTCGAATTCTTGAATGTTTGAGTTTGACTCGTTTATAATCAAACCGAACTCGAGATTTATTTAATAAATATATTCACGACTCATGAACTTATTCGAGCTTTTATCGAACCTAAACGAATTTAATAAATATAAATTATAAATTTAAATAATCATTAAAAACTAAATTATAGTTAGAGAAAATTATAATATTATTATTAAAATTTATAATTTTATTCTAATAAATAAGTTTAATATATTTATCTATATTAAAATATTTTTCATAAGTATAGTATAAAATCTATAAATTCAATATCAAAATTATTATTTTTTCATTTAAAAATTGAGTCATGAGCTTACTAACGAACATATTCACGAGCTAACGAGTCGAGTATTGTGAAACTTGAGTTTGGTTTGTTTATCTTAACGAGTCTCACTAAACGAACTTTTATTGAATTGAGTTTCGAATAACTTATGAGCGATTTGGTTCATTTACATCCCTAGTATGACCTAATTTTTAAATAAGACAATCTGGTACACAAAGCTCACGTTTAAATTTAGCTCGTTTATAATTGAACCGAACTCAAACTTTATTTAACTAATATAGTCATAGCTGACAAATTTATTTGAACTTTTATCAAATTTAAATGAACTTAATAAATATAAATTATAAATTTAAATATTTATTAAAAATTAAATTATATATTTAAAAAAATATATAATATTCTTATTAAAATTTATAATTTTATTTTAATAAATAAGTTTAATATATTTATCTATATTTTTTTATAAATATAATATAAAATCTATAAATTTAATATCAAAATTATTATATTTTCATTTAAAAATTTATTCATGAACTTACTAACAAACATTCTGAATATTATGAAACTTGAGTTTAGTTCATTTATCTTAACAAATCTCATTAAATAACTTAAACAAATTTTTATCATGTTTTGAATAACTCATGAGCGGCTTGATTCATTTACACTACTAGAAACTACTCAAGATAATAGGCCTCATGGCTAAAAGGAAAACAAAGGATTTGAATAGGAAAAGAGATTAATGTTATCAAAGTCGCCATGACCGTCCAATGTTCAAAACTTTCACAAGCAAATAAATCTCAATCTCAAAGGATTGAGGACTCAACTAGAGCTATTTGAAATCAGCTAGAGAAAACAAAGAACCGAACGCTAATTACTCATGCAGCTCCTGCTCCCTTGCCCTTTTTCTTCTGTATCTTCTTCATGTAGAACTCGAGCTCCTTTCCTTCTAATATGTAGCTGAGTATTGAACATAGCAACATGCCAAAATTAGTATGTAGTAGAGAAGGAATATCGACAGAGGCAGATTAAATTTGATAGAATTCTGCTTACCCATCAGCTCTACCACACTGGCCAGGGCGAGAGGAGATGGCGGCCAACAGCCTTCCGGTACCAAATTGATCCTCAATGTGAGAATCAAGTTTCCGATCCTGCTGCCTCTTTTCCAACTTCCTCAGTACATGGCTGCTCTTCTTTACTTCTGCAGTAGGTTCACCCTCTTGCCCCTATCAGACATCAATAGTTTACACAATAAGAAGCACCAGGAATAATCTGAAATTTATGTGTATGGTTTGGCTAAGAAGCTAATCGAGATGGATGCTTAAATCAAACATGCTCAAGATATACTGAGCGGAAGAGACAACAAGTTTATATAAAGTACATTTGAGATTCACAGATCATCTTTTTCTTACACAAGTGAAAGAACTGTTTTCAGCTATATTGACAGACAAGACAATCAGACAAATCAAATAAAACTTCACATTGAAAAACAAAGGAATCAAGATGGAGTTCCACTACTGAGTTATGATAGCATAGGTATAGGCATGTGATGATAAATTCTAGGAATCACAAAAATAAAATAAATATTTTTGAAATACATAAATCAATCAAATAGAACAAAGCAATACCACAACAAGACCTAACATTAGGTGACAAACCATCAGATCGAAAGAACTATAACTTTTTTACTAATTAAACCATACAAGTTCATAACAATGAAAAGAAACAACTGCATAAACAAACAAATCATTTTCGAAATATGCGGCCAATGTATGCAACGAGATGTGCTGACAAATTTACAAACAGTAGGAACCACTTGAAATGCATAACAGAGTAATGCAAAGCATCAGGATAATTAGACTAGTAATTAAATGAGAATGCTGAAGGGGTATAGCGTAAGATTTAAATAAGACACTTTTGTTTAAGATTTTACTATGATCTGTTGGATGATGCATAGCATAGAAAACATTATATTAACATTCATTTCCATGCGCCTAAAAAGTATGAATAGAATAGCTTGTCTTAAGGGTAAACATAGAAAAGAAATCCTATCTCTTATTTTGCAGAGTATATTTTAATCCTTATACCTAAGTTTGTAACATCAAAAGTACCAATTTATGTCAAACTTGGGGCATTTCAATGATAAATCAACAAAACAAGCAAACTCAATCAAGCAAGTAAATCATAATTGTATGCGTGCATAAATTTTGCTACTACAATGTGTTCATATCCATTTACTAAAATAGGATAGAACATTTACACGAAGTTCCATGTGGGAATGCTGATTAAAGAGAAAAGGAGAGAACAAAAAATCTACCTCAGTTGTCTCTTTCTTGGTAGCTGAGGCAGACTTCTTCTTCTTTCCAAGTTCAACTCCATAATGCTGGAGATACCACGCCTTGAAGGGGGCTGCATCCACCTGGACAATCGCACTCTTAACAAGGGTTTGTGTCCTCACAAGCTCGTTGTTTGAAGCATTATAGACCACATCAAGGATACGGGTCTTGCGTGTTACGGCCTCACTTCCCCATGAATAATTCCCAGTATCCAACCTGAGAGCCCTCCATTTTACATTGCCTCCTCGGACTCTTACCCTTCTCACAGTCTTGTTGCTGGAAAGTTTTGTGTTTGCAGGTTGCCTTCCCAACTCATACCTTTTAACAGTATAAAAAAATAAAATAAAATTCGTGATCCAAGATAAAGCAGAAATTCTTTTTGTGAGAAGATCATAAACAGAGCATTTATGGTTTACCTGTATCCAGGATAAGAAATTCAAAAGCGAAATAAAGCAGATCGAAGGTAAAATAAATCATCAAATATGATTTTTTTTTTTTTTGAAAATCTGATTTTAAATAAGTTCATAGGAAATCAAGAACAACAACAGATCCGAATACCCAACTGGAGGAATTAAAACAAAAGAAAGAGGTTTCCCATGACAAGATGCTTACTTTCTCTTCTTCCTCCAGGCCTTCTTTTTACCTCCGGTAGCGCGCCTCTTGTGCATGGAGTCCCGTGAGATACCTGCGAGCAAAATCGCGCCATCAGCGTCAGCATGGAAGCAGCTAAACAACAAGCATCATAGATCTAGAGCTCCGGATCCACACCCATCCTGGCAGAGGAGTAGAGAAATGCTGTCTAACACTTCGCTCCCCGCCTCTTCTGAGCACTTGGCCGTCTTCTCGCCAGCACTCCCACAAATCATTATATAACGCTCCAATCTCTAACCCTATTTCACCGGGCCATGCACCTGACGAAAGCCCGTTAAGAGTCCATGAGTCATTAACCCAATCTTGTCTAATTGTTGTGATCAAATACGTCGAGTGTTCAATAATAATAATAATAATAATTATTATTATTATATCAGGTAATTCATATATTAAAAGTCCGACTAAATTTAAGAGTACACAGTTCTAACATCGACAGTTAATCGCTGTTAAGTGTACAATTTTTTTTTCTGTGTATTGGACGAGTTGCCAAGTAGTATTTAATTGATTTTTGGGATTAAATTTTCAAGGTACAGTTATACGATGGTTTGAGAATGATCCTAAGATAATATCGGATCGATAGTTAAGATGAGATGATACTTAAAGTTAAAATGATATGATGATTAAAATTAAAGTGAAGTGATAGTCAAATAAAAGTGTATGTATTCAGATGAACTACCTCTTAGGAGTAAGACCCCTAGTATAAACCCATGTAGACCTAAATCCGACCGGAGCCACGAGACGCAACTCCTCATATCTTATGAGCTATCTTATGAGCATAACTCCTAACATAATCCCGGACGGCCCTAGAACTTGCCAGATCTATGGGATTCAATGCCCCACTCAGTATTATATTATTCACTCTTCATATGAGCAGAACTCCTAACATAAATCCGAGCAACCCTAGAACCGACCAGATTTATGAGACTCAGTGCCCCACTCAACACTCTAGAGTGGGACGAATCCTGGGTTCGTCCTGAAATCTAGGACAAATCTAGAATTCGTCCCAGAATATATACATTTTAAAAAAAAGATAAATAAAATTGGAAGGCTCAAATATAGATCTAAAGATAACGGAATTCTATGAAACAAGTTTTTATGTGTTCATATCGTTCTCCTAATCATAAAAATATCCTTATTTATAATTTTGACCTAATTTATTGAATGTGACAATGTTTTAACTCGAATTACATCAAATTTAGGTTAAAAATCACCATACTCAAAATATTAGGTCAAAATTATTGATGAGGACATTTTTACGATCAAAAGAATGATACAAACACATAAAAACTTATTTCATGAAATTTCGATGTCTCTAGGTCCATATTTAAGGCTTCCAGTTATTTTTTTTTAAAAAAAAATCAATTCTGGGATGAATCCAGGATTCGTCCCAAAAATCTAGGATGAATCCTGGATTCGTCCTGAAATCTGGGACGAATCCTAGATTCGTCCCAAAATATAAAAAATTTTAAAAAAAATTGGAATGCTCAAATATGGATCTAGAGATAACAGAATTCTACGAAACAAGTTTCTATATGTTCATATCATTCTCTTGATCATAAAAATACCCTTATTTATAATTTTGACCTAATTTATTGAGTGTGGTAATTTTTTAACCCGAATTACGTCAAATTCGAGATAAAAATCACCATACTCAAAATATTAGATCAAAATTATGGATGAGGATATTTTTACGATCAAGAGAATGATATGAACACATAGAAACTTGTTTCATGAAATTCCGATATCTTTAGGTCCATATTTAAGGCTTCCGATTATTTTTTATTTTTTTAAAAAAAATAATTCTGGGACGAATCCAGAATTCGTCCCAGAATTGGGGACGAATCCATGGGATTCGTCCCAAAAATCTAGGACGAATCCTGAATTCATCCCGAAATCGAGGAGGAATCCTAGATTTGTCCCAGAATATAAAAAATTTAAAAAAAATGATAAATAAAATTGGAAGACTCAAATATGAATCTAGGATAATGGAATTCTATGAAATAAGTTTCTATGTGTTCATATAGTTCTCCTGATCATAAAAGTGTCCTTATTTATAATTTTGACCTAATTTATTGAGTGTGATAATTTTTTAACCCGAATTACGTCATATTCGAATTAAAAAATCACCACACTCAAAATATTAGGTTAAAATTATGGATGAGGACATTTTTATGATCAGGAGAATGATACGAACACATAGAAACTTGTTTCATGAAATTCCGATGTCTCTAGGTCCATATTTAAGGCTTCTGATTATTATTATTTTTTTAAAAAAAATTCGATTGTGGGACGAATCCAGGATTCATTCTAGAATTGGGGGCGAATCCAGGATTCATCCCAGAATTGGGGATGATCATGGATTCACCCATTATATATTTTTTTAATATTTTTAAAAAAATTTCAATCTGGGACGAATTCTAGATTCGTCCTAGATTTTGGGACGAATCCGGGATTCGTTTCAAAATCTGGGATGAATTTTGCGACGAAAATAGTTTTCATTGGGAATTTGCAACAAAAATATTTTGTTGCAGATTTCATTGCTAATTTGGGTAGAATTTTGTTTTTATCACTAAACTTATTATGATTTTGGAACGAAAAATATTCGTCCCAAATTTTTGTCCTTAAATCATTATTTTTTTTTGTTATGTCTTCACCCTTCACTCTTCATATGAGTAGAACTCTCGGCATAAATTTGAGTGGCCCTAGAGCATGCCAGATCTACGGGACTCGGTGTCCCACTCAACACTCTTCACTCTTCATATGAGCAGAACTCTCAGCATAAATCTGGGCAACCCTAGAGTTGTCCGGATCTATAGGACTTAGTGCGCCACTCAACACTCTTAATCTTCATACGAGAAGAACTCCTAGCATAAACCCGAGTGACCCTAGAGCCGGCCGGATCTATGAGACTTAGTGCCTCACTCAGCATTCTTCACTCTTCATATGAGCAGAACTCCTAGCATAAACCCGGGCAGCCTTAGAGCTGACCAGATCTACGGGGCTCAGTGCCCCATTCAGGACTCTTTACTCTTCATATGAGTAAGTCTCTCAACATACAACTGATCAAACCAAGAGTCGGTCGGATCTTCAGGACTTAGCTCCCCACCTCCTGTGCAAGTCTCTTAGCATACATCCTCTCGGCCCCAGAGTCGGTCGGACTTCTAGACTCAGTTCTTCGTCTTTCCTAGGCGCGACTCCTAGTTACATCCACCTGGTCCTAGAGCCGATCTGATCTCCTCTAGGGAACAACGTTGTCAAGGAATTATAGCAACTTGTCAAAGAATGGCAGCTACTCACCAGAGAATACTCCCTTATTCTGGCATATACACGCAATGAAACCTTCCTCTACCTAGAGGAAGACTGTTGTACATACTCCATCACCCGACATATTCTGACATCAGACATTCCCTGATGCCTCATTATTTCAAAGGTTATGAGGGTCAGTATAAAAGGGGGTCCTCTCCATTGGCCAAGTACACTTACATAGGCATTCTCAAGCTAATACGTTTAACACTGTTCATCTATACTACAACACTACGGTTTATCTTCTTCTACCCTTTTCATCGGTGCTACTGTTCTAACTTGAGAATTGGAGTGTTTGTTCCAAAGACTCCCTCCCTGACCCAGTAACTAAAGATTTTTCTTCCCAGTTCCTATTTTTGCTGCGCAGGTTCATCTGTGTCATCAGGGTCTTCGTCTTCTCGTGATCAACATTGTGTTAGAGTGTATACTAAAAGCCTAGCTTTTTGTAAACATTTATTTTTGAAATAAAGAATCACATTGGTCAAATGTTTACATTTATATGCTAAGTGTAGTTGTTCAATTAATTTATATTATAGATAACATGGCGTGTGGTGTCACATACAGAAGATCATATTATCAATTCCTTATAAATTATAAACAGTAGCTCACGACTAAGATGGAAAGGAACAAACTATTGGAATAGTCATAGTGTAATTTGGTATTAGTTTATCTTAACTATAAAATTACACTAGTACACTCAGAGTGTATTGAGCTGGTCCATTTAAGGTAAGTTCTTTTTATACTGACTGCATAAAAGAATAAGACCTTTGTTATTATGGAAGTATGTGCTCTTAATCCTAATATAATAACAAGCATATATATCTAATATTTATTTCTTTGACTTATCAAAGGGTGTGATTTAGTTCGATAAATCAATAGGCTCGATAAGTTGGGAAATGATATTATTTATAGTGTGTGTTGTTGATTATAGAAAGAAACTGTGTCCTAGTAATCTAGGTTGATGATGTCCCCAAGAGGAGCTCATAAGGATTGTCATGTAAACCATGCAGGTGGACTTAGTCTGACACGACGATAAGGTTGAGTGGTACTACTCTTGGAGCTAGATATTGATTAAGTGAGTTGTCAGTAACTCATTTAATTAGTGGACATTCTATATCTTAAACACAGGGAGACTAACACACTTATAATAAGAAGGAGCCCAAAATGTAATTTGGGATTGATGCGGTAGTTCAATAATAATTATTTAGTGGTATGCATTATTATTGATGAAATTAAGTTGGGTATTCAGGGCGAATACGGGAATCTTAATTTCATCGGGAGACCAAAACCAATTCCTCCTCTCAGTCCCTATCATAGCCTCTTATTTATAAAATATTATACCCACCCATACCCACATTCTTATCCACCTTAAGGTGGCGAGCCAAGTCTAGCTTGGAGCCCAAGCTAGGGTCGACCAAACCAAGGTGAGTTGGTTTCATTAGGTGGTCGACCCTAGCTTGAACCCGAGCTTGGTGTGGTCGGCCACATTAAATTAAAAAGGATTTTATTTTTTAAAATCTTTCTTAGGTGGAAGCCATGGTTTTAAAAGAGAGTTTAAAATTTAAATATTCTCCTTTATAACTTTCTACAAAAGATTAAGTGAAAGGTTTGATATCTTTCCTTATTTTGTAGTCAAAAGGAAGATTTTAATTTTTGATAAAACTTTCCTTTTTTGTAACCATCCTCATGATTTAAAAGAAAGTTTTAAAATTAAATCTTTCCTTTTATAGTTTCTACAAAAGATTAAGAAAAGATTTGATATCTTTCCTTATTTGTAGATTGAAAAGAAGATTTTACTTTTAAAGAAAACTTTCCTTTTTGTAAATCATCCACATGTTTTAATAGAGAGATTTTAATTTATAAAAATTTCCTTTTATGACCAACCATGAAGGGAATTTTTAAAGAGAAATTTTTATTTAAATATTTCTGGAAATAAATTAGGAAGTTTTAATTTTATATTTAAAACTTTTCTTGTTTGGAGGGATTAAGGTGGCCGACCATATAAAGTTTGAAAGGGAAATTTTATTAAACTTTTCTTTCATTGGCAAAGAGAATAAGGAAGTTTTAATAAAACTTTCCTTATTTGCCAAGACCAAGGAATATAAAAGAGAGGGTAGAGGTGTCTCACCTCATAATAATATCTCTTCTATTGGTTCCTCTCTTCCTTGGTTGTTGGTCGGCCCCTCTCTTCCTCTCCATCTCCTATTCTTCTTCCTTGGTCGGCGACATCTTCATCTCAAGGAGTTTTTGTTGGTGGCCGGATATTGTTAGAGTAAGAAGGAGAGATAGGAGGCTTTGTTTCTAGCATCCCTTGGAGCTTAGTGGTGGTGGCCGAACCTCATCTTTTCTTGGAGATCTTGTGGTGGCCGAAACTTATTGGAGAAGAAGGAAGCTTGAGTGGTTCTCGTCTTGATAGATCGTCGCCCACACGACGCCTGAGATAAGAAGAGGAATACGATAGAAGACCAAGAGGTTGTTGCTTACAAAGAAAGGTATAACTAGTCATTCTATTCCGCATCATACTAGTTTTCTTTGTATAGATTTTGAAATACCAAACACAAAAAGCATATGATTCTAGGTTTTGAATTTATGATTCGAGTTTGTGTTCTTTTCTTTTTCGATCTTGTGATTCGATTGTTCTTATTGGTTAAACCTAGGGTTACTATAAGGAGATTGAATATTGAATTTCTTTAAAAGGCTTTGTCAAGGAAGTGGTGGATGATCCCATAACAAAAAAGGCCTAGTGCCTCGCCATGTTTAACCTGGAAGCTAATTTTAGAAATAAATATTTAATCAACTTTGTAACATGGGTGGACTTGGATTAATAATGTTAAACATCGTTTGCGATCCAAGTCTAAACCTCTAAGAACAGATAAGTGAAATTTAGAATCAATAATGTTAAGTTCCGCTTGCGATTCCTAATTTAATTTCTAAAGAACACAATAGGGAAACAAGCAGACTCATCCGTGGTTCGCCCTGATTTCTGTGGCCGAGAAGATCCTTCGGAGGTAACCTGCAAGTCTTGACCCTTATTCCCTCTCTTTTGCGTCAACTGCTTGTCATTACTTTTCTCCTGAGCCACTTGCTGCTGAGTCATCTCAATAAACAGTGCATGATCCAACACCTCCCGGTAGGAACTGCCTGGAAAACCTGACATCCGGATCCGAATGTATGCAACAAGGCCTTGAGTAAACTGATGCATTGATGTAGCGAATCTGTTACATCCGCTAATCAAATTGTATAAATGTATTTTCCACTGAACCCCTTAATTTTGCAATAACGTTGTAGTAACGAGCCCAGGATCGATCCCGAGGAACCAACGGTAGAATGTAATTTAGGATCGTATTTTATTCTCATTTTAGGGGTTTTTAATATGAAAATGGGGGAGTTTAAGCTTGAATCTAAATCTACAAAAGTAAAGCACAACAAATAAAAACTAATCTAATGCAAGAGTGAAACCTAACTATGTGCCAATGAACACTTGTGTGCCAACAATCAAACCCAAACGCATTGTCACTCTACGTTTTGATTAAATTATTAACACACACTTAAACTAGAAATGAAATACAAAAACACAAGTAAATCTGATCTACAACAAAATGTAAACCCTAACTTAACACTTAAACACTAAACAATTAACCAAACATCAAATAAACACAAATTAAGCTTCAACCATGAAATGAAATGCTAGATTACTTGCTAAAACGTAACAAACATTAAAAGAAATCTGTCTACGCTATAAAACAGTACGAAAAAGAACTAAAATGAAATAAAAAGGTAAACCAATCCATTCTCACAACCAATCTCATCAAACTTCACACTCAAGCCGTCACACAAGAGGCCGAAATTGAAACTACCCAATTTCGAACCTCAGTGGAGCATCTCAGCTGCGTCTCAGTTCCAGGTATACTCAGCAACGCCGACGGACCACCCCCGACGAGCTAAGAACATCCCAAAACCCAAAAATGCCGAAAATGATGGAAATCTACATCCCGGAGCTCTCTGTATCTGAAGTGAAAATGTGGACTGCGGATGAGCGTCGGATGAAGCTCAATAACGCTGACGGACCACCTCCAAGCGTCACTGAATGGAATGGAGCGCAGATTTGGAAGACCACCTCCAAATCTGGCGAAAACAGAGAAGTCACCGTGAGCAGATTTCCGCCGGAGAGAGCACTCTCCGATGGCTCCAGATGATCGGGATGACACCGCCGAGAAGTTCTCTACCGAGATTGAAGCTCGGGAAATTGATCGGAGAAGAGAAAGGTGGTCGGAATCCAGAAAAATCACCGCGGGACGAAGCTGCTGTGCGCTGTGGAGTCGACGAAGAAGCTGGGTACTGTAGCTTCTCATTTAAATCAAATCTGGATCTGGAATGGACGGTTGAGATGATTCCAGGCTAAATCAACGGTGAAAAGTCATCCAAAATCTGATCCGAAGGTACTGGTGTTGAGCTAGGGTCTGGATCTACCCTCCCGTAGGTCGGATCGATCAGATCATCACTGGATGACCCAGATCCGCCTAGTCTTCAATAAACGGTCCAGATTAAGTCGGGCTGGATCAATAGCTAGATGAACTCAGATCTGCATCAAAACTTCTGGTTCTTCATCAATGGCTCAGATCTGCTCCCCATTAAGTTGGATCGGCCAGATCTTCAACGGATGGTCCAGATCTGTCCCATTCTTGATGAACGGCCCATAATGCTCAATGGCTAGATCTTCTCGTTTGAACTCCGATTTGAGCCCAATTTCAGTCTAAATAGATCCAAATCCAAGATCCTTTGATGCCTACAAAATAAGAATCAAATATTAGCATCAAATAACACCAAAAATAATATAATTTACAATTAAGTCCAAAAATACACACTATGCACAAAATGTGATGTAACCATGATTTAAACTATGAAATCAACATCAAACCATGCATATATGAATCAAAATAATGCAGTAAAATCATGGTTATCAAATCCCCTACACTTAGTCTTGAACGTCCTGTGAAAGTAAAGAAAATTAAAAATCATCTCCACAAAAATTTCCTAGCAATATCTAAAAGATAGTAAAAAGAATTTAACTAAGATCATCTTAAGATCACCAACAATCATGAATACAATCCAAACAATAATCGGTAGGTATGGTAGTTTCAATCCAATTGAAAAATTAAGCAAGTTGCATCTCACAAGGAATTTACCTAATCTATCTCTCACACTCAAACATGTGTATAAGTGGAACTCACTCAATGCAACTCACAACATTTCACTACCATAAGCTTGCTTATTTTCTAATTCTCCACCACTATAAACACAACATACATGAATCAAAAGGATTTCATCAACAAGAATTAAAATGGAAGCAAAAGGAGCAATTGAAATGAATGTTGTAGCAAAAGAAAAGACATTAATGAAGAAAATGAGAAGGTAAGAGTATTGGAGGAATATACTTGATGAGTTGACCATTTTGATGTAAAAAGAGTTGTATACCATTTGTTTTAACCAATTCAAAGTATCAAGCTACCCTCCCATTCAATTTGAATGCCAACATAGAATCTTGATACATTGTCTCCCTTTTGATACTCTCTTGAATGTGTCAATTTTCAAAAAAATTTCTTTCACTATTTTTCCACTTCAATTTCAGCAATTTGGAAGCTCAAAAATAATCTCAAATCATGAAGAATAATTCCCTTCCTCCACACTTAAACTTGGCCGTCTCGGACAATGTGACAATCATGAATCCAAAAACTCAACACACTCTAACCATTGTTTTATTCCTTTCCTGCTGCAGCTTCTGTTCTCTATATCTGTAAATGGCAGCTTCTGTTTTATCTAGCTTGGGTTCAATTCATTTCTGATCATCAATTAGCTTGAAAATTTTGGCACGAACTTGCTCAATTCCTGAATATTTCCTCACTTCAACAGCTTACAGCATACTTCATTTACTTAAAGACTACTTGGATCAAATCTGCATCAGCTGTTAGCTTCTCCATTCCAACAAAGATTTCCTCACTGTTAGCTGTGATCTCTCAAAGATTTACTTTGATATAAGCATTGTAATGCAGCTGGAACAGAATTTTCAAGTAGCGGTCTCTGCAACCCACTACAATTTATCCTGACATTGTATACCTTAATAACAGAAATCAGCATCTCCTCAAATCTGTTCCTTTCTGCAATTCTGCAATCCTCTAGCATTTCTACAACAATTCAGCATTCATCTCTGCAGATTGTACACAATTCCAGCATAATAGTATGGCACACAGAATTTCAGAATTCTCTAAAAACTTACTGACTTCAAAACCTTCCTTTAGCGTCAATATGTGTTCCAAGTTCAGAAACTCTTTTAAGAGAAGTTGAGTCATTGGCTTAATCTGTAAGCACAGATTACAGAAATCTGTGCAGTGAAGATTCGTCACATTCACTTGAAATTCCATCAAGTTTCTTTTGTACAGATTTCTCACAAGAGATTAAACTACACAGTAGCAACCATCTAGCATTTGATTGTCAAACACTCAATTGTATCACAGCAAAACAAAATCAATTTTATGGATTCCCATTTTAGAAATCAACCTCACAATTACATGCCCTTCCTTCTTATGAATCACCTCAAGCTGTACACAAACGTGGAAGCAATTCTGAATTTCTTCTTACTACTAACGAATGCCTGTTGTTTCTTGAATATCTCAAAGGTTCATAATCACCTTATATCACTTATAAACCAAAGTTGAGTTCTGAAAAATAAACAGCTCCTTAGTTCCAATGCCACTTTGTGCATATTAACGTTCCAGAATAAAGATCCACCAATGCTCGATTCCTCCAAAGCACTTTGGCAAGGCAAGGAGTATAGTAGCAAATAAGACAAAAACACCTTGAGAACCTTGTTAGAGGCATGAGTGCACCAAACATCTATATTCTGACACGTAAGTAACCAAAGTTGACCAGGTAACAAATTCCCATAGAATGAGCAAACATCATTGCCCAATTGTTTCCATCTGAAAGTGATATTGTCGTCTCAGAAGAATTGAATCTTTGGTTGCATATGCACTTACCATCTGAAGCCATATACTGTAGATTACCAGTCAAGAAGTTAGTCAACTCAGTTTCCTCACTCCTGGAAATAGCAATGAGTCTGTTCAATCGTTTGCTTGATTTATGGATACCATAATTTTCAAGTAGAACTTGGACTTCTTGCTGATTAGAGAAATCTGTGACCCAAATATTGACACACAACAATAAGGAATTTATGCATCAATCACAGCTTCCTCCAATAGATTTTTAAATTTGGACTGCTAGCAATTCCTAGCTCCTGAAATTTCTGCAAAACTGCATTCTGCATTCCAAAACTGCAGCCATTTCAGCAATCTATATTTCAGAAATTCAGAATCCGAACAGCTTCATCTCAGCTTCTCCATTCCCTGATGTCATTTCTGAATTTCTGATACACTTTGTTACCAAGTTTCAACACTTCTCTAATTCTGCACTACAATTCAGCAACCCATTTCAGAATTTCAGAAATCCCAGCAGCCACATCAATTCAATCAAAAATGTTCAACAAAAATTGGCACACTAGAGACTTCAGTGATACATTTAATTAAAAAAAAAAACTTCAATTTAGGAATCACTTCAAAACTTACGGATCACATATGTGCACAAAGTAATAGTGCATCTGCATACTCATGAAACTCCACCGAGTTACTGAATATTTCAGATGTGCAGGATCAAATGCAGCTCAATAGATTAATGCATTCTGCTTTCAGATTTTTAACAATTTGCTAATCTGATGTCTTAAACAGCTGACACTCCATTCCAATTTGCTTGAGAATTACATTCCTATTGCATTGATAGAACACCAATTATGCTTCTGCGGCAATTTGGAATTTAGGTTCAGTCTCTGGAAATTCAAGAAACTATAAACTCAGTTTTCAGCTTCAGAAATAGCAGGACATTTTCGAGGTTTAGTATCAGAATTTTGATATCTAGCAGCTTCAAAATTTTGCATACGAGAGATTGAGTGTTAGTCCTTTTGGTGCAACCTTCTTTTCTGCGGCAATTGAGAGAAATTGGTAACTACAGAAAACTCAGATCTGCAAGAACAGAAATAGCAACTCAACCTTAAACAATTTCTACATTCCCAAGTTCAATCTTCAGTTTTCAGAACTGATCACATTCAAGATTTCTACTTCATTGGAAACTTGAAAAGAATTGCAGATAATCTTGTTATTGAGTATATAATTCATTTACTTAAGTTTCTCAATGATTTGAGAATTTTATGAAGAAATTGGCACTCAATTGGCACAATCCAAGAACTGAATTCTATTACTTGCTTACTGCTTCTTCTACTTTTGCAATCAATTACTTCATTTTCCTTTAACAATTATCCCAATTCAACTCAAAGATAGCTCTTGATGTTTAGTATAGTAAGGGAACCAACAAATTCATTTTTCCATTAAAACAACATTTTACACTAAATCCATTTCTGCACAAATGGTACTCAATTTACATTTCATTTCAATTTCAATTGTGGCTCTGCATTCTGCATAACTTCTATAACTGATGCCATTTGTTCCCTTTTCTTTGGATGTTCTGTTATTCTAGATTCAATTCTCCAATCTCCTTTGACTGCTTCTCAACAGCGATCAGTCCAAAAATCAGATTCAAAATTGGATTCAACCTTCGATTCCCAATGTGCAACATAGTAATAGAATGCCATATCCTAATTCACTAGAATACCAAGACTTGCAGTGTCCAAATCTCTCTATAGCAGCTCCCAAATTTCTTAGGTTCAGAAATCCTTAGTTCCAGATTTTCTTTTTGCAAATTAAACAAAGCCACAACAACTCAACATTTTGTAAACCTTTCCAGCAATCTGAATTTAGAATTCCTTGAATCTGCCACGTAAATGGACAGCAACCAAAATTCCAGAATAATCTCATGAAACTCATACCAACTACTTGAATTCTGCACTGCATTTTCAATAACCAGAAAACAGCTTCTTTCAAACAGAATTTCTTTCTTTAAGTCTGCAGCTTTCTTGTCATGTTGCTTTGTTTCCTTCTCAGCAATATCTCCATTCGAGTATCAGATTTCTCCTCAAGAATTCTTGCTGTTCAGAAGCCTACTGCAGTAACAGTTTATTGCAACCCAAAATTCATATGTTGCTCCATTGATGAAATATTAACCACCACTTGAATCCCAATTATAATCCATTGTGGTCAGATTTCATCATCTACAAAGATTCACTGTTCAGGCATTCTGTTGTGTCCAGAATAAGTTCTGAAATCACCATTCTTTATTTTGCAGATGCCATAAAAAGTTGCATACCATTTGTTTCAGCATATTCTTAAATTTCAACTAAACTCCCACTCATTTGGATCTTGCATTCCCAATCTTGATACACATCTGATACAAAATGCACCTCATTTTTCAGCTCTGCACTTAAATTTCCAGCTCTGCAAAAGTCTCTGCACTTCAATTCTGCAGATTTCCACAGCTCCTGGAATTCCAAGCTTTTGATAACACTTCTACTCACACATCAACTGTATCACTTATTAGCAAAAGACACCAGCCAATAAAATCCACTATGCTTCCTCTTTTCAGTGCATTCACTCACTTCCCAACACAAAAGAACTCAATTTCAATTAAACCCCTCCCCCAACACATAAAACCTTGTCCATCTTAGCAATCTAGCTCATCAAGCAATTAATCCAAAACTCTCAACAAAAGAAGAATGACAAGCAAAAATGATCAAGATTTAGAATGCTAGATAAGAATGTTTCAAGAAAATTGTGGAGGAAGAAATGGAAAATATAATGGAACAAAAATGACAAATATCCTTCATTTCCATGCATACATATGCTATTGTGACTTTGAAAAGAAACTAAGCAAGTTCTAGAGTTTCAATTGTTGTAAGTGCATGCCACACAAAAGAAAATAATTAGGTAAAGGCTTTAAGTGGTCCTCTCTAGGTATTTTCATGCCACCAACTCAATTAATCAAATTGGAATCCACTACCTCATTAACTAATATCATGTAAGAAAAGCATCCACTCATGTCCTATGACCTAAAATTGATGATCAAATTTAAGAAGCTTTTACCATCTTAAAAATATTACTAAAACAAATTCATGGAGAATTTTATTCAAATAACATGCTATGTATACCAAACTAAATGCAATGTATGGAAGCAATTGTGGAAATAAAATGCAAAATGTAAAAACAAAGTGCAAATGCAAAGTATTAAACCAAAGAAACGTATAACGAATTTATTAACAAAGCATGAATTAAAATGCAAGAGCAAGCAAGATTGGAACCAACTCCCCTTTAATTCCCGGTGGTTAAAGAAGGTTTAGAAGTAGTAGCCACCCTGGAAGTGGAGTAATCATGATTCCACTTAAATTCTTCTTATTAATCCTTTTTCCCTTCACCATTCTTTCTGGAGGTCTTAATCGGTTCAGTTTTAGCACCCACTCCGGAAGCTTGTGTTCTCCTACAACATCAATAAAAGAAAATACCTCCCACACGCATGTGGGGTAAAAAGAAAATAGGTGAATATTAGTGTGGGTAAAATATATATCAAGAATTGCATCACAACTAATAAAATCAACAATTGGTACATCAATAAAATTCTCTGAAAAATTACACAAAATACTCACCTTGTCATCTTGAGAGGTACCTGGAGCGGTGTTTGTTACCTCTTTCTCCTCAAATAAATGCTCAGACTCCAATTCTGGCGAATGTTCAACTTCATGTAGTGATTCTTGGGTGCTTGGCTCCATAGCACAAGTCCCTACACTTATATCCTCCATTCTTGGTGATTCTTGAGGTAATGCTTCCAGTAAGCACTCCCCTACACTTATATCATCTTCTGCAACAATACCTACATCTTCAACAACATCTAAAGCAACATCATTAGTAGAATCAGAAATCTGAACAACTACATCATCATCACAAATAAAATTAGATAAATCTTGTGAATAAATGGGAATAGGGTCATGCCTGACAAAATCACTACTCTCCATCTCTCCACTGGAGTTCTGTGCTTGTAACGGATTAATGGATGATGCAATATGATCTAACTGACTCTGAATATTCTGTATCCTTGCAAATTGTTGCTCTTGATACTCTCTCATTTGTTGCATAACTTCATTGCATTTTCACATTGATTCTTCAATTTGTTCTTGTGCATCCTCATACCTATTCCGCTGCTCCATAGGTAGGTAGGACTGAGATTCAAGCTGATAAAACTGAGTCTGAGGCTGATAATTATAATTCTCTATCCCATATCCAAAATACGGATAATATGGATCCATGGTCAAAAAAAAAAAAATTTCCTGTTCTTACACTGAAAACACTAGCAAATAAAATTAGAAGACTCAGGAACAAATAAAATCAAACACATGGATATATAAACATGAAAGCAATCAAAACAACAATCCTAAAATTACTAAACATTACATATTACAATCCCCGACAACGGTGCCAAAATTTGATAAGCGATTCTGTCACATCCGCTAATTAAATTGTATAAATGTATTTTCCACTAAACCCCTTAATTTTGCAATAACGTTGTAGTAACGAGCCCAGGATCGATCCCAAGGAACCAACGGTAGAATGTAATTTAGGATCGTATTTTATTCTCATTTTAGGGGTTTTTAATATGAAAATGGGGGAGTTTAAGCTTGAATCTAAATCTACAAAAGTAAAGCACAACAAATAAAAACTAATCTAATGCAAGAGTGAAACCTAACTATGTGCCAATGAATACTTGTGTGCCAACAATCAAACTCAAACGCATTGTCACTCTACGTTTTGATTAAATTATTAACACACACTTAAACTAGAAATGAAATACAAAAACACAAGTAAATCTGATCTACAGAAAAATGTAAACCCTAACTTAACACTTAAACACTAAACAATTAACCAAACATCAAATAAACACAAATTAAGCTTCAACTATGAAATGAAATGCTAGATTACTTGCTAAAACGTAACAAACATTGAAAGAAATCTGTCTACGCTATAAAACAGTAAGAAAAAGAACTAAAATGAAATAAAAAGGTAAACCAATCCATTCTCACAACTAATCTCATCAAACTTCACACTCAAGCCGTCACACAAGAGGCCGAAATCGAAACCACCCAATTTCAAACCTCAGTGGAGCATCTCAGCTGCGTCTCAGTTCCAGGTATACTCAGCAACGCCGACGGACCACCCCCGACGAGCTAAGAACATCCCAAAACCCAAAAATGCTGAAAATGATGGAAATCTACATCCCGGAGCTCTCTGGATATGAAGTGAAAATGTGGACTGCGGATGAGCGTCGGATGAAGCTCAATAACGCTGACGGACCACCTCCAAGCGTCGAAAACAGAGAAGTCACCGTGAGCAGATTTCCGCCGGAGAGAGCACTCTCCGATGGCTCCAGATGATCGGGATGACACCGCCGAGAAGTTCTCTACCGAGATTGAAGCTCGGGAAATTGATCGGAGAAGAGAAAGGTGGTCGGAATCCAGAAAAATCACCGCGGGACGAAGCTGCTGTGCGCTGTGGAGTCGACGAAGAAGCTGGGTACTGTAGCTTCTCATTTAAATCAAATCTGGATCTGGAATGGACGGTTGAGATGATTCCAGGCTAAATCAACGTGAAAAAAATCTGATCCGAAGGTACTGGTGTTGAGATAGGGTCTGGATCTACCCTCCCGTAGGTCGGATCGATCAGATCATCACTGGACGACCCAGATCCGCCTAGTCTTCAATAAACGGTCCAGATTAAGTCGGGCTGGATCAATAGATAGATGAACTCAGATCTGCATCAAAACTTCTGGATCTTCATCAATGGCTCAGATCTGCTCCCCATTAAGTTGGATCGGCCAGATCTTCAACGGATGGTCCTGATCTGTCCCATTCTTGATGAACGGCCCATAATGCTCAATGGCTAGATCTTCTCGTTTGAACTCCGATTTGAGCCCAATTTCGGTCCAAATAGATCCAAATCCAAGATCCTTTGATTCCTACAAAATAAGAATCAAATATTAGCATCAAATAACACCAAAAATAATATAATTTGCAATTAAGTCCAAAAATACACACTATGCACAAAATGTGATGTAACCATGATTTAAACTATGAAATCAACATCAAACCATGCATATATGAATCAAAATAATGCAGTAAAATCATGGTTATCATGCATTCGATCGTAATCCTGTGCCACTAGCTGAGGACAAAATTCTGCCAACCTACTGAACTCTGCATTGTACTCCAATACTGAACGATCGCCCTGCTTGAGATTCAGAAACTCCTGACGGCGAGCAAGACAAAAAGTAGCAGGGAAGTACTGTCTCTCGAAGGCATCACGAAACATCATCCATGTGATGTGTTGCTCCCCGAAGATCGTCTTCTGCATATCCCACCATGTGACCGCCTGATCTCAGAGGTGATACGCAGCCAATTCCACCTTCTCTTCATCTGTACAGCTCATGTACCCGAAAGTGCTTTCTAAATTCCTCAACCAACTACGAGCAGTCCAAGGGTCAGCTCCGCCCGGGAATAAAGTAACTCTATCCTTGACGGACCTCGCCAGCAATGGTATACGAGCTCTATCCCGCATCCAATCTGTAGTAGCAGGTGCAGGTACCCCTGATGGTATCACAGAAGGAATCCCCTGTGTCTGAAATCCCTGATCTCTCACAGGTGGTACTACCGAAGGGATCTCCTGAGGCTGACGTCCCTGATCTCTATGAGGAGTCAACATCGGTTGGATCCCTAGACGAATCCGTCTCCGAGTCACGGGTTCTGGTTCCTCACCTCGATGGGTTGTTTCCGTGGTCGTCCCGGACCACGATGAGAACCTCGTCTCATACCTGATAGCAATAATCAATAAGCACTACCAACAATTTATAACTATACTTATAAAACTTACAGCCTATAACTTGGGGGTGTTCCGCCACTGCCTGGTCCCAAATCCCAAAAAGTCACTTCGAGGAACTAAATCGCGAAAATCCAAAATGTATGATTTAGGCATCGTAAACCTGTGGCTCTGATACCAATAAATTGTCACGCCCTGAGAGTAAGGTCGTCCGACGAAAATCGGACAGCACGGCTAGAACTAAACACAACTACACAGATAATAAGCAGCCCACTCGGCTGGTAAATCAGACACAACGGAAAATGAAATAACAAGTACCACACATACCAAAAGAACTCACCGCGGGCCGACCCAGCTTGACTCCTCGACAAAACAAAACAAATCACAGAATAACATCAAGTCCCAAGAAGGGTTATTACAATACCAAATTCAAAAGTTCAACTCACAACTAGAAATCTAGTATCACTATCGGCTACCTGGTGAAATTACCAATGTACGAGGTGGTGAGTATAAAACTCAGCGAGTAAAGAATAGATAGTGCATGAGTACATAAATAAAGAGCCAGATATAAAACAGGATACAGTCTCGGGAAGATAAATAGCAGATATTACTGGGTAAACAAAGCATATATCCATACCTGATACCATATCCTAAGCTAGGAGTATAAGGTCTGAGGTAACATAACTGCTATAGTACTGCTCATAACTACCAAGATCACGGGTAAAATATACTGTCACAGTAATCAGTGTCCAAACATATATAACAAATATGTGATAACAGAACTGTATAAATAAGCAACTAGCAGATATAATAATAACAGCGTATGCACAGATGGTCACCCCGCCCACCTCTCTGCACCACGACTCCAGCTACCACCACCCATGAGTGTGCGAGTGGGGGGGGGGGGGCACGACAGGATAAGCGGCACGCTCCAGCTACCACTACCCATGAGTGGCCGAGTGTGCGGCCCAGGCCAACGACCGTCTCAACCACAAGGGAGCCAGTGTCACCGGCAATGCATGCAATGATATGATGCAAACAATATAACAGTCATCATATATATATATATAACAGAAATCAGGTATGCTACATGAAGCCAACATGCTCAATAAGAAACATGAAAAGATAGCAATCAACGCAAGTAAACATAGTGTCTGGTATCTATCTATCCAGTATCTAATATCTACTATCTGGTGTCCGGTATATGCTAAATATCATGAATAACAATGAGAGACTGTATAGATACAGAAACGAGTATCTCAAAGATTGAGTGCATAAAGTATCAAGCACAAGAAATAAGACGAGTGGAGTCAAGATAAATACTACCTATATGAAACTAACTCATGCACTAAGATCGATATCTAAAGAAGCAAGTCAAGAAGTACCCGCCTGTAAATGTAAGCTGAATCCGACGTTAATCTCGTCACGACAATCGCCTTGATCAAAGTCCTGCGTCAACGTATCACTTTTAGTTGATCCAATATACAAAACGGATAATTAATCCGGCTCATTCATTACCCAACTAAACCCACACTGATCTACCCAAACCAAATCCAAACTTCTAATTTACATTTTCCATTCTCACCATTCCAGCACACACACTATGATAATTTGGATTTCCAATCATGCATTTGTTCCCTAAATACCAATGCACAAATTCATACTCAACTAAACTAAGTATCCAACAAATCCAAATCTTTACCCACAATGAACTCACCTCTGTTGACTCACTGCCTGGAGATGGAATTCGCCAGCACAAAACACAAAGATGTTGCTCGCTACCTCAGAAGCACAACCACAATTCTACAAGGCTACTAACAATTGAAATTGCACTAATCAGCACACAACCCCAACCGAATTCAACACCTTATTCTACAAACCTCATATGTGCAATTGTAGAAGCCTTACCTATTGTTTTACGGCCAGACAACCTTGCTGAGGAGACCCGCCAGTGATAACTTGCTACTGGAGGTTTTGGCCGAACCCTCACCGTGAGCCCCCTGCCAACACCCAATCTCAATCAGCCGATCCTCCCAACCTGACATCAAATCGCAGATCTTCCGTATCTAAAGAACTCTAATCGTACACAATACCTCCACTTACCTTGCTGCCGAAGACCTCCACAATCGGCGGAGAGAAACCCGACCCGATCCACTCGTCTCCAGCCTCGGGAAGATGAGGAAACTGCCTGAGGTATAAGTCCTTATCCCTATCAAGCTCTGGAACAGGCATTACTACCCTCGGAGTCACCAGAGCTCAGATTTACTCCTCTCGACTGAAGATTCGCCGTGTGCAGCTGAAATCCGAGGAGAGGAAGAAGCTCTGGTGACGCTGTCGTCGAGGGTTAGAGGCCTAGGAGGTTTTGCCGACCGATGGACTCATCGTCGCCGTGAGCTCGGGTGTGGAGGCGCCGTCGCGAGGTTGGGTTGGCGGAGATCGAGCGAAAGGGGGATAAAGGAAAAGAGACGGCGATAACTTAGGGCTACTGTAGCTTCCCTATAAATTTTATATAGGGTTTAATTTCTCCACTTAGCATAAATTCCCTTTTAAGCCCCTTTCAAATGATAACTTCCATTACCTTATTAAGCTCACAATTTCATCCCCTCAAACTCTACGATACGATTTCCAAATAAATCCAGAAAAATACCTAAAAATTTCTGAAAAATCCTACTAGGTTATTACTTTAATAACCCTTATTCTTAAATGGTCGGATTTTACATAAATGATTAAAAATATTTTTTAATTTTTTTTAAAAGAACTAGTTTTTAAATCGTAAAAATTTAAATTTTTGGAAAATAATTCTCAGAATTTTTTAGAGTGTTAGTTATTACTTATGTATTCCTTAGAATTTTATCAAATTTATTTTTAATATTTAACTACTATTTTAATGGGATCAAAGAGGGAAAAATTGGAGGGATAAAAGTTAAGACTTATTCATAAAATTTAAGTGGAACTTAAATTGCTTTATTCATGTTATTTCAGTTAAATTTTTTTATATCATTTAATCCAAACTTTAACTTGGGTTGATGCACATCAAAAAGTAGAAAATTATAAATACCCCGTGGTAGTTTTGATGTGGTTAATAAAGTTAAGTTAGGTCTTGTTATGTTTGATGCCTTGTGTCTAAGTGTGTAGGAATTTAGGAGCACAAGAAGTTAAGCGAAAGGCACAGCGGATGAGAAAGATGACATGGGAAGGGAGCAGACGAGCTCGGTGCACCCGAGAGATGAGAAGTTACGAAAGAGTACATCGATGGATGAGAATGACATGTGTGACGTTCCAGGTATGAGAAGCCGGGGAGGAAGCTTGCTTGAGGAGAAGGTAGGAGTTGGGTTCGGGTGAGCTCAACTTTGAATAACTGGAGCATCACCCACACGAAGAAGACCAGATGGAGGCTGATTTGCCTTGTGGAAGGTGTCTTCCATAGCCTATAGAAGGCACCTTCAATGCCTCATGGAAGGTGCCTTCAATAGCCATTAGCTAAAGATAAAGTTTTATCTTCGATGGATAAAATCTATCCTATTGAAGTCACCTTGGACCACTTAGAAGGTGCCTCCAAGCAACGGATAATATTTTCCAGGAACTATAAAATGACCCAATAGACCTAGGAATTCAACAACAACCTTAGTATTCAACTCCTAGTTTATTTCTAAGCTTTCAAAGAGTGTAAGAGACTTTTTCATCTTCAACGAAGGAGATTTTTATTGAGCTTTCAACTGCCTTAAATTAACAACCACCTAGGTTGTAACCAAGTAACTATTGCGCCTCTTTTCTTTTAAGTTGTTATTATTTCTTTAATGTTAATTATCTATTGATGCTTAATCTAGTTGTGCATCCTTACTTTTGAAAAGTAAAAATTGTTTTTATTCTAACTTTGGTCGTAGACTATTACCCCCCCCCCCCCCCCCCTCCTCCTCCTCCTCCTCTAGGCTGTCGCACTGGGACCAACAACAGTAGCAAACAGCAGTTGAGCATCCTTTATCGAATGATTCAGCCTTATCTGTGACAGGACCATGTTTTGAGCAAAGAACCCAGGTGGAAGGGTTGATTGAGTTTTTGTGGGAGCAATTAACCTAGGTTTGATTGGGCACGATCATGGTTTTGATGTGTGTGTCAAAGAGTTTAAGTTAAGCTTTCATATTGGGTTGATATGTGTGTTTGAGTCATGCAGGACTTGATAAAACACACATGAGAAGCATGGTGCGGCCAAGCTTGGGAAGCTCATCCTAGGGCTCGGGTCCTTGAGACAGTGAAGGATGATGTGGAAGGCATTTGAGGGATCACCGAATGAGGAGCAATGGAGTGGAGCTAAGGGAAGCGAACTTCAAGGCAACGTGAAGGATGCATGGATAGGAGCCATAGGCTCGGTTGCATATAAGGGACGAAGGCTGAGGAAGAGGGCTTTAAAGGACGACTCTAGAGAGGATGAGAGTCGAGTGTGTAATTGGGACCAGTTGAATGATGGAAGTACCAGTCGATTGGTCCAGTTAATTAAGCAGTCGACTGGGAGAGAATAGAAGCATTCTGCTTACTTAGCTAGTAGCGACCAGTTGACTGGTAAGTGGTCGTTGGTAGAATCCTTGATCCTACGAAGTAGCTGTTGGCTACATCCAATGGTAGCACTAGTCGACTGCTGGAAGTGCTAATTGATTGGTGCACAAGAAATAAGTTGATGTGTGATTAACTTATAAAGAGAAAGAGAGCCTTGTGAGAGGTTTGCTCCACCGAGAAAGAGAAAGCATTAGTCAGAGAATGTCAGGGACTAATCCACCAAAGGATTGAAGAATCGTCCACCTCAAGGACAAGCCGTGGAGTAGGAGCAAGGAATCTCTGAACCATATAAAAGGAAACATGTTAGTGTTTGTATTCTTTTTTGCTTACGTTGTCTTATTATTTGTATTTCTTCTTGTGCAACTAATCTTCTTGTAGAAAGAAAGTTTGACTTGGGGGTGACCTAGCTATTCAAACCCCTTCTAGCTGGCCACCAATCCCCAATAATTGGTATCAGAGCGAGATGCCCTTCAATGGACTAATCACTGATAAGAGCACTTTCAATAAAATGGGCAGCTCACTAACAAGCCCGTTTTTGTCGTGTTACGAGATCAAAAGAATTTAGTATCGAAACCCTTCTAAGCTAATGTAGCATAGAAATGACTCGGGTCGTCTCCAACGAAAGCAACGATAGGATGATAATCTAGGATTGCATGTTATTCCTATTTTTGGGCTTTTAATATATAAATGGGGGTTTTAACTTTGAATCTAAATCTAACAAATGAAAAGCACAACCAATAAGAAAATAATCTAATCCATAAATGAAACATAACTAGGTGTTATCGATTAGTCCAATACGCATTGTCACACTACGTAACGAATCTCATCTTCAACACAATTTAACTACTAATGAAATAACAAGACTCAAATAAAATTTAATCTAAAGCATTGAATAAAATAGGGAATGAAATAACAAGTCACATTTAAATCTAATCTAAAACAGAATTTAAATCCTAGCTTAAAACTAGCCAACTTAACAATTAACCGAGCACAAATTAAACTTCAACAAGGCAAAGAAATGCTAAATTACTTGATAACAAAATAACAAACATAAACGAAATCTATTCTAGCTTCTAAAATAGTAGCAAGAGAAACTAAATGGTAAACCATTCCAATCTCACAACCAATCTAACTCAAACAACACTTCTTGTCGTCACGCGAGAAGCCGGAGACGAGAACGCCCAACTCCAGTCATCAATGGAGAATCTCAGTAGCGTATCAACTCGAGGATTGCTCAGCAACACCAGCGGAATGCCTCCGACAAGCTAGAAACAACCCTAAACCCATAAATGGTCGAAAATCTGGAAATTTGCAACCCTTCACCTCTGAATCTGGAATGGAAGCTACGGATGATGGATGATCGTCGAATGAAGCTCATCAACACCGGAGGAACGCCGCCATATGTTGCTGATGGAAGATGGACTCACAGATTGGAGGAATGCCGCCGAATCTGAGAAGAACAGGGGATTATCGAGAGCAAAATTCCGACGAAGGGAACGCCCGCCGATGGCTCCAGATGATCAGGAACTAGCTACTGTGAAGCTCTACACTGATGTCGAAGCTTGAGAAGTTGATCGGAGAAGGGAAACGTGGTCAAAATCTTGGGAGAAGCCATGTGACGTGAAGCTCAGCGCTGTGGAGGAGATCAACACCAATGAAGCTACTGTAGCTTTTGTTTTAAATCAGATCCAGATCTGAACGGACACTTGGGAGCAATTCAGATCTTGATCAATGGTGAAAAGTCGCTTTAACTCCGATCCGAAGGTGCTGATCTTAATATAGGGGCTGGATCCACTCTCCCTTAGGTTGGATGGACCAGATCTTCAATGGATGGCTCAGATCCCTCCGATCTTTGATGACCGGTCCATAATGCTCCGCAGCTTGATCTTCTCGTTTAAACTCTGATTCGAGCACAAATTCGGTTCGAATAGATCCAAATCCAAGATCCTTTGATGGCTACAAAATAAGAATAAAATATTAGCATCAAATAACACCAAAAATAAGATAATTTACAATTAAGTCCAAGAATAAAGATAATGCATGAAATGTGATACATATATATGTTTCATCTATGAATATAACATCAAACTATGCATGTATGAATCAAAATAATATAGTAAAATCATGGTTATCAAATCCCCCACACTTAGTCTTGAACGTCCCGTGCAAGTAAAGAAAATCTAAAAATCATCTCCACAAAAGATTCGCTAGCAATACTTAGAAGATAGTAAAAGGAATTTAACTAAGACCATCTAAAGATTACAAATAATCATGAATACAATCCAAACAATAATCAATAGGTATGGTAGTTTCAATCCAATTGAAAAATTAAGCAAGATGTAATCTCACAAGGGATTTACCTATTCTAACTCTCACACTCAAAATTGCATATAAGTGGAGCTCACTCAATACAACTCACAACATTTCACTGCCATAAGCTTGCTTATTTTTTAATTCTCCACCACTATAAACATAGCATACATGAATCAAAAGGATTTAATCATCAAGAATTTAAATGGAATAAAAAAGAACAATTAAAGTGGATAAAATAGGCAAAAGAAAAGAATTCATTGAAGAAAGTGAGAAGATAAGATTATTGGAGGAATATACTTGATGAGTTGACCATTTTGATGTGAAAAGAGATGAATATCATTTGTTGTAACCAATTCAAAAGATCAAGCTAACCTCTCCTTTAATTTGATGGTCATCCAAAATTCTTGATACTCTATCTCCATTCTTGATACTTTTGATTTGCCATTTTTTCTTTTCACTGTTTTTCCACTTTCAATTCCATCACTTGGAAGCTAAAACAATCACAAATCCCCTTATGGAGAAGAGTTCCGTCCCCCACACTTAAAATGTTGTCCGTCTCGGGCAAAGAAACTCAATCATGAATTTCAATTACTTGATACTCTTCTAGCCACTTCTTTGTTAGTTGAGTCTTTGAGATCTGTAATGAGATCAAAACTGTAGAATTGGCATTCTGAATTACAATACAAACTCACTCATCTTTCGGATTCCTTTAGTTGCAAGCACTACACTTGGCACCTAAAATCAGTTTCAGAACTAGCTCTGATTTAGATTTCTGGTTTCAAGAATTCCACTTCCAGAAAATCAAAAAGGAGCTAGTTTCTATTTCAATTGCAGGAATTGTGAGTCAATGAAGATTTTATAGGATTTCAAAGTTAGTATTGTATGTATGAAGTACCAAATCAAACCCCAATCACTTGCAACAAGTTGTTAAGATAAAGACACCATTCCTTGCTCTCCTTTTCAAAAATCTGAAAACAAGCTTCCAATTTGACTTTGAACAAAATTTTATTTTCCTCTATTTCCCACATTGCAGTTCCTTTGCAAACATCAGATGGTTCCAATTTTTCCAAATTCAGTAACTCAGCTTCAAGAAACAACTTCTCTAAATTTCAGATTCCAGGTCTTGGCCTCAAGAATTCAAATTCAAATGAATTCAAGTGTTGAAATAACTAGAAGATCATCCTTGAATTAAGTTTCAGAACTGAAAGTTGAATTAATTCCAGCTTGTGCAATAAAGAATTCATTTTGTTAAAGATTTATATTTGATACTAGGCTAACAGGATTCAGACTTGAAGCTGTTGCTGGTAGGAAAACTGCTAAATTGTTTGATACAATATAACTAAGCTATGCATTTCACATTTCTGAAACTAGATACAAAAGTTAAAAGATTGACCCCTAATAGCAGCCGTTCCACAACAGATTTATTAATTCCAGAATTGCAGTTTCAGAATTGCAGTTTCAGAATTCTATTTGAAGGAATAAGGATTTGAATTCTCTGGATAAAGTTTCATAATATGTAAATTAAGGTAGTTGTAGCTTGTATCATGGAGAATTCAGCTTAACAGAGATTCCCATTTAGCTCAAAGTAAATAGAAAACTAAATTTCAATTCATACTATCCAGAATTAGCACACAAGATTAGCACTAAACAGGACACTATTTCAGCATTTCAGAATCCATTTCAAACTCCACTTATGCATATTGATGCTATGTTCTGATTGGTAGCCAATGCCAAATTCAGTGTATCAAGTTGTAATATATTATCACAGATCTCAACTTAAGGATTCAGCTTCAATGAAATTGCAAAAGTTACAATACATAAGATGGTCATGCAGCACTCAGTGGTGTTTCCAAATTTGATGGTCTTCATTAGCTTTCCATTCTTGTACAGCAGGAATGTTCAGTTTTGAGCATTCTGTTGTACACAAATTCCAGCATCTAATTCATTAATTGTCAAAATGATTGTAGCTTTCAGATTTAAGCAGTTTATAGATTTTTCAATGGATTCACTATCTATAGCATTTGTAACCATCTAACCTCCCACATATTTAAGTGATTCCTGAAATTGAGACTTTTGGATTCTTGCACAGCAGCAACATTCAAATTCCTTTTCTCTTTGCCATTCTGCAAAGCTTCATAGAGAACACTCATCCCTGTAATAGCTTTAGGTTCCCCTCATATTGAATAGACTAAGAGCAAGTTAGTTCACCTTCCAAGGCAGCAGGCTAGAATTCTGCACCCACTGCATCTGGACTTATTTTTCTGATCATGTTAACAAGAAAACATCTTCAATGCTACCTTCCTTAACAAGCTACTTTACTAATTTCTTGTAAAACTAAGTAGTTTCATAAAATCAATTCATTGAAGTTGCATATCAATGGTAAGCTCGGAAGAGAAGGAACATTAAATGAAAATGTAAAACTAATCAGAAATTAGTGTCAAAAGCTTGGCATAGGGTTTCATTAAGCTCTGGAATGATTAAAAACTTCAACAACAAATAGCACAGCAGCCTTGCTCACAGAAATCAGTAACAATCAGCACAGCTCCAACAACTTCAATTGATTCTGTTTCCTTCTGAATTCATTTCATTTGCTTCCTTACCAATAGAATCAGAACAAAATAGCTTCCTAGCTTCAAGTTTCAGGATTTGATAGTTAAGGTAGTTTCAATTTGTATCATGGAAAATTCAATTTCAGTTGCTTGGAAAGTAATTTCAGGATCCACTTATGAAATTGCAGCACCAACTACTAAATCTCTAAAGTGGACTTAATCTCTTAGTTTCATATTCTGGAATTCAAGGAGATCATGGCCGAATTCATGACAAGTTAAGTTTGGAAGTAAAAATCATTTAGCACTGCATTAATAGAGAATTGAATTCACCTTCTTCCTAATCAGAAAATGGATTGAGAGGTTGGCACCATTGCATAACTGCACTTCATCAAATCCAGAAATGACAAAGGATTCTGAACTTTGTGTACTTAAATAATCGATCCTTGATACTAGCCCAGAGTACCAAGAGCCTAGGACTGTATTATACTCCTCACTACCATTTTCACATACTTGGAGCAATTCTACAGTTCAGTTCTCCATCTGCCAAAAGTGTTTTTTCAAAATTGAATTTGATAGCTACGTTTTGGTTTTCAAACTCCAACTGTTCCTTATTGATGCAATGATTTTTCATTTGCGTCTTGTATCAGAATTTAAGACAGTTACAGAATCCAGGATTCCTGATTCAACAACATTTCCTTCATTTCAATTCTGAATAATGAATGATTCAAAGTTTTGTCAAGTATTCTTCATTCGAAAAGAGAAATTATGATCCCATCATAGATATTAGACTCAATAGAATATCAAACTAGCTCTTTCATTAGCAGCAAAAGTAGGGAACTAATTCCAGCTTATAAGTTCAGCAATAAAATTCAGCAAATCAACCTTACAAATCTAGAATTATAAGCATTCAGATTTCTTGCAGAGATACAATATATTCCTTACACCATCTATACTTCGGACGTCATATTAATTCCGATTTGTACATCTCAATTGGTCCAACATTCAATTTGCTTTTCAATGGCTACAATTCCTACATCAAAATTGCTGCTAACTTCCTTCTAAACTCAAGCTTCTTCATTCCAGTTTTTCCATGATTTTATACAAGTTCTTTTCATTCAAGCTTGAACATGTTTAGTCTTGAAGTTCAGTTTAGCTGTTGAATTCAGCAATTCAATCAACACTTCAGTTTCCAATTTCTGATTTGTTTCAAACTCTGTCTTGCTTCTATTTTCTTTGTTCATGACTAGTATCATTTAAGTATTCTTCAAAGCTGATGATAGCAACAAAGTTTCAGCTCCAAATTTTAATTCTGCTTGCTGCAATTTCAGTAATCAGAAAACAATTTCAACACAGATTTGCAGTTCTCAGTTTTCAGCTTGTGTTTCTGTGTTGTATCTGCTTAACATTCTAAAAACCTTGTCAGCTAATGAGAAACCAAATTATCATCCAGAATCAGTTAGTTGCCATTCAATCACTTCCATCCGAAAAGACTTTCAAAATCTAATACATTCCTGCACATTCCAGTTCTTATAACCCACTGCATCTTTCAGTAATTTGATGCAAGATTACCATTTGTTCCTTCACACTTAAAAACTTCACCAGATCTTCTCCTTTTCTTGATACTGCTTCTGAATTTTTGATACACCACTGCTTCCACACTGGCTGAATTTGTTACTTTTTCTGCTTTTGCTATTTCCATTACTGAATAGCCAGATTGCTCCTAATTGAACTTATTTCTACAGATCTATCCTCATTCTGTTGTACACAAAAATAGGTATAGTTTCAACATTCATGATAAGTCACTGCCTATTCTAATGATTCATAGGAGTTATAGAAAGGCTGAAATGCAATTTTTTATTGCATCTTATAAAACTTCATTTGAGCTTCTAAGGTTACTTCTAATTTTTGTCACAACATTGATACTAAGCTCTTCATTTCTATACTTCTGCACTCTGCACTGTCCAGTTAATACATCATCCTGATCAATTGGAATTGTAACTGTCAAATGCTGTCATTCATTTAAAGTCTCAGAAATTCTAATGTCTTGTCAAAGGACTGCTCACAGCCCGTTTTTGAAATACAACCACCATCACTTAACTTCCATTCAATTCCAGCCCCTAAATTCAGTCCTCAAGATTGCAACAGAATACACTTCCCCCACACTTAAGCTTTTATCTATCATCGAACAATCTAACTCATCAAGATAGTCAACCAAAACCCTCAATGAAATAGAGCTAGCAAAGGTAATCAAAGGTTAAAATACTAAAGGAAGATGTTTAAGAAAATTGTGGGAAGAAGGAATTAGAAATTATGAGGGAACAAGAATAAGAACTATCCTTTATTTCCATGCATTCATATGCTATTGTGACTTTGAAAAGAAATTAAGCAAGTTCTAGAGTTTCAATTGTTGTAAGTGCATGTCACACAAAGACAATAATAGAGTATATGCTTAAAGTGGTCCTCTCTAGGTATTTTCATGCAATCAACTCAATTAATCAAAATTGGAATCCACCACCAAACTAACCAACATCATGTAAGTAGAGCATCCAATCATGTCATATGACCTAAAATTGATGATCAAATTTAAGAGACTTTTACTATCTTAAAAATATTACTAGAATATTCCCATGAAGAATTTATTCCAAAATGACACGCTATGTAAACTAAACAAAATGCAAAGTATGGAAGCTAAATGCAAATGTAAAATATAAAACTCAAGAAAATTACCCACAAAGAATTTATTAACAAAGCATGAATTAAAATGCACAAGAAAACAAAATTGGAACCAACTCCCCTTTAATTCCCGGTGGTTGAAGAAGATTTAGCAAAAGAATCCACGCCGGTAGAGGTGTCATTGTCGTTCCACTCAAATTCTTTTTATTCTTCATTTTTCCATTGTAAATTATTTCTGAAGGATGGAGGCAGTTCAGATTAAGTAACCATTTCAAAATCCTATGGCTACCTACAAGATCAAAGAAAAACACCTCCCGTGCACTCACATGATTAGGAGAAAATGAAATGCAATTAGTGTCTAAACCAAATGGATAAAAATGAGTATCACATGCTATAAAGTCAAAAATAGGCACCTTAAAGAAGTTTCCCGAAAAATCACAAGAAATACTAACCTTATCATGTTGAAAGATACCTAGAGTGGTGTTTGTTACCTCTTTCTCATCAAGTAATGGCTCAGGTTCTGGTTCAGGTGAATGTACAACTTCATGTAGTGATTCTTGGGTACTTGGCTCCATATCACAAGTCCCTACACTCTCTTCATCATCATCATCAAATCCAGGTGATCCTTGAGGTAATGCTTCCAAAAAGTATTCCCCTACACTTAAATTCTCTTCAGGTAAATTTTCAATTCTTGCATCTTCAACAACATCTAAAGCAACACTATTAGCAGAATCAGAAATTTGAACAACTACATCATCATCACAAATTAAACTAGAAAATTCTTGTGAAGAAATGGGAGTAGGGTCAGGCCTAACAGAATCTCTACTATCCATCTCCCCACTGGAGTTTTGTGCTTGTAACTGATTGATGGATGATGCAATTTGATCTAACTGAATCTGTATGTTCTGTATCCTCACAAATTGTTGCTCTTGATGCTCACTCATTTGTTGCATAATTTCATTGAATTTTCATGTTGACTCTACAAATTGTACTTGTGCATCCTCATACCTGAAATGTGAAAAATCCACCCAATTAGAATTATAGGTTTTAGGAAATGACTCATACCTATTCTGTTGCTCCACAGGTGAGTAGTACTGATATTCAGGCTGATAGAACCCAGACTGAGGCTGATAATAATAACTCTCACTCCTACCTCCAAAATACTGATAATATGGATCCATGGTCAAATAGATTTCCTGTTCTTACACTGACAACTAGCAAATAAAATCAGAAGACTCGGGAACAAATAAAATCAAGCACATGGATATATGAACATGAAAGCAATCAAAACAACAAAATTTTTAAGTTTTCAAAATAAAGAACAATCCTAAAATTATCAAACACCGCTACAATTCTCCGGCAACGACGCCAAAATTTGACAAGCCCATTTTTGTCATGTTACGAGATCAAAAGAATTTAGTACCGAACCCCTTCTAAGCTAATGTAGCATAGAAATGACTCGGGTCGTCTCCAACGAAAGCAACGATAGGATGATAATCTAGGATTGCATGTTATTCCTATTTTTGGAGTTTTAATATATAAATGGAGGTTTTAACTTTGAATCTAAATCTAACAAATGAAAAGCACAGCCAATAAGAAAATAATCTAATTCATAAATGAAACCTAACTATGTGTCACCGATTAGTCCAATACGCATTGTCACACTATGTAATGAATCTCATCTTCAACACAATTTAACTACCAATGAAATAATAAGACTCAAATAAAATTTAATCTAAATTGCATTGAATAAAATAGGGAATGAAATAACAAGTCACATTTAAATCTAATCTAAAATAGAATTTAAATCCTAGCTTAAAACTAGCCAACTTAACAATTAACCGAGCACAAATTAAACACAAATTAAACTTCAACAAGGCAAAGAAATGCTAAATTACTTGATAACAAAATAACAAACGTAAACGAAATCTATTCTAGCTTCTAAAATAGTAGCAAGAGAAACTAAATGGTAAACCGTTCCAATCTCATAACCAATCTAACCCAAACAACACTTCTTGCCGTCACGCAAGAAGCTGGAGACGAGAACGCCCAACTCCGGTCATCAATGGAGAATCTTAGTAGTGTATCAACTCGAGGATTGCTCAGCAACACCGGCGGAACGCCTCCGACAAGCTAGAAACAACCCTAAACCCATAAATGGTCGAAAATATGGAAATCTGCGACTCTTCACCTCTGAATATGGAATGGAAGCTACGGATGATGGATGATCGCCAGATAAAGCTCATTAACACCGGAGGAACACCGCTAGATGTTGCTGATGGAAGATGGACTCACAGATTGGAGGAACGTCGTCGAATCTAAGAAGAATAGGGGATTACCGAGAGCAGAAATCCGCCAGAGGGAACGCCCGTCGATGGCTCCAGATGATCGGGAACTAGCTACCATGAAGCTCTACACTGATGTCGAAGCTTGAGAAGTTGATCGGAGAAGGGAAACAGGATCAGAATCTTGGGAGAAGTTGCGCGACGCGAAGCTCAGCGCTGTGGAGGAGATTGACACCAACGAAGCTACTGTAGCTTCTGTTTTAAATCAGATCCAGATCTGAACGGATGGTTGGGATCAATTCGGATCTTGATCAACGGTGAAAAGTCGCTTTAACTCTGATCCGAAGGTGCTGATCTTAATATAGGGTCTGGATCTACTCTCCCTTAGGTCGGATGGACCAGATCTTTAATGGATGGCTCAGATCCCTCTGATCTTTGATGAACGGTCCATGATGCTCCGTAGCTTGATCTTCTCATTTAAACTCTGATTCAAGCACAAATTATGTTCGAATAGATCGAAATCCAAGATCCTTTGATGTCTACAAAATAAGAATCAAATATTAGCATCAAATAACATCAAAAATAAGATAATTTGCAATTAAGTCCAAGAATAAATATAATGCATGAAATGTGATGCATATATACTATGAATATAGCATCAAACCATGCATTTATGAATCAAAATAATACAGTAAAATCATGGTTATCACTCACACATTCAACCACCTAAATTCGAAGGAGACTTTTCTTGGTGGAAGAAGAGAATGGAAGTATTTTTTGATACCGATCTTGATATTATGCTAATAATGGAAAATAATTTCGAGATACCTAGGGATGAAAACAACATGATAATCAACAAAGCAAGAGGTAAAAGGAAGAACATTTAGTAAACTCAAAGGCCTTGCATCATCTTCTAAACGTTCTTCCCCAACAAGAAGTAATAAGGATTGGAAGCTACACGAGTGCCAAGGATTTATGAAAAGCTAGTAGAGCTTCATGAAGGCACATCGGAAGGAAAATTAGCAAGAAAAGATCTTCTCTGAATTCAACTCAACAACATCAAGCTTGAAAAAGGAGAAAAGGTATCTTAACATCATGCTAAAATTAAAGAAATTTTGAGTGGACTAACAAGTATAGGTGAGAAACTCTTCAACCGAGACATTATGATGAAAGCCATCAATGCTTTCCCAAGAACCACAACTTGTAGCTCAATTGTAGATTCATTCTATATTTCTAAAGACCTAGATAAATCCTCTCTAGATGAATTCTTCTGAACAATGAAGCTCCATGAAACTAGAGTTGAAGGATTAGATGGAGAATCCTTTAGATCAAGAGGAATAGCCCTTGTGGCAAACAAGGGAAAGGGTAAGAAGAAGAAGTCTCCATCCCCACCATCTTCTGATTTTGAGGAGTCAAGTACCTCAATGGATAGTGATTAAGAGGCATATATGGTAAGAAAGATGAGAAAAGCATTTAAAAATTTTAATTCTAATAAATCACATGCTAGGAGAAGTTCAAGGGCCAAAAGTAGAAGAAGGAAGGTAAAATGCTATAATTGTCAAGGAGAAGGACACATGAGGGATGAATGCCCTCTCTTGAAAAAAAAGGAAGAGAAGAAGAATGAAGAAAAGAAAAAGACAAAAGAAAAAGGGAAGAAGGCTCACAATCTAAAAGCAACATGGGATGATCCATCATCATTAGAGGAAGAAGAGCATATGTATCCCATTTTGCTCTAATGGGAATTGATGAAATTACCTCCACCTCATCTGAAAATGAAAAAGGAAAGAGCTCAAGTGAAAAAGAAAAGAGCTCAAGTGAAGGGGGAAGTCAAACTTCGGATGCAGACTTCTTGGTAAGTGAGGTATACAATCTACCCATTCATACTTTAGTTAAAATTATTTCAAGTACAAATGAAGATTTGTTTAAGGCTAAAAATAAAAACAAATCTTTGAAAAATGAGATTAGTATTTTAGAGGAAAAATTAGAATCCATGTCTTCTAAGTTGAATAATTCCCCTAGTATGCATACTTCTTCTAGTTTAATTGATTCATGTTTAGAAGAAGAAAATAAGGAATTAAGGGAAAAGGTAGAATACCTTAGTAAAACCCTTGGAAAATTTAAAATCGGTTCCAAAAACCTAAGCATGATCATTGGGAGCCAAAGGGTAAGTTTCAACAAAAAGGGGTTAGGGTATAAGGAATCCAACAATGAAAAATCTTATTATTGTCTAATTGCGAGAGGCAACCCAAGACAAAGACCATAGATAGAAAATGTTGGATCGAAAGTGCTAGAAAAGGGGGGGGGGGGTGAATAGCGCTCGTGGCTTTCACTTACATTTCGGAAAACTAAGAGTAAAACACAGTGGGAATATATAAAATAATTGCAAATATGCAAACACCAAGTTTTTTATTTGTTCGGAGCCTGGGGCGACTCCTACTCCAAGGCCCACGCTTGTTGAGCGTTTACTTTGGACAATCACTATCAGTTCGCAAAAGTTATAATTTAGAGTATAGCAATTAAGTACAGTAAGAAAATATACCAACAACTTAAGAATAGGAAATTCGAAGCTTCAGGTAGTCGGTTTCTTGCTACAGCTTTATCGGGTGGTTCTTTGAGCAGTGCATGGAAGATAGATCGCATTTTCATTGTTGTCCTAAACTATTACTCGGAACCTGCTTATAAAGGCTGTGGAGAGTGCCTTCAACACCATGGAGGGCACCCTCATCCGCATCAAATCCGCAACATGGATGAGCTCTGACCTCTTCACCGCTTATCCGGCCGAGGGCGCCTCCAACCACATGGAGGGTGCCCTCAGCTCCATAGATGGCACCCTCTACTCAGGGTCCAGGGCGCCCTCAAGCTCCATGAGGGCGGCCTCTCGCCTTGCTGCGAGGAGGTCTTCGCATGCCACCCGAGGCGCCTCCAAGTTCCATGGAGGGCGCCTCGGGTACTGTTCATCCGAGGCAGGGATGCCCAATTCGTTTTCTGCAAAATACGTTAGTCCAACATACCCTACAAAACAAAGTTAGCACAATATAGATATGTAAAATAAAGTATTTGATAGTCATTGGACTGCCCGATTCTGACTTCGGATTCCCAATCGAAAATCCTAGGTCGAACCGACGCCTATTGTTCCCTCACTGGGGAACGCGTCCTCACCTAATCCACTCAGGAGAGTATACTTATTGTCAGACCGATCCTCCAGACCGATTAGACTTTTGCTCAGCGCTCGAGGCTTCAGGACTTTCTGCTGGGAGTCCGCTCCATGACCCGCCCAGTCTTTCACCTGGTCCGCAACACCAGGACTTTCCACCTAGAGTCCTCGACTCTAGGACTTTTGCCCGAAGCCCTCGACCCGCCAAGACTTTCCGCCTAGGGTTACCACCCCCTAGGACCTAGGGTTACCACCTCCTAGGATTTTCCACCTGCCTAACCGCAGATACAAAGTTAAGTAAAACATAACAAAGTAATAAAGGATTTTAAGCAATTTTAAGCATGAGCATACAATAATTTGTAAAAAAAATTCCTTTTGCTCTCCTTTTAAATTCTTACTTAACTTTGACTTTTCTCTCCCCCTTTGACATAACTCAAAAATTAATACTAAGTAGAGAGAAGATTGTTAAAAACATATTTAAGCTCCTCCTGAAGGGTTGCACTTAAAAAAAACTTAGCTAAGCTTAGCTTTGAAAATAATTGCTTTGAAAAAAACACTTAGCTAAATTTAATTTTGAAAATGACTGTTTTTTAAAAAAAATACTTTAGAAATATTTTGAGAATACTTAATTTTTTTAATAACCAACTTAGCTTTGAAAATAAGTGCTTTGAAACATATTTAGATTTTTTCAAAATAATTTAGCTAAATTTTAGCTTTGTCAAGTACTTAGCTTTCAAAAGAAATTGATAATAATTTAGTTTTAATACTTAGTTTTATAGAGGTTTTGAAAAAGACTTAGTTAAAAGTACTCAGCTTAAAAGGATTTTCAAAAAAATACTTTAATTTTAGGAATATTGTGATAAAACTTCATCTTTTAAAAATATTTTGATAAGCACTTAGCTTAAAAAAAAATAAAAAAAGACTTATTTTTTTTTAAAAAAATATTTTATTGCAAAAATACTTAGCTAAGTAAATGATTTTTTTTAAATCTTAAAATATTTTATCAAATACTTAGTTTCAAAAATAATTTATTTTTAAAAAAATAGTTTTTTTTTAAAAAAAATTAACTCCTTTTTTTTTAAAAAAACTTTAACCCTTAAAAAACTTAACTTGACTCCTTTCACTCCCCCTTGATAAATGCCTTAAAAATTTTGAGGATCCTAGAGTTCAAGCATGTAAATAAATAACAAAAATAAAGGTTATTATTTTCCTAATTTTCCATCTCACCCATTCTAGGTTATTAAGCATTTTCAGCTTATGAGTGCGTGTGAGATGGAGTTAACTCATTTTATCAATATTAAAAAAATATTGAAATATAAATTTGTATTTTCAGTGAATTTGAATTTTAAATGAGTAAATATTTAAAATGTTAAAGATTTTGAAAATATATTAAAAATTAATCAAGTTTGAAATTATAACTTGAAAATATAATTTGAAAATTAATTAAGATTTTGAAATTAAATATGATTTGGAAATTAATTATCATTAAGATTTTGAATTAAATATAATTTGAAAATTAATTATCATATGGTTTGAAAATTAACTAAGATTAAGATTTTGAAAATTTAATAATTAATCATTTGAAATTATGATTTGAAAATTATAATTTTGTAAACAATGATTTTGAATTTTGAAATTATTAAGAAAAATAATTATAATTTACTTTGATTGAAATTAATTAGCCTTTTGAAATTAATTATGATATTTGAAATTAAAAAATAATTTAATTATGATTTAAACATTTTGAAATTAAAAATTTGAAATTAATTAAGTTAATTTAATTGAATTAATTTGGAATTATTTTAAACCTAGGTCCATCTCACCCTTTTCTAGATTTTCAATCAGGGAACCTTAGTTGTTTTGTGAGATGGTTAATCTTTAATTTATATTATCATTTAAGGATTGATTTTTATTTAAGTTAGACTCAGGTTTTACAGTTAGTCAATTAAATATCTATATTTCAACAATTGACTTCCAGGCTATGGCGAGGCACTAGACCTTATTGGTTATGGGATCATCCACCACTTCTAGACAAAGCGTTTCAGAGAAATTGGATATTTAATTTCCTTATAATAACTCCTAGGTCTAACTAGTCAAGTGTAAATCACGCCTAGGTCCTTATCTTGCCTAATCTAAGCATGCATATTGAAAACAGTAAAGCAAGCATCAGACAATTCTATTTTATGATAAAAAATGGTCTTTTTATTGGCTCCCCTTATATCATAGCCTCGATAAGGTCTATCAAGGTAATGAATCTGATCCTTGGGAATCCAATATTGACCAAGTTCAACTTGATTAATCAAGTTCAACTTGGGGACCCATGCTTGGACTATGTTTCTATTTGATCGATTTATAAGTGACAAATACAATTTGAATTTATGTTTATACTTAAATCTAAGTCTGAATCTATTGTAAACGGCTCTCCATTTTCCAAGAATCAGATCAAGATTCTTGGAACCCAAGGTGAACCGTTCCAACGTGTCCTTAAGTTCTTTAACTTGAGTTTTCAAATTGGAATTTTCTTTCTCAAGTTGTTAGACTTGAGTTGAACTTCCATTTTGAATTGGCTCAGTTAAAGAACTCGAGTTAGCCACTTCCTTAAGGGTTGTTACCTCCTTTTGGAGTGACTTGACCCGGACATTGGATTTGGCTAATTTCTTTAATAAATATGAAACTAAATTTTCTAAATTGTCTACATTAGTACCAGAAATTAGAGAGCTTACAGTGGGGTTAGGCCCTTCGGAAATGGATACGGATCCATGGCTTCGCTCAGACTTAGTTTTTGATTCGCTCTCGGTATCGAACTCGGACTCGATTTTGATAATGTATGCTTGTACTGGTAGAGCGAGGAAGCTTCCTTGCTCGTCTCCTTCTTCATCTGACTCGTCTGATGACTCGGACAATGTTGCCTTCAAGACCTTCCTTCTCTGTTGCTTCTGGTTCGGACACTCTGGCTTGTACTGTCCCTTCTGGTTGCAGCCGTAGCATGTAACTCCAATCTTGACCTTCATATTCGATTGAATCACCTTATTCTTTTTGCACATTTTTTGAACCAGTTTTATGATCTCGGCGGTAATTTTGTCATCTTCTGAGTCCGATTCTTCTTCAAACTCGGGTTCAGTTCTGCACTTTGCTTTTGGTTCTCGTGTTCTGCTTGTACCTGCAACCAATGCAATACCTTTCTTGGCCGAGTGTGTATTAATCTGTTCATGCAATTCAAATTCGAAAAAAAGTTCGTCTAATTTAATTAATGAAAGATCCTTGGATACCTTGTAAGCATCTACCATGGATGCTCACAAAGTATTCCTCGGAAAAGTATTTAGTGCATACCTTATCACATCTCGATTCTCCACATTCTGTCCGATTGCATGGAGGCCATTGAGGAGGTTTTGAATGCGCGCATGAAGTTGGCTAGACGTCTCACATTCCTGCATTTTGATGTTATACAGTTTATTGAAAAGTAAATCATACTTACTTACCTTCGTGTCGGAAGTACCCTCGTGCAGCTCGATCAGTTTTTCCCATAACTCTTTCGCGCTTGAGAACGGGCTGAGTCGGTTTAACTCCTCCTTGGTTAGGCCGCATTGAAGGGTCTAGGTTGCTTTGGCGTTGGCCTCAACCTTCTTGATTATGCTTGCATCCCAGTTCTCACAAGAAAGTGGTTTTCCCGAACTGTTGAGTGGAAGTGTAATTCCAATTTTGATGATCATCCACATCTCGAACTAGGTTTGAAGGTACGACTCCATTCGACCCTTCTAGTAGCCAAAATCTTTACCGGTGAAGAACGGAGGTCGGGCTGTGTTATAGCCTTCTTGATGGGCCATCTTAAAGAAAATCTCTCACAAAAAAAAAGAAGAAAGAAATTTGGTTCCGAGACTAGGTCTTAGATTTAGTAGTGCGGGATAAAGAGAAATAAAAACGCGAACTCGAGTGGTGTTGCACCAACTTCGAGAGAAAAACTCGATTCAATAAAACTAGATTAAAAGGTGACAAATTACCGATTCCGATCGACTCCAAAAAATTTAAAACTACCACAAAAAATTACTTGAATGGTGGTTTCACCAATTCAAAGTGACCCCGCTCTGATACCAATTATTGAATCGAAAGCGCTAGGGGGGTGAATAGTGCTCGTGGCTTTCACTTACGTTTCAGAAAACTAAGAGTAAAACACAGTGGAAATATATAAAATAATTGCAAACAGCTCTAACTTAAAAAAAAATATTTAGTCTAAAAATGATTTTGGAACCCAGTAAAGGTTCCTTCCTACTTGATTAATTAAGAACTTAGGGGGTACATAGTTTCTAGGAACTTTTCTAAGTTGTCCCTGATGCTTTTTAATATACCAATTTAATTTTCCATAAACTCTAAGTTTTGATTTTGGAAATTTAATTAAGTATGCTTGATCCTTTTTTAATTTTTCAATTTCAATTTTTAATTTCTCATTTCTAATTTTAAAATATTATACATTTCTAGTGGACATGCTTTTGCTAATTTTAATTTCAATTCAACATTTTCTTTTTCTAACTTCGCTAGATCTTTTGTAAGTACTTTGATAAATTCAAAAGACTGAGTAGGGGTGAGATCACGTACCTTACTTACCTCACTTGGTGATGCTCCCCCTTCGTCGCAGCTTTCTTCTTCTTTTGATGATCCTCCCCCTTCATCTATGCTCATCTCCGAGCTGGTTTCTTCAAAAAGATGGTTGGCCATCAGTGCTAATCCCGAGAAGGCTTCGACTTCGGATTCTGAGGATGATTATGCATCTCATGTAGCCTTCAGACTCTTGCGCTTCGAGGGCGTCGGTCTTCGAGACTTTTCTTTGTCCTTTTTCTTTAATTTGGGGCAGTCATCCTTGATATGCCCTTCTTCATTGCAGTTGTAATACCGGACCGTCGTTCTGTTGCATTGATGCTTACTTCAATCCTCTAAACTCGGTCGAGCCAACAAGGGTATATGAATAATTCAGTTCTTTCTACATCGGTACAAGTCATGTACTCAAATGTGTCTTCCAAGTTATCTAACTAAGCACAAGTAATCCAAGGGTCAGAATCTATATGAAATAAAGTAAGTCGAACCCCTATTGATTGAACTAACAAAATAAATCGGTCCTCTACTAACTAAACCAAGTAGGGTAAATTGATCCTCTACTACCAAGTCAATAAGGGTAAATCGATCCTCTACTACCAAGTCAATAAGGGTAAATCAAACCTCTACTGACTGAGCCAATATGAGAATATAGGTACTATCCACTACCCAACTAATAATAGCAGGGACTGGTATGTGACTTTAACTCTCACCCCACTAATAGTAATAGAAACTAGTAATACTAGTAGTATGATAGGAAAAATCCTCTAAAATTGTAATCCCTAATCTCTAATGGGTCTAATAAACCTAAAAATGGCTGACCAACACAAGTCATATATGCTACAAATAACTAGATAAGTATCAATAGAAATATATAATAATAGTATACAAACATACCTTCTATAGTTTGGAGATGTCCTATTGTTGCTTGGTCCAAAACTTGAAAAGTTACATCGAGAAAAAAAATCACAAAAATCTAAAAATATAAGAAAATATGCCTCATAAACCTGGCTCTAATATCAATAAATTGTCATGCCCCGCAGGTAAGGTTATGAAATAAAAATTGGACAACACCTCCCCTGTCGCAGTGATAAATAAAACATATATACAATGCCACAAGGCTACTCACAAGCCATCAATAGCCCACACGGTTGGATATAAAACATAACCACACAGTTATATACACAACCCACATGACCAGAATAAAAAGAACATAACCACGCAGTTGTATAATAAGTAGCCCACACGGCTATAGCAAAACACAACGGAAGTAACAAAATAAAGAACACAAAAAAAAAATCACAATACAACTAACTGTTGGTCCCTTTGGAGGCCGGCAAGAGGGGAGGGGTGAATTGCCCTACAAAATAAAACTCGAACCTTTCTCGGATTTCAACTATATCATAAACACTTGTAATAAAAAGTAGAGACTAAGTAAAGAAATCATACACCAGAGATTTACTTGGTTTGCAATCAGAGCATTGCTAATCCAAGGAAAGTAAGCACACTATGATCTCCTCTGGGCGGAGAAGCCTCTTTACAACGTTGATAGCACAAATGAAAAGAACACAACTGAAAGCATAGAAAGAATTGATTACAAGTGAGTTATTCTGAATGTGCAGACCAGTACTCTATTTATAGTACTGGTCAAAGCGCTGAAGAGATTTGCGACGGGGATAAAATTCTATCCCAACGATCGGATCGCGTTTGCGCGATCACGGTCAAATCCGGTCGGGCGCCGAGGCTCCGCCCAAGTCAACAACGTTGACTTTTCGCCTCCGGTTCGGCTCGTCTCGATCGAGTCTTGTTCGCTCCTGCTAGCTTGGGTGATCTCGGCCATCCGAATAGGGCTCACCCCGAACCCAAGTTCCGCCTTCTCCTCGAGCGACCTTCCTTCCCGGTTTCTCGTCCCTCGAGCGCCACGCACGCTCTTCTCGTCCACCGGTGTACTCTTCAGCAGTCACCTCGTCCCTCGGACGCACCGAGCCAGTCGACTCTCTCCCCGTGCCATCCTTCTCGCTAGCCGCGTCTTCCGCTCGACTTCCTGTGTTCCTAAGCTCCTGCACACTTAGACACAAGGGTTAAACAAACGCAGGACCTAACTTAGCTTGTTTGATCACATCAAAACACCTTGGGGTTCCAACAATCTCCCCCTTTTTGATGTGAGCAACCCAAGTTAAGTTAGGGTAAACATATGCAATAAAAACAATTTATATTCAAATAAGTCCAAATATTTTTCAAATGAAAAATTATATTACCTCCCCCTAGACTTAACATACTTCCCCCCCTTTGATCACATAAAAATTGGGGTTATTAACAAGTCTAAGGTTAATTCAAAAAAAAAACTTTGAGTGAAAAAAAATATCTAAGTAAAGATACTTTTCAGAATTTTTCTTTCGAGAAAAATTTAAGTAAAAACATTTTTCACATAAAAACAGTCATAAGTGTTAAAAAAAATTTAAAGTTCGAAACTTATCTCAACATTCCCAAAAAAAAAATTCTAATTAAAAAAAAATTCTAAGTTAATATTTATAAGAAACAATTCTAAGTCAATTTTAAGAAAAATTATAAGGTAATATTATCATAAAAAATTCTAAGATAAAAAAAAATTTCTAAGTCAATTTTCATAAAATTTTTTAAGATAATAAAAAATTTCTAAGTGAATTTTCATAAAAATTTCTAAGATAATAAAAATTTCTAAGTAAATTTTTTTTAAAAATATTTTCTAACACAAATTGAACAACTCTTTTAAAGCATTAAGTAATTTAAATTAATACTTTTTCAGTTAGTCAATTAAACTTTTCATTTCGATACTTAGCTTCCAAGTCGTGGCGAGGCACTAGGCCTTCTTGGTTATTGGAGCAACAACCACTTCCTTAGACAAAGCCTCATAAAGAAATTAGTTGTTTAATTTCCTTGCTGAAAATGCTTAGTCTGATTTTAATTTTAAATTAAACAGGTTTTTGGAACCCAGTAGAGGTTCCTACCTACAGGATTAACCAAGTATTTCCTAGGTACATAGATTTTTGATATATTTCTAATTTGACTTTGATGAAATCTATAATACCAATTTAAACCTCTATAATTTCTAAAAGTATAAATATTTGAACCATTAGATTTTTTCAATATTTTTATTTCTTCTTTTAGTTTTTCATTTTCAATTTTCAAATTTTCAAAATCCTCTATAAGACATGATTTTGCCAAAATTCTTTTTGTTTCTAGAATTTCATTTTCTAATTTGATATTTTTATTTTCTAATTTATACATGGATTTAGCCATTGCCTTAATACCAAAGTAAAGTTCATCAGGGGGTAAGAGGCATACCTCACTTACCATATCAGACTTAAAGCCTGAATCTCCCCCTGCTTCGCTACTTCCATCTGAGGTCGCTCCCCCTTTGTCGATGCTGTGTTCTGATGTACTTTGTCCTCGTAGCTTGCCATCAGTACTATCCCGACATATTCTTGAGCTTCTGATTCGGATGAAGAAGTGTCGTCCCAAGTTGCTTTTAGGTTGTGTTTCTTGGGTGTCTTCATTTTGACCTTCTTGAGTTCTGGGCAGTCTTCCCTTAGGTGTCCCTCCTTCTGACACTGGTAGCATCGCACCTTTCTTCTACCTTTTTGATTATTTTTATTCTGCATTTTAAATTTATTAGATCTAAAAAACTTTTTAAAGTTTCTTACCATGTACGCTTCTTGATCGTCTTCGGAGTCTGACTCGGGTTCATCCTTGTTGGTTGCGTTCAGCGCCATAGTCTGGGGTGTGTCCTTTGATGTCTCTGCACATCTAGTTTCATGTAATTCAAGGGTAGAAAAACATTCCTCTAATGTACTTACCTCCAGGTCCTTTGAGATGTAGTAGGCGTCGATGATTGACGTCCACTCTGGAGTTCTGGGAAACGCGTTGAGTGCGTAGCGTATGCTGTCCCGATTTGTTACCGTTTCTCCGAAGTTCTCGAGATCAGTAATCAGTTCTTTTACCTTTGCGTGTAGATTGTCTACCTTCTCACCTTTTTCCAGACGAATGTTCATCAACTTGTTCCGGAGGATGTCTCTTCTTGCGAGCTTCGCTTCAGACGTGCCTTCATGGAGTTCCAGGAACTTCTCCCAGAGTTCTTCAGCGGATGAATAGCTTCCGATGCGGTTGACCTCTTGAGGTGGTAACACACTCAGCAGGTGATATTCCGCATGCCTATTTGCTACAGATTCACTCTGCTCCTTCTTTGTCCAATTGCTCTCTTCTTTTTCTTTTCCATCTTGGTTCGTCGGAGCTAAAAAACCATACTTCATTATAAACCGAATTTCGAAATCAGTTCTTAGGAATACCTCCATACGACGCTTCCAGTCTGCGAAGTTCCCCTCGAATTTTGGTGGGACGATGCTTGGTCCGACCATCTTGTTGCTTCGATCGGCGGTTAGTCCTCCTGAAGCGCCTTGCTCTGATACCACTTGTTGGTCCCTTTGGAGGCCGACAAGAGGGGAGGGGTGAATTGCCCTACAAAATAAAACTCGAACCTTTCTCGGATTTCAACTATATCATAAACACTTGTAATAAAAAGTAGAGACTAAGTAAAGAAATCATACACCAGAGATTTACTTGGTTTGCAATCAGAGCATTGCTAATCCAAGGAAAGTAAGCACACTATGATCTCCTCTGGGCGGAGAAGCCTCTTTACAACGTTGATAGCACAAATGAAAAGAACACAACTGAAAGCATAGAAAGAATTGATTACAAGTGAGTTATTCTGAATGTGCAGACCAGTACTCTATTTATAGTACTGGTCCGGGCGCCTGAAAGGAGTTTCGGGCGCCCTGGGGGGGATAAAATTCTATCCCCAACGATCAGATCGCGTTTGACGCGATCCTGGTCAAAATCCAGGTCCGGGCGCCCCGGAGGGCTCCGGGCGCCCCGGAGCCCGAAGTCAACAACGTTGACTTTTTCGCCTCCGGTTCAGCTCGTCTCAGTCCGAGTCTTGTTCGCTCCAGCTCTGCTAGCTTGGGTGATCTCGGCCATCCGGAATAGGGCTCACCCGAACCCAAGTTCCGGCCTTCTCCTCGAGCAGCCTTCCTTCCTGGTTTCTCGTCCCTCGAACGCCGCGCACGTTCTTCTCGTCCACCGGTGTACTCTTCCGCAGTCACCTCGTCCCTCGGACGCACCGAGCCAGTCGACTCTCTCCCCGTGCCATCCTTCTCGCTAGCCGCGTCTTCCGCTCGACTTCCTGTGTTCCTAAGCTCCTGCACACTTAGACACAAGGGTTAAACAAACGCAGGACCTAACTTAGCTTGTTTGATCACATCAAAACACCTTGGGGTTCCAACAATCTCCCCCTTTTTGATGTGAGCAACCCAAGTTAAGTTAGGGTAAACATATGCAATAAAAACAATTTATATTCAAATAAGTCCAAATATTTTTCAAATGAAAAATTATATTACCTCCCCCTAGACTTAACATACTTCCCCCCCTTTGATCACATAAAAATTGGGGTTATTAACAAGTCTAAGGTTAATTCAAAAAAAAAACTTTGAGTGAAAAAAAATATCTAAGTAAAGATACTTTTCAGAATTTTTCTTTCGAGAAAAATTTAAGTAAAAACATTTTTCACATAAAAACAGTCATAAGTGTTAAAAAAAATTTAAAGTTCGAAACTTATCTCAACATTCCCAAAAAAAAAATTCTAATTAAAAAAAAATTCTAAGTTAATATTTATAAGAAACAATTCTAAGTCAATTTTAAGAAAAATTATAAGGTAATATTATCATAAAAAATTCTAAGATAAAAAAAAATTTCTAAGTCAATTTTCATAAAATTTTTTAAGATAATAAAAAATTTCTAAGTGAATTTTCATAAAAATTTCTAAGATAATAAAAATTTCTAAGTAAATTTTTTTAAAAAATATTTTCTAACACAAATTGAATAACTCTTTTAAAGTATTAAGTAATTTAAATTAATGTTTTTTCAGTTAGTCAATTAAACTTTTCATTTCGATACTTGGCTTCCAGGTCGTGGCGAGGCACTAGACCTTCTTGGTTATTGGAGCAACAACCACTTCCTTAGACAAAGCCTCATAAAGAAATTAGTTGTTTAATTTCCTTGCTGAAAATGCTTAGTCTGATTTTGATTTTAAATTAAACAGGTTTTTGGAACCCAGTAGAGGTTCCTACCTACAGGATTAACCAAGTATTTCCTAGGTACATAGATTTTTGATATATTTCTAATTTGACTTTGATGAAATCTATAATACCAATTTAAACCTCTATAATTTCTAAAAGTATAAATATTTGAACCATTAGATTTTTTCAATATTTTTATTTCTTCTTTTAGTTTTTCATTTTCAATTTTCAAATTTTCAAAATCCTCTATAAGACATGATTTTGCCAAAATTCTTTTTGTTTCTAGAATTTCATTTTCTAATTTGATATTTTTATTTTCTAATTTATACATGGATTTAGCCATTGCCTTAATACCAAAGTAAAGTTCATCAGGGGGTAAGAGGCATACCTCACTTACCATATCAGACTTAAAGCCTGAATCTCCCCCTGCTTCGCTACTTCCATCTGAGGTCGCTCCCCCTTTGTCGATGCTGTGTTCTGATGTACTTTGTCCTCGTAGCTTGCCATCAGTACTATCCCGACATATTCTTGAGCTTCTGATTCGGATGAAGAAGTGTCGTCCCAAGTTGCTTTTAGGTTGTGTTTCTTGGGTGTCTTCATTTTGACCTTCTTGAGTTCTGGGCAGTCTTCCCTTAGGTGTCCCTCCTTCTGACACTGGTAGCATCGCACCTTTCTTCTACCTTTTTGATTATTTTTATTCTGCATTTTAAATTTATTAGATCTAAAAAACTTTTTAAAGTTTCTTACCATGTACGCTTCTTGATCGTCTTCGGAGTCTGACTCGGGTTCATCCTTGTTGGTTGCGTTCAGCGCCATAGTCTGGGTTGTGTCCTTTGATATCTCTGCACATCTAGTTTCGTGTAATTCAAGGGTAGAAAAACATTCCTCTAATGTACTTACCTCCAGGTCCTTTGAGATGTAGTAGGCGTCGATGATTGACGTCCACTCCGGAGTTCTGGGAAACGCGTTGAGTGCGTAGCGTATGCTGTCCCGATTTGTTACTGTTTCTCCGAGGTTCTCGAGATCAGTAATCAGTTCTTTTACCTTTGCGTGTAGATTGGCTACCTTCTCACCTTTTTCCAGACGAATGTTCATCAACTTGTTCCGGAGGATGTCTCTTCTTGCGAGCTTCGCTTCAGACGTGCCTTCATGGAGTTCCAGGAACTTCTCCCAGAGTTCTTTAGCAGATGAATAGCTTCCGATGCGGTTGACCTCTTGAGGTGGTAACACACTCAGCAGGTGATATTCCGCACGGCTATTTGCTACAGATTCACTCTGCTCCTTTGTCCAATTGCTCTCTTCTTTTTCTTTTCCATCTTGATTCGTCGGAGCTAAAAAACCATACTTCATTATAAACCGAATTTCGAAATCAGTTCTTAGGAATACCTCCATACGACGCTTCCAGTCTGCGAAGTTCCCCTCGAATTTTGGTGGGACGATGCTTGGTCCGACCATCTTGTTGCTTCGATCGGCGGTTAGTCCTCCTGAAGCGCCTTGCTCTGATACCACTTGTTGGTCCCTTTGGAGGCCGGCAAGAGGGGAGGGGTGAATTGCCCTACAAAATAAAACCCGAACCTTTCTCAGATTTCAACTATATCATAAACACTTGTAATAAAAAGTAGAGACTAAGTAAAGAAATCATACACCAGAGATTTACTTGGTTTGCAATCAGAGGATTGCTAATCCAAGGAAAGTAAGCGCACTATGATCTCCTCTGGGCGGAGAAGCCTCTTTACAACGTTGACAGCACAAATGAAAAGAACACAACTGAAAGCACAGAAAGAATTGATTACAAGTGAGTTATTCAGATATGCAGTACTCTATTTATAGTAATCTTGGTCCGGACGCTTGGGGGCACCACACCGGGGATAAATTCTATCCCAATGATCGATCACGTTTGGCGCGATCCTGGTCAAAATCCGTGTCAGGCGCCCGCCCGAGTCAACAACGTTGACTTTTGCCTCGCCTCGGTTCGGCCGTCTGCCGGGTCTTGTTCGCTCGGCTCGCTAGCTTGGGTGATCTCGGCCATCCGAATAGGGCTCACGAACCCAAGTTCCGACCTTCTCCTCGGACCTTCCTTCTCGCTTCTCATCCTCGAACGCCTCGACTGCCTTCCACCGTACTTCCGTGTCACTCTTCGCTCCGTCACTGGTACCGCTGGGCTCCCGCGCTCTCCGCCTCGCTTAGCCCTTCCGCCCGCCCTTCCGCTCGACTTCCTATGTTCCTAAGCTCCTGCACACTTAGACACAAGGGTTAAACAAACGCAGGACCTAACTTAGCTTGTTTGATCACATCAAAACACCTTGGGGTTCCAACACTAACTACGAGCCAACTTGGCTTGACACAACAACAAACAAACCAAAATGCATGCAACCACAAAACTGAACTTTAAATCCACATCGACTTATTACAATACCAAGTTCACAAATTCAAAGCACAAATAAAGTAGTAAACAAAACTAGAAAACCGTCCTTGAATGTGACGTGGGACCGACAACCAGGATCCTCCAAGTGACTTGTATCATCTAGCTGTTCCCTGGCAAAAGAAAAATCAAATCATGGGGTAGTGAGTACTAGGACTCAGCAGGTAATAGATAGATAGTGTATGAGTATAATATATATATCTAGAAATTCAAAGGTATACAATCTCACAGGAAAAAGTATCATAAACTGCAGAGGTATCATAATAAACATCCATACCTGAATCTATATACTAAGCTAGTAATAGAAAGTCAGGGGTAGTAAGAAACTGCAATAGTACTTCTCATAACTACAAGGGTAACATGTGAGGCATATACATACTATCAATAAGTAAACTAGTGTCGAACTATACGCAACAGGTATATATCTCAACATATGTAAGCATATCACATGGATACAACAAAAGTACTGCATAAGTAAGCAAACAATAGCATAAGTAAGTAAAATAATAAAAGCGTATGCATGGATGGCCACCCCACCCACCCCTCTGCACCAAGACCTCCTGTATGGTCAAGAGGCCGGATCGATGACAACTGTAATATACTCCAGCCACCACTACTCTTGAGTAACTGAGTGGAAAGTTTATGTTGTAGCTGAATAGCTACATATCATGGGGTCCCTGCTACTCGCATCTCCAGCAGCCACTACCCATGAGTGATCAAGTAGGAGCACGACAGGACAAGCAGCATCTGCTCCAGCTACCACTACCCATGAGTGGTCGAGTGTGCAACGCTAACCAACGAGTCACTCAACCACAAGGGATACATAGTTGTCGGTATGCATGCAATGATATTACACACAAGATGCAACATTCGTCATATATATAAATAGAAACCAGGTATGTTACAGTAAGCCAACATTCTCAATAAGGTATGTGAATAAACAACAATCAAAGTAAATAAGCATGGTATCTCGTATCTGCTAAATATCATGGATGGAAATGAGAGATTGTATAGACATCAAATCGATTATCTCAAAGATTGAGTGGATAAGTATCAAGCTTGAGAAAAATATGAGTGGAGTCAAGGTAAATACAACAACTATCTGAATATAGCTCATGCATTAAGGTCAAATACTACAAAATCAAGGTAAAAAGTACCCACCTTTATATGTCGATCATGCTAAACAATCCCACGTCGAGATGCTCGTCTCAAACTAATACCCTACAACATAGAATACATAATATAACTAAGTTCTATTATAAAACAAATAGCTAGACCTAATCCTAATCTGATTAGGAAACTGTACTTTAATTCCATTTAATAATCCAACACTTCTTTCACATCTAATCTCCTTATGACTTAATCTAATTCAATTAGTTAACTCTTCTTGCTAACATACTTTAATTATCTAACAATAACATAAACCAACAATCTAACAAATCCATTATCTCTTATCACCATAATTGATTATCCTACCAATAAGAATCAATCCACTTACTTAATAATCAACTCATTAAGAATCCAACCCACATGATTCATCTAATAACTTAGTTAACTATCTAATCAACAAATCCACCAATTTAGTTTTAGCAATAACTTCAACCTGAATTAGATTTAATATATGAATCAACTTCAAAATTTATCTAAACTTAAGTGGATTGCTGGTGGCTCATAGGCGGAGTGGTTCACTATCAGAACAAGATAATCAGAGTTGTGGATCACCGGTGAACAATGCTAGCTGAAGCTACAAAGACCGACAAACAATAAATCACAACCCCTAAAAAAAATAGAAATAAGATCGCTACAAAGATCACTACCAATCTGATACTAAGTATCCTTACTCCAAATACCGCTTGCTCTCCTTCTCTGATAGCAGGTTATGATGGTTGGAGAGGGGTGATGGACAAAGGAGACCTCCTTAGTTATAGATTTCTAGTAGTTATATGAAAAGATTCAAAACAAACTTAGCCAGAAAAAAATATTTAAACTTGCTTTTTCAAAAAATATTTAAGCTTGCATTTGAAAAATGGTTTAAACTTTCTTTTCAAAAATAGTTAACCAAAAACAACTTAACTTCCTTTTTTAAAAATATTTTGACTTTTTTTTAAAGAAAGAAAAAAATTTTAACTTTGAAAATTTGAAAAAAATGCTTTAACTTAAAAGGATATTTAATTTTGAGAGTAATTAAAACATTTTAACTTTGAGAAAATATTTAACCAAAAAATATTTAACTTAACTTAAGTCCTTTCACTCCCCTTTGATTAATGTAAAAAAAATAATTTAAGAAAATTATTTATGTTTTGAGGGTCCTAGGGTCCAAGCATTAAAAAAATAAGATAAAAGTAATTATCTATTTTCCTAATTTTTCATCTCATCCTTTTTAAATTATCAAAAATGTTAAGCCTATGAGTTTGTGTGAGATAAAGTTATTCTTAATTTTGATGTTGATTTTAGGTTTGAGAATTGAAAATATTTAAGTTTAACTTTTGAATTTTGATTTAAATTTAAGATTGAATTTTGAAAAATATTTAAGTTTTAGATTTTGAAAGATATTTAAGTTTGAAAAATATTAAGTTTAAATTTTAAAAATATTTAAGTTTGGATTTCAAAAATATTTAATTTTAAATTTTAAAATATTTAAGTTTTAAATTTAAAATTTGGGGATTGACTATGATTTAAAAATTAATATTTGAAAATAATTAAAATTTTACATTTTTAAGATTAATTGAAAATTGTTAAGATTTTGAATTTTGAAGATTAATTGAAAATAGTTAAGATTTTAAATTTTTAAAATTAATTGAAAATATTTAAGTTTTTGAATTTTGAAAAGGTTTAGTTAAGTTTAGGTTAAGTTTGATTAATTTGAATTATATTTGTGTTATTTTAAAGATTAAGTTAAGTTTAACTAATTTTAAAACTAAATCCATCTCATCGTTTTCTAGATTATCAATTAGGGAATCTTATAGGTTTTTTTGAAATGGTTAATTTTAATCTTTAATTTAGATTAGTATCTAAGGATTGATTTACATTTGAGTTAGGCTAAGATTTAACAGTTAGTCAATTAAATATTCATTTCAATAATTGACTTCCAAGCTGTGACGAGGCACTATACCTTTTTGGATATTGGATCTTCAACCACTTCTAGAGAAAGTCTTTTATAGAAATTGAATATTTAATTTTCTTCCTGAAAATCCTAGGTCTAACTAGTCAAGTGTGAATCAAGCCTAGGTCCTTATCTACCCTAGTCTAAGCATATATAATAAAAGTAGCAAAGCAAACATTAAACAAGTCTATCTAATGATAAAAATGGTCTTTCTATTGGCTCCCCTAGATCATAACCTTGATAAGGTCTATCAAGGTAGTGGATTTTATCCTTAGGGATCCAATATTTATCAAGTCTAACTTGATTAATCATGTTAGACTTGGGGACCCATGCTTGGACTAAGTTTCTATTTGATTGATTTACAAGAGACAAGTAAGATCTAAATTTGTATTTAGCCTTATATCCAAGTCCGGATTGATTGTATACGACTCTTTATTTTCCAATAATTAGATCAAGATTCTTAGAACCCAAGGTGAACTGTTGATGTGCGTAGATTATATACACTTATCTAGCATGTTTTGAAGCACATTCACATATTTTACACATGCACTACAACAAAAATGGCCTGCGATAACGGATATTATCCGTTGTCGTAGGGTCAAAAAATCGTTGTAACTGATAGCGTTGTAAAAGGCATTGCCCTATAACAACGATTTTGAATCCGTTGTCTTTGTAGGCATTCGACAATGATTTTTATCTGTTGTTGTTTATATGCTTAAAATTTTTTTCCCTATACGACAACATTTTAAAACCGTTGTAGTAGATAATTTCGACAACAGATATAAACCATTGTGGTAGACCCTTTTTACAACAGCTATAAACCATTTTGGTAGATAATATTTATTCATTTTGGATTTTACAACAGTTATAAACTATTGCAGTATATAATTTTAATATGTTTTACAATGGATAAAACCATTGTCTTTTATCACTTTTCACAAAAAAATTCTGTTGTGGTTACGTATTTTTTACAATGTTTCTAACCATTGTCTTTAATGTTTATGTTATAACATGATAATATCAAACAACAAATATGTTTTTAATATAATCAAACCACCAATACTAAACTAAATATTTACTACATTAAATCCAAAATAAACGTCCATAAATCATCTTGTAGCCATACATATACAAAATATACAAAATGAGTTGTACTCATCAAACTTAGTAGTATCAAACCATAAATCACATGTTTTCCATTACTATTCTCCATATGGCTTTTACACATTAGCAAGGCAATCTACAACCTAACAAAGCTCACTCCTTGCATCCAAAATCTCAAGTCTCACGAATTGCCCGAGTTACATACCTGCAAGAGAAAAATTAAACAAAACTTATCAAAAAATATAAAATATAAGAAAAAAGAGAATTGTAGTAAGTACTACATGAACTGTAACCAGAGAATAAATATTTTGCATAGCTCTAATATCTGGACATGAGAGAAGAATTTCTAGAATTCCAGGATAACACTCAATGTCTGCAAAATCGAAGAGAAAAATCTACATAAAATATAAAGCAATTCCAGGACAACACTTAATTCCAGAATTCCAGAATTCTAGATTTAGATTTATTCATATAAATCTACATAAAATACAAGCAATATAATCAACTTATAGTCTAAGAAATAAAATTTATGCAATACAAACTTATACAATACAAGCAATTTAACCAACTTAGAGTTGTCTTGGTAACTTCCATTGGAAAACTTATGCACGTAGCTTTAAATTGGCAGAATAAGTTTACTCTACTAGTGCGCTTGTCTATTAGATAAATGAATTTCATTGACCTTGCCATTGAGTTTATAAATAATTAGTTAAGAACATTCTTAAAAGATACTCGTGGCAATAAGAAATCAACTAAACTTGCGAAAATGCATCTAAACCTGGAGCCTGCAGGAGGTCATAACAAATCAGCTATTCAAATATCAATTTAGGATGCAGACTTACTGAGTTATAGGTAAGATTGACAAAATGACAAGAACTTGTCTAGACAAATGTTGAAAATAGACAAGGAATTTGATATATGCTTTATTCCTGGTACAGACTCCATCTACTAACTCAGCCGAATTTAATCACTATATGATGAGCTTATTTCCCGGAGGCAAAGTTTAATAGACAAAACAAAAACAAAATTATAAGGACACCCCAACAATACCTATAACTAAATTCACAAAATGTTCAATTAGTAAGATAACATATTTAATACCTAGTAGAAATAAAAATTTATTCTATCAGACCAGTCATCTTTGAACTTGTAAAGTAGATTTATTATATTTAAGCCAACATTCTCTACCATGAATAACTCAATGTCTGATGAGTCAGAATAGGTCTAAAGATATTTCTGCCTATTCATTTCCATACTTACCTACAATTATACGATGCAGCAAGTTTTATCAGAAGATAAATTTTTATCACAGTAAGTGTTAGTTAGATGTGGATGAATAAGCATGGCTATCAACTCCATTGATTTTAATACAAAAGTAATAATCACGGAATTAGAAAAGAGACAATGAATTTAACCTCATTGGTTCGGAACCTTGAGCGACTCCTACTCTAAGGCCCGCGATCGTTGATCGCTTTCGGTGGGCAACAACTATAATATCGAGAAAGTGTACAAGTATAATAGTTACAACTCAAATTAAAACAATACCGACAACAAGATTAGGGAAATGAAGCTCCGGGTTGTCGGTGACTTGAAACAGCACTCCTGGGTCATCTTGTTAGCAGTGCGTTGATGAAATATAGCTTCAGAATTGATTCTCTTGCTGCTGCCTCGAGACCTACTTAAATACTTCGTTGAGGGCACCTCCAATGCCCCATGGAGGCGCCTCCAACCCAAAGTTTTATCCCGCAATCCTTGCTATCGATGAGCTCTCGTCGCTGCCTCTTATCCGCCTGAGGGCACCTCTAATGCCCCATGGAGGCGCCTCCAAGAAGCAGTCCAAGGCGCCTCCACTGTCCTCTAAGGAGCCTCTAAGCTCACTTTATAGCCAGCTCCAGCCTTGCACCTGAGGCACCTCCAAGCTCCATGGAGGCGCCTCGGACACTGTTCATCCAAGGCTTAGCTTGTTCTTTTTGTACCTACAAGACACATATGTCCCAAAACAACAACATACCCTGCAAGACAAAGTTAGAACAGATATAAACATGATAAGTAAAGTGATCGACAATTATCAGATTGTCCCGGCCTGACTTCGGATTTTCGTCCGGAAACCCTAGGTCGACCTGACGCCTACTATTCCCTCTGCGGGGAACGCGTCCTCACCTACTCCCCTAAGGAGAGATTACCTGATGCCAGTTCGGTCCTCCAGACTGATTGGACTTTTCGCCTAGGGTTACCATCCCGTAGGACCTAGGGTTACCGCCCCATAGGGTTACCGCCCCCTAGGGTTTTTTTCCACCTAGGGTTACCTCCCCCTAGGACCTAAGGTTACCCCCCTTAGGATTTTCACCACCTAGGGTTACCACCCCCTAGGACCTAAGGCTGCCGCCCCTTAGGATTTTCCTCTACCTAGGGTTACCACCCCCTAGGACCTAAGGTTGCCGCCCCTTAGGGTTTTCCTCCACCTAGGGTTACCACCCCTTAGGACCTAGGGTTACCACCCTCTAGGGTTTTTCTTCACCTAGGGTTACCACCCCCTAGGACCTAGGGTTACCGCCTCCTAGGATTTTCACCTGCCTAACCGCAGTTTGGACTTTCCTGAAACCTTATTTAAGCACGTTAGATAACAAGGAATCTTAAGTTTGAATCTCTTTGTCATTATCAAAACCTAGGTTCGATCGTCGGATGCTTCCCGCACCAACAGTAAGTCCTACTTAGCATTTTTATAATAAGCAGGCTAATCAACACCAATGATTTTAATAGAAAAGTATAATCATAGAACTTCAAGAAAGGGTATGGATAATGGAATCTAACCTCAAAGTTCCATACATCAGTTCTCACAGAAACATTTATAGCTTGATACTCTTTAGTTACCTGAGGAAAGATAAGCCAAACAATACATGTTATGCTTGACACAACCCATATATGCAAAAAAGAATTCCAAAAGCTTATGAACCCAAACCTCAAAATTGAATAGGTCATGAGAAGAGTTCAAGTGGTATCTGAGATCCTGTAGAAAACACCACCACATATGAAACTAAGTAGTATAAACAACACCTCCCACCCCCTAACTAATTTGGTGGTCGGTTATAGGCTGGCCCATAATTTATCCCCCTTCACGGAACTTGGAGATGGGTTGTGAAGGTTGCCTAGGGTGAGCGTAATACCTTTGCTACAAAATTAGTAAAAATAATGCAGAAGCAGAAGTAGCATGTACATTACCTTAAAGCTCGCACATTTCACTAAACAAAAAGGACAAGAGAAATCTTCTGTAACTGTTATTTAGAGTAAACATCAAAAACTTGAAATAAATAGAAAATGATGAAACTATGAAAATTGTTAGATTTGTAAGTTAGCAAAAATACACAAGAGCTAGAAACACAATTTTCAGGGCTAGTCTGTCACAAACATGAGACAAGATGCAAAGAAACCAAAACTTCAAACATCTTACAGACCCTCCATCAGGCCAAATTTTGAATACAAAGGACTGTATGCATTGGCTAGTATCTATGATTCCATTGCCCAAGCCAGCAGAGTGAAAGAACTAGGCATAACCCAGTATACCATTAATTTACATCATGACTACTATTCAAAAACCAAAAAACATAGTCATGTATTCCTAAATCAATCCTTTTCACCCTTCTTTACTCAGTAGCCTCATGTTAGTAATTAGCCCTAAGAGCCAATCATGAGATGATTAGGCTTTTTGGATTAATCATTGAGTTAGACTCGAATGAAACCACTCATTGGATTAAGTGTAATCCGAATTAGACTCATTGAGTTAGACTCAAATAGATCCAATTGTTAGATTGAGTCGAATTGCATGGGAATCAATGGGTTAGACTAATTGGGTGAACTTGAGTTCACCAAGGAAGTTGAATGGTCAAAATTCAACCATTGGATTGAATGGTTGATTTTGAGCCATTGGATTAGAAGATGAAAGGGTGGAGACTCTTGGTATTCCATGGGATGGCTATAAATATCATTTGGATGATATTTTTCATAAGATTTGATCATTTGAGAAGGTGAAAGGTCTCTTGGCATTCTTCTTCTTCCTCCTTCCCTTTGCTTGGCCGAACACACCCCTTGAGGTTGCTAGCACAACCTTTGTGTGTTCTTCTCCATCTTGTTGAGTTTGTGAGACAAACGAAAGCAAGGCTTGTTTGTGTGGATACCGTAGAGGCGCAAACGCTTGATTGTGCTATGATTCGAGCTGTCGATCATGAGCATGCTTCAAAGGTATAACTCTATCATGTCTTTAGATCTAACTTAGTATAAGATTATGTTTCCCTTCGCATGGATCTTCTGGAGGAAATAGGTTTTTCCGCTGCGCATTTACGTGTTTAAGCAACCTATTCCCTTACAGTGGTATCAGAGCCACTTGCGAAGGGATATGCTAAGTTATTAGAATTTTTATATATGATATAGAAATTGCATGATAGGGTTTTCTATGATTGGCAAAATTGTGAGTTTCGACCACACTTGACTCTCAGCCAGATTATGGGTCTCGGCCAGACTATGAGTCTTGGCTAGATTCAGAGTTTCGGCCAAATCATAAGTCATGACCGAAAGTTGGTGTGTGACCAACAAGGTCTCGGATAGAGTTGTTTTGTTTGGAACAAAATGAAGTTGGAGTGTGACTAACAAGGTCTCGGTTAGAGATGTTTTGTTTAGAATGAAACATAGTTGGTATTGTGGGTAGCGGGACCGCCGTGGCGTTGCGGCTCATAATTAGTTGCTCCAATCATAGTAAAATTTTATGTCATTAGTATATTGTGAATATAAATGATATGGTGCATGGTTATGGCTCCTTTGACACCGATGTGATTGGATGTGTATTGTTGTAATTCATAATACGGCCTGCGTGTCATGCCTTCATCCCCTTTTATTCTTGTTGTAATTAGATTACACTCGAATGTAACTCAAGTTTTTTTAGATTTTGTAATGTATAAAATTATAAAAAGTTAGTCTTCTGGAAGGCGGGTGAAAAGGAAGGAAGGACAACAACACACGACAACCAAGGAAGCACTTGGAGAAGCGGCTTAGACCTAGGTTGACTTATCACTCTTCTCATTGGCTTGAGAAGATCGTAGTTTATGGGGGCCATAACCATGTCACGTTTAAACTTGTGTATATTTTGATATATGCCATGATGTATGTGATGTATGTGTAGCTATCGTAATTAGGTCATTTACATATGTCTACCAAAGTTTGGTACTCATTACTACCTCGATCATCTGTAGTTAGGTTTGCCAAAGCAAAGTGGCTCATTTTATCTTGGTAGAGTGTGACAGGATAATTGTGATGTCCGACTACCGACCTTTCTGTATGACTTAATTAAGTTACCTCAATTGGATTGAGAACTTAAAGGCATATCCCATAAGATGTAAATCATATTATACTAGTCTTGGGCGATTAGCCAAAGCTAACTCAAGATGAATTATAATATGTATTTCATAAGATGAGAAAATGAACCAACAGTGTTGTTTATCTAAGGATACAAGAGTTACATAGGATGTAATTGGTGAACGTTGTCTACCTAAGTTATACAAATCTTGGGCGATTAGCCAAAGCTAACTCAAGAAAAGTATAATATGGATTTTGTCCAATTGGTACACGTTGCCTACCTATTTATACAAGTCTTGGGCGATTAGCCAAAGCTAACTCAAGATGAGGTATAATGTGGATCTTGTCCCACTAGAATGTCTTTGCTTATGGGTATAGAACTAGTAGTGACTTGCTTCTATCAAGCTTTAGAATTTAATGGGAGAATCATTTAATTAAAGGCCTAATTAAATGATAGATATATGATACTAAGACCTGTATTTCACTGTTATAGATTACCATGTCATCAAGTACAACAAATACCCTCTCTTTGCGATCTGTCCTTGATAAGGACAAGCTCAATGGAGCTAATTTCCTAGACTGGTATAGAAACTTGAGAATAGTCCTCAAAAAAGAACGAAAATTGTATGTCCTAGAGCAGCCTATTCCTAAAGCACCCCCTGCTAATGCCACTAGAGTTGATAGGGATGCTTACAAGAAGCATTAAGATGACGTATTGGATGTGTCATGCCTTATGCTTGCCACCATGAATCCTGAGCTTCAAAAGCAACATGAGAACATGGATGCTTATGATATGGTTGAACATCTTAGATAACTGTATCAAGGACAAGCAAGGCATGAGAGATTTGAGATCCCCAAAGCACTGTTTCAAAGAAGAATGCAAGAAGGAAGTCCCGTTGGGCCATATGTGCTCCAAATGATCAGGTATGTGGAGAATCTACAAAGGTTGGGATTTCCACTAGGCCAAGAATTGGTCACTGATCTTATCTTGCAGTCGTTGCCTGATAGTTATAGTTAATTCGTCATGAACTACAACATGAATGAAATTGAGAAACCATTACCTGAAATGTTGAGCATGTCGAGAACTACTGAACTCAACCTTAAGAAGGCAAAGACTAGTTCAATTTTGATGGTGTCTAAAGGCAAAGGCAAGTGGAAGCCTAAAGGTAATGGTAAGACCCAAGCCAAAGGCAAGGGCAAGGCTCATGCACTGAAATCCAAAGGAGGGGTTAATAAGGAAGGAACCTGCTTCCACTGCGTTGAGACCGGACATTGGAAGAGGAACTACAAATGGTACCTAGAGGAAATGAAACGGAAGAGAAGTGAGACTTCTGCCTCAGGTATATATGTTATAGAAGTCAATCAATCTATTTCTTCTTCATGGGTATTAGATACCAGATGTGCATCTCACATTTGTACTAATGTGCAGGATCTGAGAAATAGTAGATTATTGACAAAGGACGAAGTGGACCTACGAGTAGTCAATGGTGCAAGAGTTGTCGCCGTCGCTGTAGGAACCTACTCCTTATCTTTGCCCACTGGGCTTGTTTTAAAACTTGAAGAGTGTTGTTATGTGCCTGCTTTAACCAAAAACATAATCTCTATTTCTTGTTTAGACAAGAAGGAGTTCTCATTTATAATAAAGGACAAATGTTGTTCTATTTATTTAAATGACATGTTTTATTGTAGTGCACCTCTGATAAATGGACTCTATGTTCTAGACTTTAAAAACCCAATCTATAACATTAATACCAAGCGATTCAAATCTAATGATCTGAACCAAACATATGTCTGGCATTATCGTGGCGAATGGTCACATAAATGAGAGTCGCATATCCCAACTCCATAAGGATGGACTTTTGGACTCATTTGATTTTGAATCATATGAGGTATGCGACTCTTGTCTTCGAGGCAAGATGACAAAGACTTCATTTAGTGGACGTGGCGAAAGGGATAATGATCTGTTAGAACTCATACATACTGATGTATGTGGCCCTTTCAGAATAGCAGCTAGAGGAGGCTATCATTACTTCATTACCTTCACTGATGATTTCAGTAGATACGGCTATGTGTATCTGATGAGACACAAGTCAGAATCCTTTGAAAAGTTCAAAGAATTCAAGAATGAAGTACAAAACCAACTTGGTAAGAATATTAAGATGCTTCGATCAGATCGAGGTGGGGAATACCTTAGCCAAGAGTTTCATGACCATCTCGTTGAGTATGGGATAATATCTCAACTCACTCCACCTGGAACACCACAATGGAATGGTGTATCAGAAAGGAGGAGTTGTACTTTATTAGATATGGTACGATCGATGATGAGTCATACAGATCTTCCTACTTTCTTCTGGGGACATGCTCTAGAGACAGCCGCTTTCACACTTAACCGAGTTTCATCCAAGGTTGTCACAAAGACACCATATACGATATGGACAGGGAAGAGTCCCAATATGTCTTTATGAAGATTTGGGGTTGTGAAGCTTACGTTCGATGACAAGTCTCAGATAAACAAGGATCCAAATTAGATAAGTGCTACTTTGTTGGATATCCCAAGGAAACAAAAGGATATTACTTCTATAATCCCACACATGGCAAGGTGTTTGTTGCCAGGCCTGGTGTATTTCTAGAAAGAAAATTTATTTCTAGAAAAACTAGAGGGAGTGAAGTCGATCTTGAAGAAGTTCAAGATACTAGCACTGACACCTTGATGGAAATTTAGCAAGTACCATAAGATGTTGTGGATCAGGATTTTATTGCACCACAAGAGGTTATAGAACAACAACCTGTTCAAGTAGCACATGCTCTACGCAGATCTGATAGGATTCATCGTCAACCTAAGAGATTTTCATTTCTCTTGTCTGACCACGGTGATGTAGAGCTTATTGGTCTCAATAAGCCTACATCTTATCAGGAAGCTGTACAGGGCCCAGATTCTAAGAAATGGCTAGAGGCCATGAGATCCGAAATGGAATCCATGTACACTAAACAAGTATAAACTTTGGTTGATCCACCTGAAGGGATCAAACCCATTGGGTGTAAGTGGGTCTTCAAGGTGAAGACTGACATGGATGGAAATAAGCATACCTATAAAGGTAGATTGGTGGCTAAAGGATTCAAGCAGATTCATGGTATAGACTATGATGAAATCTTTTCACCAGTTGCGATGCTCAAGTCCATTCGGATCATGCTTGCTATTGCTGCTTACTATGATTATGAGATCTGGCAGATGAATGTCAAAATCGCATTTCTTAACGGAAATCTACTCGAGGATGTGTACATGACACAACCTGAGGGTTTTGTAGATCCAGAGCATGCTGGAAAGGTTTGTAAGTTACAAAGATCCATTTATGGATTGAAGCAAGCTTCTAGAAGTTGGAATCTTCGATTCGATGATGCGATCAAAACATTTGGTTTCATTAAGAATGAAGATGAACCTTGTGTCTACAAGAAGGTTAGTGGGAGCACAGTCATCTTTCTCATATTGTATGTAGATGACATACTACTCATTGGAAATGATATCCCTACTCTTCAGTCAGTGAAGACTTGTCTTGGGAATTATTTTTCAATGAAAGACTTAGGTGAAGCAGCCTACATTTTAGGCCATAAGATCTATAGAGATAGATCTAAAAGATTGCTTGGCCTAAGCCAGAGTACGTACATTGACAATGTGCCTAAACGTTTTGCTATGGAAAATTCCAAGAAGGGATTCCTGCCTATGTCACATGGTGTGAGTCTTTCGAAGACTCAATGCCCCTCTTCTAAGGTAGAAAGGGACCGCATGGATCAGATCCCTTATGCATCTGCTATAGTGTCGATCATGTACGTCATGCTTTGTACTCGCCCAGATGTCTCGTATGTGTTAAGTATGACGAGCAGATACTAGTCAGATCCAGGTGAAGGTCATTGGACAGCAGTCAAGAATATTCTTAAGTACTTGAGAAGGACTCAAGATTAATTCTTGATATTTGGAGGCGATGAAGAGCTTGTTGTAAAGGGTTACATCGATGCTAGCTTCCAAACTGATAAGGATGATTACAGATCGCAATCAGGGTATGTATTTTGCTTAAATGGTGGTGCTGTGAGCTGGAAGAGTTTGAAGCATGACACAGTCACTGATTCTACAACAGAAGCCGAGTACATTGTTGCATCAGCTGCAGCAAAGGAGGCTGTTTGGATTAGGAAGTTCATTACAGAGCTTGGTGTTGTTCCTAATGTAGCGAACCCAATAGACCTCTATTGTGATAATAATGGGTTATTGCACAGGCTAAAAAACCTCGCTCTCATCAGAGATCCAAACACATACTCAGGCGATTTCATCTCATTCGAGAGATCATCAATAGAGGAGATGTAAGGATATGCAGAGTCCCAACCGATGCTAACATTGCGGATCCTTTGACCAAAGCTTTGGCACAGGGAAAGCATGATGGCCACACTAGGTCTATGGGTATTCGATACCTCATTGACACTAGTGCTAGTGGATTGTTAGTATTAGCTCTATTACCAATTATGAGATGATTGTAAAGGGGTCATTTTGTATCATATATCACTATTAATTAAGAGGCAAATGTTATGATTATTATATTTATTGCAGTTAAGTGCCGATTGAATAAATATAATAATGCCCTTGGGTAGTAGGTTCTTATCTACAATAATCAATTGGTTGAATTGATAGTGAAATATTGTAGAGAACATTACTCTTAACTATTCCTAGTCGAGCATTAATATACAAGGACAATATTAATGCGTTAAGACTAGCATGTAGGTCAACGAATGACTTGATCTCACAAGTCATAGATATGAGATATCAGGTTGACACATTGGTATATATTAGAGAATATATACTGAATGACCCGCCATGAGAATGTTTCATGGATCGTCGTATGAGTGTCATAAACATTCTCATGTGACTATTGGTATGAATAGTCCTTAGACCTGAAGTCACTACGGTTCCCTACATAAGGAGTTGTATACTTTGGTATCGTCAAACGTCACCCGTAACAGGGTGGACTATAAAGTCGATCACTTTGTATGCAATAAATTATGCGGAGGGATGTGAGTGATGTATATGAGATCTATCCCTTCCATATGACGGAAGTGATATCTATGGGCCCCTTGATTAGTAGGACACAAGAAAGCATGTCCATGCGTAAATGAGTCAATATGAGATATTGAGCTTATTTGATTGAGTGTGTCTACTTGGAGATCAAGAAACACAAAGATTGATAAGAGGATGACACGATCTATGCCTCATTTATCAATCTAGATATCAAGGATAGAGGGACCAAGTCATAAAACATGATAGCCACGGAAAGGTTAGGTCGGATCACGACTTTCTCGTCACTTGGGTAGCAATGATGCCTTGCTAGATGCCACTCATTGTTTATGTATCGCAAATGTTGATTTGGATACATTGCCAATGTTACGAGAGCCTACAGGGTCACACACAAACAACAAGTAGATATGGAGATGGGTATTTTAGTTTGACTAAAATACAAAGGATATTAAGAATAATAGGTAAATTCAAAGTGTTGGTGTCATCTTAGTGGTGATTGGCACTAGTGCTAGTGGGAGATTGTTAGTAATTAGCCCTAAGAGCCAATCATGAGATGATTAAGCTTTTTGGATTAATCATTGAGTTAGACTCGAATGAACCCACTCATTGGATTAAGTGTAATCTGAATTAGACTCATTGAGTTAGACTCAAATAGATCCAATTGTTAGATTGAGTCGAATTGCATGGGAATCAATGGGTTAGACTCATTGGGCGAACTTGAGTTCACCAAGGAAGTTGAATGGTCAAAATTTAACCATTGGATTGAATGGTTGATTTTGAGCCATTGGATTAGAAGATGAAAGGGTGGAGACTCTTGTTATTCCATGGGATGACTATAAATATCATTTGGATGATATTTTTCATAAGATTTGATCACTTGAGAAGTTGAAAGGTCTCTTGGCATTCTTCTTCTTCCTCCTTCCCTTTGCTTGGCCGAACACACCCCTTGAGGTTGCTAGCACAACCTTTGTGTGTTCTTCTCCATCCTGTTGAGTTTGTGAGACAAACGAAAGCAAGACTTGTTCGTGTGGATACTGTAGAGGCGTGAACGCTTGATCATGCTATGATCCGAGCTGTCGGGAGATCGTGAGCACGCTTCAAAGGTATAACTCTATCATGTCTTTAGATCTAACTTAGTATAAGATTATGTTTCCCTTCGCATGGATCTTTTGGAGGAAATAGGTTTTTCCATTGCACGTTTGCGTGTTTAAGCAACCTATTCCCTTACACCTCACAATCACATTATATGTATTTAGGAATAACTCCATAGTCCATATTCATACACATACATATGTATTCACATATGGGTGTAATTTAAATAGAAAGATTGCTTTATTGCATATATATATATATATATATATATATATATATATATATATATATATATATATATATATATACTTATTAGTTGGTCTAAACTAAACCAAAATGAAAGTTTCAGTTCAGTTCAGAAATCTTAGTAATTTAGTTTGGTCTAGTTTTGGTTTGAAAATTTACAAAATGAAAACAGAACTATACTCAACCCTACTCATGGGTAAATGTCAAGCTTCATAAGAGATGAAGGGTAAATGTCAGTGGTTACAAAGAGAAGAGGGAGAAGAGGATACAGAGGAAAGAAAGAACAAGAAGTTAGGGAATTGGAAAGAAGGTGAGAATAATTAGGGAGACAAGAGGCCTGAGGAAGGAAAATTATACCAAAGCAATCAAGTAAGATGATGGAAAGTGGAGGAGAAGAGAGAAGACAAGAGGAATGCTGAGAGAAAGCAGAAGAGCATAGTAAGATAAACAAGAGATTCTTGCAAAAATATAACAGAATTTTCTTTTATATCAATATTACTTCCAGCAAATACACATTACATTAGCTTGTATAACGGCATATCTATCAATACATTTACAATTGAATTTCAATAAGCTTATTTAACCTATGGCAGTCCAAAATAAAAAAAAAAGAGCTGATGTGTTAAATTGTGCACTAACCAAAATGATTAGGGATCTCACAAATTAGAAAAAGAAAAATGTAAGATTTTATGATGCTTGACTCATACGGCTATCAGTATGGTTGCACAATTAAGTCAATCTAATAGCCAAAGGGACATTTTCCAACATAGTGCTTAAATTCACAAGGTTAGAACTTTGTGCTAAGAGTCTAAGACAAAGAACTGATATTATTAATAAGAGTAATAAAGTTTCCATGATAGTAAAGCTAACACATAAAATAGGATTACACTTAGGTAGACGACATTTTAGATAACATGCTAATTGCATATGAATATCAACTAAAATGGATTAGGAATTCATCCAAGGTGATTCTTCCTGTTACAATAAGTAGTAGAGAAACAGAAGCAAATATGTTTACTATTTAGAACTAGACTTGTGGAATATTAGAAAATAGTTGAATAAGAGAAACTCACCATTTCCTACCTTCTAAACAAAAACCTACTTAAAATCATTCTCTCCATAGTGCTCAGAAACCATAGAACTTGCAAAATAAAATGACACAAATATATGAACACATGAGAAGCGGTACACGAGGCTTAAAATAAATAAATAAATAAACAAAATGAAGATATAGCCAGTATAAATAAATAAGCAGTACCTGGTGGACTATGAAATAGTCTATCAGTCTGTTTGAGATGAATGTACTGGAACAAAATGAAAAGCAAGTGTGATTGAAAAGGCATGCTTTCTGTGAGATAGTTTGTGTTCAAAATGAAAACTACACACAACCAAAAATAAGAATGTTTGAAAGTTGTCTTGAATGTTGAGAATAGAGCATTTAAGAGTATAGCAACAACATGAACCAAATGCGTCCTTTATAGGAAGTACCAAGAATCAAAATAGAACATTAATACAGATATAGCTTTTTATAGAGTTCCGATCCATGTAGCCAGACTCCCTGAACAAAAATTTACAAGCAGATGTTGCAAGCATTTCTGGTGGAATGGACTAAAACTGCTGTGCATTTCATACATCTCGAATATATAAAGATTTTAACTCAAACAACGCATCAACATGAAACAAAAATGGTATAACGATCTTAGAAATCATAACATTATTCTGAAAGTAGTACGAGAGGTATCAAGAAACAATGTCCCTCCGTAGGATCGACAGATCAAGGAACTTTTACCATGCAAAGGATAGATACAACCTGGTTTGGGGTGTTAGATCGTTGAGCAAAAATGTGTCTTTTCTCTTTAAAGGAACCCCAAAAATCTCATCAATCCAAGAGAAACTAAAGATATGGGGAAAAAGATAAAGAGCATTGATAAATCGACCCCAAATACATAAAAATACCATCTTTCGATGGCAAACGAGTCGCAAGCCCCAAAATAACACAAATCACACTGGAAAAGAATGATGCACACCCAGATCATGAACACCGAAGCACAAGGAACGTAGATCCAACCCTCCTAGACCAGACATTAGCAGAACTAAGATGAAACCCAAGAAACAAGACAAAAAATGGGAGCAAAGTGTGAGCAAAACCACACCTTGCCACTAGTTTAGACCTTGAGATCGCTAGACAGGCAGCAAGCAAGGGTGCCAGCTCTCACACTGTAGTCCACATCACACCATGGAACAGAGAGAGAGTGAAGTGGGGGATGGGAAAGGGAGAGGGAAAGAAAAATTGCTTAGGGTTCAGGAATGCGAAGGGGAAAACACGGCGCTGAAAAGATTTTCAGAGAGGGAAAGCACAATTGTAGGGGGAAAATGAAAAAATGAATAAAATTAAAGACAACGATTTTATCAAAACTATTGTCGTAGCCCCTAAAAAAGCGCTTAAAGACAACAGTTTTATATGACTGTTGTAAAATGTGTTGTTGATTTAAAAAAAAGTTACTCAATGACAACGATTTTCATAAAACTGTTATCTTTATATTTTATGGGAGCTCAAAGACAATGGTTTTATCTAAAATCATTGTCTTTTACCAAATTTATAATAGTTTCATCTAAAACCATTGTCTTTGTGGTGTTGTTGTTTAACATTTTTGTTGTAGTGATGCTTTGTCTATGCACTTTCATACTCTTAGTCTTATTTTTAGTATAATTACTCCTCTTTGTTTAGAGATCTGCTCTTGTGTATTTTCTGTTAACAGTAGTCAAATATAGAGAGGAAACGATGTTCGCGGTCGAGCCAGCCAACAACCGAAGGAAAACAACACCGGCAATGTGACTTACACGACCATGTCAAAGAAGCAAGGAGGAAAATGACCTTGGTCGTGTGGTGCACACAAGCCATGTGGCTTCAATAGAGGAGGAGCATGATATGGTCGTGTGAGAGCCACATGACCGTGTCACCTAACAGCATATCCAGAGCAGGGCCGTGTAGATCCACATGTCCATGCGACACTTCCAGAGAGCAAGCAGAGATTTGTCGTGTGGTCCATACGACCGTGTAGGATTTCTAGAGACCAACAATGGCCAGGTCGTGTGAGCCACATGACCGTGTAGGCCATCCAGAGCCAAACCAAAACACGATTGTGTGGATCCACATGATCATGTGGATCAACATCGTGTCACCATGGTTGAGAGGAGAATGTAGGAGGCCATGTGAGAGCCACACGACCATGTCACGGGTTGTGTGGTGCCTGTACCCCAGCTCTATAAAAGGGGGTTTCTTCCCCTTTCAAAGGGAGGAAGGCTCTCCCTTTGGGGGAGATCCAACTTGGTGTTGTTCTTCATCCATGATCCGTTGATCCAAGGCCATCTCCATCTCCACATCGACTATGGTAGCTAAGGATTGATTTCAAAGATCACTCATTGACACTAGATAAGCTTTTCTATTCTCATTTATCTGGATTGGGATTGAAATGCTTGTAATCTTCTTGTCTTCGAATCTACCTTTTAACTATAAAGTAGATCTATTGTTCTAGGACTAAGGGAGTATTTGTGGTGTGATTTGATGTAAGATCTCATGGATATGCCAATTTGATATCTAGATGATGTTAGTATGTTTTGTATCTATTTGATCTTGTAAGGATTCATGTGTTTGGACCTAATTACCATGTTTGATTGAATATTTATGATGCTTGTGGATCCCGTAGAGGGATGCCCTAGATCGTATGATCGAGGGATGCTAGTGACAGGCAGTCCTGCTAACGGACGTCTAGGGTGTCTTCTTGAAAGGTGAAGCAAGTCTCTACAAGGAGGTGGGATGGTTGGATGTACTTAATACCTACATCATTACGTGGATTGAGTAGAGATGTGTTTCTGTGTTGTATGACCGAGGGACGTTAGTGACAGGTAGTCCCGCTAACGGACTTCATAGGGATCATATCTATTTGTTCGGTTATGGTGTAGATCAAGGTCCCTTGCCGGTTGTCTTCTACAGGAGAAAATCAACAACTTCCTATGAATGCATGTTAATTGAGGATATGAATTGGTGAACCATATTACATCGATAAATATCACAATGAAACCGAATTCCTAGAACACTCATAAAAATCAAGTTCCTTCATTTACTTTTTTGTTTCTATTTCTAGTTGCTTTACTAGTACATTCACTACCTTTATCAATTGTTTAGTTAATCGTTATGAGACATCTCTAGTACTTATAACCAGTCCCTGTGAGATTGATAATCTTTTATTACTGACGATGAAACCATGCACTTATGGTTGTGTAACAAGTTTTTAGCGTCATTGCCGGGGATTGTGCTTATAACATTAAAGATAATCATTTGAGTTAGACTAAACATTCTTTTCTCTTCCTATTACTAACTTGTAACTGTTGGTGCGGATAGCACAAACGGTCTAACCCAGGTTTTGATAAATGACAAATAGGTTAAGTTAGTTGTGTTGTTGTCTGACACTTTGATCAAGTGTGCAGGAAAAGTCCAGCTAGGTCGACGGGCTGACCGGATAGCTGGCGAGAAGTCCAAGCGGTCGACGGGCTGACCGGACGCGCGGTCGAATCGAAAGAAGTCAGTAAGGTAAGTCGGAGGATGCGACGGCGCCGGAAGGGAACATTAGGCGTCGATCCGCTTAGATCCATTTCGGATATCTAAGTTGAGATCGTGACTAGATTCTGGAAAGACGAATCTAAGTCATACTCTTTGCTATTACTTTGTTGAACTTTAATTGTGCTAACAACTGCTTTACAGGATATATATTTGCCTCCGGACTAACGTTTGTCTTGCGGGACGGATTCTGCGGGAAAACAGGGTCCGGGCGCGGCGCCCAGGAGGCAACTTTATCCCGATTGCGCGTCGCCACGTGGAGCTCACTGGTTGGACCTCTCACCAGGGCGCCTGGAAGGGATCCGGCGCCCTGAGCTTCATATAAAAGAAGGGGCAAGGGTGGAGCTTAATATCAACTAAGAATCCAAGATCTGCTGCTCTGCGCTCCGACTCAGTGCTGGTTTTGTTTCAATTCTATTGTCGGTATTTTCTTTATCTGTCAATTCTTGTACTTAACTCTGTAATATTCGAATTGATAGTGATTGCCCAATGAAAGTGGTCAAGGACCACGGGCCTTCGAGTAGGAGTCGTCACAGGCTCCGAACGAAGTAAAAAACAACTGTGTTCGTTTACTTTTCCGCTGCGTTTAAACTCTTGTTTTTTCGAATCGATATTCACCCCCTCCCCTCTATCGAATCTAACGGTCCTACAGTAACTAGTCTTAAAAATTCTATTTTTGCAAATTTTATCTTGCATTCCTTATTTCTTCTTTCTACAATTTCATTTTTTGTAATTGTATCTTTTATTTCTTCCTCTGCAACATCAATATGGTATTCAGACCATTGAAAGATTATGGGGTTCCAAAGTCTGCCCAGGAGTTAAGGCCCATTTTTCAGCCAGAGATTCAAACAAAGAATTTTATGATTAGGCCATCCTTTATCTCCAAAATTCAATAGAATCGGTTCGGGGGATTAGATTTGGAGGATCCTTATTCATATCTTATAGAATTCTATAGATATTGCAACACATTGAAATATGAGGGGGTTCTATCTGATTCTATACGATTATTGGTTTTTCCTTTCAGTCTTAAGGATGCTGTAAAGGTGTAGTTTAATACCTTGCAACCTAGTAGTATTATAACTTGGAATGAATTAGAGTAGAAATTTCTGAATAAATATTTTCTGCCACATAAGACCATACATTTGAGAAATTAGATTTTGCATTTTAAGCAACTTGATGGAGAGGAATTACATCAAGCTTGGGAAAGATATTCATCTCTTCTGCATTTATGTCCTCATCATGGTATCGAGAAATGGTTGATTGTACACTTATTCTATATTGGACTTTCTTTTCAAAACAAGAGTCAGTTAGATTTGGCATTTGGAGAATCTTTCATGAAGAAAAGTTTGGACGAAGCATATGAAATAATCTATAGGATAGCATCAAATCTTAATGATTTGTCAGGGCAAAATCTAATGACTTTCTCATTAAGTGCATTCGAAGATAGAGAAAAGGAAAATTATGAGGAAAATAAACAAGAGCTTGTAGATGGTGAAATTTAGAATGGTTTCGAAGAAGACATTACTTTGAATCAAAAGAATCTCTAAGTTTTATTCCCTTGGCGTTGTAAGTCTTTTTCAAAAATGTTTGGAGAAGAGATTTCTTCGACTGATCTTATTGAGAAGGAGGAATATCCAAATATTTTTTGTGCAGAAAATAACTTTGATTATGAAGAAGATGAAGAGATAGTATCAAAAACCGAGGAGAATTTAGGGAAAGAAATTCCAAAAAAAAGAAATAAAGTTGCTAGAGCAAGATCCAACTTTGCCAGAAATTATGCCACCACAACTGGAGTTAAAGCCATTGCCACCTAACCTCAAATCTACATTCCTTGGTCTGAATTCCACTTTCCAGTGATAATCAATGCAAATTTAACCGAGCTAGAAACTCAAAGATTGATTGACAAGTTAAGGTTGCATAGAAAAGTGATTGGATATACCATTGATGATATTAAAGGAATTAGTCTCTCTCTTTGTATGCATAGAATTTTACTTGAAGAAGGATATAAAAATTCAATCAAACATCAGAGGAGACTGAACCAAAATCTAAAAGAGATGGTAAAGAATGAAGTGCTGAAGCTTCTTGATGCTGAGGTGGTAAAGAATGAAGTGCTTGAGCTTCTTGATGCTGGGATCATTTATCCTATTTCAGATAGTGAATGGGTGAGTCCAGTGCATGTGATTCCAAAAAAAGGAGGAATGACTGTAATCAGAAATGAGAACAATAAATTGGTTCCAACGCAAATAGTCACAGGGTGGCGGATGTATTGATTACAAGAAGTTAAATAAAGAAACTAGAAAGGATCATTTTTTTTTACCATTTATTGATGAGATACTTGAAAGGCTGGAAAAACACTCATATTTTTGTTATTTGGATGGTTATTCGGGATTCTTTCAGATTCCAATTCACCCTCAAGATCAAGAGAAGACTACTCTCACATGTCCCTATAGAACTTTTGCTTATCGACGTTTGCCATTTGGACTTTGTAATGCCCTGGCTATGTTTCAAAAGTTCATGATGACAATTTATTTAGATTTAATAGAGAAAATCATGGAGGTATTTATGGATGATTTCTCAGTTTATGGAAATGACTTTGACACTTGTTTACTAAACGTTTCTACGGTTCTTCAACGGTGCGAAGATGTAAACTTAGTGTTAAATTGGAAAAATATCACTTCACGGTTAAAGAAGGGATTGTCTTGGGACACAAGATATCAGAACATGGGATTGAAGTGGATCAGGCTAAGGTAGAAGTAATAGAAAAGTTACCTCTGCCAATTAATGTAAAAGGAGTAAGGAGTTTCTTGGGGCATGTTGGATTCTATAGGTGTTTCATCAAGGATTTTTCAAAAATCTCCAAACCACTAACTAATTTGTTGATTAAAGATGTTGAATTTTATTTTGATGATGATTGCATGGAGGCCTTTAAAAAGATTAAAAATGCTCTTACTTCAGCTCCAGTAAGCCCTAGATTGGAAGCTCCCATTTGAAATTATGTGTGACGCTAGTGACTTTGCAGTAGGAGCAGTTTTGGGACAAAGAAAGAACAAGATTTTACATGAAATACACTATGCAAGAAAGACAATAGATGTAGCCCAAGTAAACTATTCCACTATAGAAAAAGAATTTCTAGTGGTAGTCTTTGCGTTTGACAAGTTTAGATCTTATCTAGTGGGTTCAAAAGTGATAGTATATACTGATCATGCTTCCATCCGATATTTACTTGGCAAGAAAGATGCCAAACCATGGCTTATCATGTGGTTCTTACTTCTTCAGGAATTTAGTTTAAAAATCAGAGACAAGAAAGGGGCAGAAAATGTAGTGATAGATTGTTTATCTCGAGTATGATAAAATGGGAAAGAGGATGCAAAGTCTGATGCACCTATTGATGACATTTTTCCAAATGAACACCTTTTGGCATTAGCATGTGTAAAGACATCTTAGTATGCAGGTTTTGTTAATTATCTGGCAAGTGGAGTTCTATCCCCAAATTTCTCTAGAGAACAAAGAAAAAAATTTCTTTCAGACATCAAGAACTATATTTAGGATGAACCATTTCTTTACAAGAAATGAAGTGATGTTATCTATCGAAGATGTATACCCAAGGAAGAAGTGAAGGACATTTTGTTCCATTGCCATTCTTCATCTTACGGTGGGCATCTAGGATTTTCCAAAACAACTGCAAAAATTTTGCAGGCAGGATTTTATTGGCCAAATCTGTTTAAAGATACATGAGCATTTGTACAATCCTGTGATCAATGCCAAAGGACTGGAAGTATCACTAAGAGAAATGAAATGCCACTAAACTACATTCTCAAAGTTGAGTTATTTGATGTATGGGGAATAGATTTTATAGGACCATTTCCTTTCTCATGTGGAAATAAATTTATTTGGGTGGCAATGGGCTATGTGTCAAAATGGGTGGAGGCCATAACTTCTCCTACAAGTGACGCAAAGACAGTCATCAAATTATTTAAAAAGATAATTTTTCCATGATTTGGCATACCAAAAGCAGTTATTAATGATGGGGGGGATCACATTTTATAGAAAAATAGTTTGAAAACCTACTAAAGAAATATGAGGTGAATCACAAAGTGGCAACACCATACCATCCACAAACCAATGGTAAAGTTGAGATATCTAATCAAGAAATCAAGGCCATATTAGAGAAAATAGTTTCTACTTCACGTAAAGACTGGTCGTTGAAGTTAGATGATGCTTTATGAGCATACCGTACAACTTACAAAACTCCAATTGGTATGATCCCATTTCGGCTAGTCTATGGAAAGTCATGCCATCTTCCAGTAGAATTAGAACATAAATCTTACTGGGCAATTAAAAAGCTTAATATGGATTTCAGGGCAGCATGAGAAAAAATAAAGCTCCAGCTAAATGAACTTGATGAATTAAGAATGAATGCTTACGAGCATGCCAAATCTTATAAAGAAAGAACAAAGAAATGTCATGATCAACATATACTATGCATGGATTTCAAAGAAGGAGATCTAGTCTTATTATTTAATTCAAAGTTAAAACTCTTTCCAGGGAAGCTTAAATCATGATGGACAGGACCATTCAAAGTTAAAAAGGTTTATCCCTTCGGAGCGGTGGACATTTGGAATGAAGACCTTGGAGACATTAAGGTGAATGGTCAACATCTTAAAGGATATATCCATGGTATGCAGATAGAAGGGAAACAAAAGTTATACTTCTCTGAACCGCGCCCCCCAGAATGAATTCGTACGGGGTCGAGCTAATGACCTTAAACAAACACTTCTTGGGAGGCAATCCAAGGGTTCTTTTAGTTAGATTCAGTTTTAGCTCTCTTTTTCATTAATTAGTATTTTAAACTTTTGTTATTTTTGTTTTTAGGTTGTATATTGCTTCCATGAGCTGACCATGATTATTTCATGGGCATGGAGAAGTTGGAGAAGTTAGGAAGGAGGGAATGCAACGCTTTTAGACTTAACAGGGCCCGACCGTGTAGGTCACACGACCATGTGAGCTCACCTAAGGAAAAGGTGGACAAGGCTGTGTGAATTCACACGGTCATGTAAAAATTCCAGAGGAGAAGAAGAAGTTGGTCGTGTGACACACATGGGTGTGTGAGGCCGACAGTGAAGAAGAAGAAGGTGGCCGTGTGAACTCACTCGAGGAAGAAAAGTACTTGGTTGTATCAATCGACACAGCCATATTGCAGCTTACATGGACCATGTAACGAACACCCTCCTTACTACTACTCTGAGAGTGACCGCTACTGATTCTACTAACTACTGTACTACTTACTTTAAGACCAGAGATATTTTAAACTATTGGAAAACATATCATATATCAGAACATGTCTCTAAATAGCAGCATAAAATTCCTTGATACTTTTTTTTTCTTTCTTGTTTATCTTTTCACAGGATCAAACATGCAACTAAATGAGACAACAAGCATAGCATACAGACACATGTAACTTAACCACTCTCACTGCCTGCTACAACTTTCCTAACTTGCATCTATTAAAGGAAGATAGTTTTCATTCTGCAATTTAAACTTACTGTTCGCATGTTTCAAACAACTGAACATTATACTAAATGCTTCCATAGGACAAAACTCATATAATAATACTAACATGCTAAGCAATTACCAAAATCTGCAAGACCTTTACCATGCTGTATTTATCACCAAAGGAAGCTCACGCATGTTATAGTATTCATAATTCCATCACTTACTCATATTAAGAATTTAAAGCAACTTACACATGTTATATCTGTAAATACCTACTAATATTTAGCATATACTCCTACCAATCTTACATCTAACACAATCAACGGAATAGCATTCATGGCGATTTCCTACATAGAGCAAACTCATAAACATACCAGCAATCACCTGAGGCTACTTTACAATGAAAACCGAATTTTCATATGCATTTTCTTCCATAAAACATTTAACCATGCATTTAACCATCCGAATGGTTCCAGAAATCCAACAGAAACAAAAACAAAACATTTGAACACTTCAAAACAGCAAAACAGAAAGAGTATCAGAATCTGTATTTCTCTAAATTCTCCTAGTTATTTAAGAAGAAAACTAAATAAATTAACTTGCAGCAATTTATTAGCTAGATCCCAAGCTTCCATATCCGCCACCACACACACACCATCATCGTCTCCTTGTCGTCTTCTTCTAAGCCACTTTAGCCTTTCCTTTATTTTTATCCATATCTGCAGTAGGAGGAAAAATAGCATCTATAAGCTAAAAGCTTAGTGAGTGCTTTCTACTCACAAAATCCGATAAGAAATGCATATACATAAAAGAAAACAGGAGGTACATGCTCAACATGAAATAGAAATGAACTACATCATGCATCTCTAAAGGAAAACAACAATCTATCTTGTTAGAATCTTTCAATTTAGATAAAAGAAACTTGTTCTATTTGTTTCCAAATTTAATACTTTTATACTTTAAAATAATACTCAACTTTACTTGGGCCCGGCATTGTACCACTTTGCGCGCCTTTCTTAATGAGAATTGAGGTAGCTAATCCCAAAACCATTAAGACACTTCTAGACCTTATGTCTAGGGGCAACTTGGAGCTCATCCCTTGGACCTTGTGTCCGGTACATGCCCTTTTTAAAAATAAAATACTTTTCTTTATATCTTACTTTAAATGCTTCTTCTGATAAAATGCCTTGGCATTTCTTTGAGCACTTGATATGCTACTGATCTCAATTCTTAAAAAGATTAGGGATTCTATTAAGACTTTGGTCTCTTTTTTTTTTTAACTTCTAACAGCAATACAGAAAACTAACTACAAGCTAAAAATTTAATCAAGCTATCTCATATTCATTGCTTATTAAAACCAAGCCAAAACTAATAAAACTTGTAAAGGAACATGAGCATTCTGATTAAGGCTTTAATGTAGTTATCAATTAAACGAATGCTGCTGTTATCATACTTTTAAGCATGCACATTAAGCATATAAGGAACCAAAACTTAGCTCATTGCAAAATATTTCCTTAACTACTCTTTTAATCTTCAAACTGTTCTAACATGGTTCTAAACTTAAGGAAATAAATTAAGACATTAAAAGAAAACAACAGGACTCTCTCAAATAAGGTTGATCTACACCCATTGCATGGCACAAACTCAAATCTGACTTACCCAACCATAAAATGATCCCATAATCCACCTAGCATATTCGGATTTAACAATTATGGCAGCAACCATTATAAACCAACCCGAAACCACAGGAACTATAATTGGTTCTTCATAGATTAGAGATCAAAAATCTTGTATTAAGCCTTTGTTAAGTCTAATCGAAGAATTCTTTACAGATCAAACTTCACAAAAGGATTTTGTCTAACTTCTTAGAGTACACGGCATTAAAACAGCAACCCTAGCATGCTTCACAGGAAACTCAAGCAACCAGAAAACATAAACGAATCGGAACTACTCCTACTGCAGGTGAGAAGCAACTCACCTTGGGTTCTTGAACTTACAACCGAAGGGGAAGTGCTCTACGGTTTGGATGAAGTGAAGGTCTCGGCGATCCCTTCCTATCCGCGTGTTCTCCTTGACGAGGAGACCACGAATCCGCGAACAACTCCCGGAAAGAAGTCCTCGCCGGCCGCCGGAAACGAACCCTAGCGCCGTCGCCCCTTTTTCGCCCGAGAAAGAAAATCGCGCCGTCGGGAGAGAAAAGAGAGGAAAACTTAGGTTTAGGTCACGGTAAACACTTAACCCCTTTATAACTTAGTTTTAAATTTGATTCCAACTATGCTTAAATCTATTTCTCTCCATACTAGGTTAATAAAACACGCGCAGTCCAGTTGGTTAGTCGGCTCTCAACCAAACCAAGGGTCTAGGCTTCGAATCCTTATCCGCGCACCTTTTATTTTCAAAGTTTATTTTCGGTTTCTAAAATATCGCTTAACTATGCTATAAACTTAATTCTTTCCTTATAAGGTTAACAAAAACCTTGTAGCTCAGCTGGTTGGGCTGGGTTCGGCTGAGATTCGGTTCGGGTCAAGGTCTTGGGTTCGAGTCTCCCCTTCAACATTTTTATCAAAAACTTCTTTCTTTTTGTAACTCTACTAAACGACCTCCAAAAATTGCATAAAAATACTCTAAAAATTCCTAAAAATCCCTAGAATATTTTAAAAGCATTTTCAGACATTTTCAAAGATATTTAGAACTCAAAGTAAGGAGAATTGGGTCGTTACAACTCCCCATACCTTATAAAAAGTTCGTCCTCGAACTTAGAATAGTTCTGGATATTTCTGCCTCATACTGTCCTCTCGTTCCCAAGTGACTTTCTCGTGCTTCTGGCACTAATGGCACTTCTTTGTTCCTTAGCCTCTTATCCCTATAGGTCTACTCTCATAACTAAGATTCTCTTGGATGTGCCTTGATCGAGGCTCAACTCACTTGGCTCATGGAGGCACTTCTTTAACATGGAGACATCAAACATCATTGCGACATGTTGTCTTGTTCTGTAAGTCCAAACAGCTACAATCCTCTATGATCGTCCTCTAACATCCTGAGGACTTAATTTGCCCTTCTTGCCAATCTCATCACTCCCTTCATAGGAGCGACTGAGACCTGAATCTGACCTGAAATTCCAACTGCCTGTGCTCGCAAGATACATCCTCGCCTCGTCCACGCGTCAATATCTTGATGCCCGAAGTGGTCTCATCTATCAGCGCAATACCCCACTCTACTATACCTTCTCTTCCATTCTTCCTTCTTTCTTTCTTTAGGTGATCTGCACGCCGCCTACAACTTCTGGCTGCTGCATCTTGATGGTAGCACGATAGCTATTGTTAAAACTACCCGGCTACATGCAATACTTGCTGCCTTTAAAATCTAGTGCAAGCCCCGAGCATATCTTCTAGGATCTGATTTACACCGCTCCATCTCCGTCCATCGGCGAGGATGGAAGGTCGTCACTTGAGCTGGTGCCAAGTGCGATATTAACACTCCCAAAAGTGAGAGGTGAAGCGCCCATCTCTATCGGAAAATAATAGATTTGGGAACTCGGTGAAGTCTGATCACCTCTTTAACATACAATTGTATAATCGCTCTATAGAGTGAGACACTTTGATGGCTAGAAAATGAGCGGACTTGGTCAATCATCACTATCACCCATATCGCATCATATCCATTTGTGGTTCTTGGGAGACTGTTATGAAGTCCATGGATATGTCTTCCCACTTCCACTCGTATTGGAAGAGGTTGTAAAACTCCTCCCGGTCTCTCGTGTTCGCAGGTACTGACATATTTAACTACATCTCTTTTGAGTCCGCACCACCGTAATTTACGTCTGGTACATCTTGGTAGAACCGGGATGCATATGGCGTACTATGGGCCTCTTCTAAAATTCTCTTTCTCGCTCTTCATCATTGGGAACACAAAGGCGATTTCCGATAAAGAATTCCACGATACTCGAAATTCGAATTTCCTTCTTCTTGTATTCCTTGCTTGATCTTTTGGATATCTGGATCTTCACTTTGCTTTTTCTGTATATCCTCAAGCAAGTTGCCCATAAATAATTTCAAGTCCGAAATCGACAACTCCTTCAGAGTGGCAGGGCTAATGATGATAAGGACATCAAGGATGCCCTGGACTTTCGCTTAGTGCATCCGCCACTTTATTAGCTTTACCTTGGTGGTAGAGGTCATAATCTTTGACCAACTCTAGCCACCTACGCTATCTCATCCTTCCGAGTGAAGAAGTACTTAAGACTCGATGATCTGTGAAGATTCTACACTGGACTCCATACAAATAGTGTCGCCAGAGTTTCAACTGCCAACTCAAGGTCATGAGTGGGGTAGTTCTTTTCGTAGTCTTTGAGTTGTCTGAAGCATAAGCTACAACTTTTCCTTCCTGAGTACAGCTCCTAAGCCCATCTTGGAAGCATCACCGTAGATGTCAAACTCTTGTCATCCTCTCTGGAAACAATATAGAGCACTGGTCGGTCTCCTCTTGAGTTCTTGAAAACTCTGCTCACACTTATCCGACCATTCAAACTTCTTGTCCTTCCCGGTGGTCAGTGGAGAGGCTATCTGGAAAAGTCCTCCACAAATTTCTGTAGTACCCAGCTAAACCAAGGAAGCTTGATCTCCCTGGCATTCTTGGGTCTCTTCCGCTTCCTGACCGCTTCTGCTGGATCTACCTGAATACCTTCTTTTGAAACAATGTGACCTAGAAATGCCACCCAACCGTAACTCGCACTTTGAGAATTTAGCATAAAGTTGCTTTTGTTGAAGGGTACTATTCTCAAGTGCGTGTCATGCTCCTCGAAGTTCGAATAGACTAGAATGTGTCGCCTATGAACACAATGACAAACTTGTATATTCATCAAGTCCATGAAGCGGTGCATTAGTCACACCAAAAGGCATGACCACGAATTCATAGTGTCCATATCCGTGGCGAGCGCCGGTATATCACTCTCCTTCACTTTTAAGCGATGGTACCCGAGCGCAGATCTATCTTGGAGAACATCGCATGCCTTTCAATTGATCAAATAAATCAATCCCGATCCGGGCGGTGATACCGCTTTGATGGTCACTTGATTCAGAGTTCATAATCTATATGCACATCCGCATAGATCCATCCTTCTTTGACAAACAAAAAGCTCGGCTGGTGAGTGTGCGATGAAACCCTTGTAGCTCTCAGAGTTTTCTATGTATCACTGCTGCAACATATGGAGCTTTTGAAATGGTGACCCGGTACCAGTTCAATCTCAAACTCCCACTTCTGTTGGAGGTAGTCCTGTAGCTCATTCCGGGTACCCTGATACTACCAGAACCTTCAACTTCCCTCTCTGCTTGGTCTCTTCTTTCCTCCTCTTCACAATGAATGCGAAGAAAACCAAACACCCTTTAGCTCATCCGTGAGTCGAGAGGAGAAGAAGGAATTTTCTTCCTCTTGGCACTCAATTCAAAGGATGGTTCACCTTCGGACTAAAGATTACTTTTCTTCACGTAGTCCATCAAAGAGCATCTGATTTGCCGAGGAAATCCATACCCATGATATGAAATCCGCGTAGCGAGGACTACCGATCACATAGCTATTCGACGGATGCCAAGACAGTGAAGACCATGACTGACTGTAGTAGGGGTTCGTCATGTACTTGGAACTTAATTCATTTTCAGAGGTACCGTAATTCTTTGCATTTGGCAAAAGGTATGGGAATGATCGCGTCCAAGTGTAGCTATATGTGAAAAATAACTACTTGACTGTTATGACCGTGGAGGCACCCAGTTCCTCTTTGGTAAGGGAGATAGATTGTCGGCTGGAATGGTGGAGCTCCAACCTTCCTGACGGTCGAGGTCCTTGGTCCTTGCATGTGAGTTGAGGCTTGGCTGTACTTGTGATATTGGCCGGGTGCTTTGAACTTGTTGAACTTGTTAGACAACCATGTGTCCTTCTTGACCACAAGAATAACATCTAAGGCAGGCTCTGGATGTGTTCTCCCACATTTGGGACAGGAAGGAGCTTAGTCTGTTTGGTTCTGGTTCTTCGTTACTACTTATCTCACTCTTCCTTTTTAGTGCCTTCTTCCTTATTATTTTGACGACTCTTTTTTCCCCAGTCTTGGTCTCCATCTTGATTGGCTTGTTGCTCTCTGCTTGTGCGCTTCATGTTGTGCTCCTAAGGCTCTCTCAACTCTTCTCCCCATAGGGCGATGAGTCCCACTCACATTAAGTGATATCAAGGCTTTAGCATTCGAGCATTAGCATTAGTCGGCTCGCTCCTTCTCTCTGCTTACTAGTTTCGGGCGAGAGGCAAGCTAGCTGTTGAATCTTTAATCGCTTCCTCTCCGCCGGATCCCCCTCAACTCCATAAACTCCTCGTAGTGCTTGTTGGTGATCTTTTGGCGAAAGAACTCGTCGTAGAACTCTGTCTCAAAATCAATCCATCTCATCTGATTGACTGCCCTCTTGCTTTTGACTCTCTCCCACCACATGCGTGCGTCTCCAGTCAGGCAGAAGGAGGCACACTTGACCTTCTCGACTTCTGGCCAGTCAAGAAGCTCCATGGTGCTCTCCAGTGTCTTGAACCAAGCCTGGGCATCCCAGGGCTCAATCGTGCCTGAGAAGCTCTCTGGTTTCAGTTTCAGCCACTGTATAAGGTAAGCTTCTTGTCTCTGGGGTGCTGTGACGACTCCCTGGGTAGCTGGTGGAACCTCAGTTACCACTGGAGTCTCCACAGTTACTGTTTGAGGAGTAGGAGGGACTGGTTGTTGATTTGCCATCAGATTGGCAATTACTTGCTGCTGCTCAGCTACTTGTTTCTGAAGTTGGGCAACAACTTCAGAAAGATTGGGCTCAGTTGAGCCTGGCCTCTCTTCCTCCTGAACTTGGTCCTCAGTACGAGCGGTACGGGGACGTCCTCTTCTCGACATCTAGTTAAACAAATAAGAAAATTTGATGATTTCTCTACCCTTTCTGAACATACCAATTTATATATTAAGAAAGGAAATAGCTAAAAGAATAAAACTCTTATCTTACTCATTCACTTATAACTATCAATCCATACTGCAAATAATAATGTAAATAAAGGAAAGCAATAAAGAAAGAACTTAAATACTTTCTTACTTGAAAGCGGCAAGGATGATGCTGATGTGTGTGTGTTGCTGGAAAATGGACCTGCTCTGATACCAACTGTAACGAACACCCTCCTTACTACTACTCTGAGAGTGACCGCTACTGATTCTACTAACTACTGTACTACTTACTTTAAGACCAGAGATATTTTAAACTATTGGAAAACATATCATATATCAGAACATGTCTCTAAATAGCAGCATAAAATTCCTTGATACTTTTTTTTTCTTTCTTGTTTATCTTTTCACAGGATCAAACATGCAACTAAATGAGACAACAAGCATAGCATACAGACACATGTAACTTAACCACTCTCACTGCTTGCTACAACTTTCCTAACTTGCATCTATTAAAGGAAGATAGTTTTCATTCTGCAATTTAAACTTACTGTTCGCATGTTTCAAACAACTGAACATTATACTAAATGCTTCCATAGGACAAAACTCATATAATAATACTAACATGCTAAGCAATTACCAAAATCTGCAAGACCTTTACCATGCTGTATTTATCACCAAAGGAAGCTCACGCATGTTATAGTATTCATAATTCCATCACTTACTCATATTAAGAATTTAAAGCAACTTACACATGTTATATCTGTAAATACCTACTAATATTTAGCATATACTCCTACCAATCTTACATCTAACACAATCAACGGAATAGCATTCATGGCGATTTCCTACATAGAGCAAACTCATAAACATACCAGCAATCACCTGAGGCTACTTTACAATGAAAACCGAATTTTCATATGCATTTTTTTCCATAAAACATTTAACCATGCATTTAACCATCCGAATGGTTCCAGAAATCCAACAGAAACAAAAACAAAACATTTGAACACTTCAAAACAGCAAAACAGAAAGAGTATCAGAATCTGTATTTCTCTAAATTCTCCTAGTTATTTAAGAAGAAAACTAAATAAATTAACTTGCAGCAATTTATTAACTAGATCCCAAGCTTCCATATTCGCCACCACACACACACCATCATCGTCTCCTTGTCGTCTTCTTCTAAGCCACTTTAGCCTTTCCTTTATTTTTATCCATATCTACAGTAGGAGGAAAAATAGCATCTATAAGCTAAAAGCTTAGTGAGTGCTTTCTACTCACAAAATCCGATAAGAAATGCATATACATAAAAGAAAACAGGAGGTACATGCTCAACATGAAATAGAAATGAACTACATCATGCATCTCTAAAGGAAAACAACAATCTATCTTGTTAGAATCTTTCAATTTAGATAAAAGAAACTTGTTCTATTTGTTTCCAAATTTAATACTTTTATACTTTAAAATAATACTCAACTTTACTTGGGCCCGGCATTGTACCACTTTGCGCGCCTTTCTTAATGAGAATTGAGGTAGCTAATCCCAAAACCATTAAGACACTTCTAGACCTTATGTCTAGGGGCAACTTGGAGCCCATCCCTTGGACCTTGTGTCCGGTACATGCCCTTTTTAAAAATAAAATACTTTTCTTTATATCTTACTTTAAATGCTTCTTCTGATAAAATGCCTTGGCATTTCTTTGAGCACTTGATATGCTACTGATCTCAATTCTTAAAAAGATTAGGGATTCTATTAAGACTTTGGTCTCTTTTTTTTTTTTAACTTCTAACAGCAATACAGAAAACTAACTACAAGCTAAAAATTTAATCAAGCTATCTCATATTCATTGCTTATTAAAACCAAGCCAAAACTAATAAAACTTGTAAAGGAACATGAGCATTCTGATTAAGGCTTTAATGTAGTTATCAATTAAACGAATGCTGCTGTTATCATACTTTTAAGCATGCACATTAAGCATATAAGGAACCAAAACTTAGCTCATTGCAAAATATTTCCTTAACTACTCTTTTAATCTTCAAACTGTTCTAACATGGTTCTAAACTTAAGGAAATAAATTAAGCCATTAAAAGAAAACAACAGGACTCTCTCAAATAAGGTTGATCTACACCCATTGCATGGCACAAACTCAAATCTGACTTACCCAACCATAAAATGATCCCATAATCCACCTAGCATATTCGGATTTAACAATTATGGCAGCAACCATTATAAACCAACCCGAAACCACAGGAACTATAATTGGTTCTTCATAGATTAGAGATCAAAAATCTTGTATTAAGCCTTTGTTAAGTCTAATCGAAGAATTCTTTACAGATCAAACTTCACAAAAGGATTTTGTCTAACTTCTTAGAGTACACGGCATTAAAACAGCAACCCTAGCATGCTTCACAGGAAACTCAAGCAACCAGAAAACATAAACGAATCGGAACTACTCCTACTGCAGGTGAGAAGCAACTCACCTTGGGTTCTTGAACTTACAACCGAAGGGGAAGTGCTCTACGGTTTGGATGAAGTGAAGGTCTCGGCGATCCCTTCCTATCCGCGTGTTCTCCTTGATGAGGAGACCACGAATCCGCGAACAACTCCCGGAAAGAAGTCCTCGCCGGCCGCCGGAAACGAGCCCTAGCGCCGTCGCCCCTTTTTCGCCCGAGAAAGAAAATCGCGCCGTCGGGAGAGAAAAGAGAGGAAAACTTAGGTTTAGGTCACGGTAAACACTTAACCCCTTTATAACTTAGTTTTAAATTCGATTCCAACTATGCTTAAATCTATTTCTCTCCATACTAGGTTAATAAAACACGCGCAGTCCAGTTGGTTAGTCGGCTCTCAACCAAACCAAGGGTCTAGGCTTCGAATCCTTATCCGCGCACCTTTTATTTTCAAAGTTTATTTTCGGTTTCTAAAATATCGCTTAACTATGCTATAAACTTAATTCTTTCCTTATAAGGTTAACAAAAACCTTGTAGCTCAGCTGGTTGGGCTGGGTTCGGCTGAGATTCGGTTCGGGTCAAGGTCTTGGGTTCGAGTCTCCCCTTCAACGTTTTTATCAAAAACTTCTTTCTTTTTGTAACTCTACTAAACGACCTCCAAAAATTGCATAAAAATACTCTAAAAATTTCTAAAAATCCCTAGAATATTTTAAAAGCATTTTCAGACATTTTCAAAGATATTTAGAACTCAAAGTAAGGAGAATTGGGTCGTTACAGACCAACCCAAGTTAAATAGATTAGGGCATGGGGGTGTGAGAGCCACACGGTCGTGCCCGCCGCATGCCCTCTTTTTTCTCGCTTCTTTCCCATCTCTTCTTTTTCCCAAAGGCCCTAAATCACTCCCTTCCAATTTCTTCACTTATTTCCCTTAAAGTTCAACGACTCTAGCTCTTGCAATGTCAAATTTAATCAAGGAAACTGCACCGACAAGAAGAGGGAAAGAGAAGTTGCTTGCTTCAAAAGGAGGGAATTCATGCTTCAAAGGTATTTCTAACAACTTTGGTATTATTTTTTCTAGTGATGAACAAAAGCGTCATTATTTCTCCTTATGTAAACATTCCATCTTGAGCACTAAGTTTTTGGATTATGCAACCTTGGATACTTTAGGTTTTAGAAGTGATGTTGAATGGCTTCTTGAAAGAATAGGTTGGAATAAATTGATGATCATGAAATATCCAACTTATCCGAGAATTATTTTAGAAATTTTAAGTTCTATCATGGTTGACAATGTGCAAGGTGGGGGGAAACTCAAATTCTATTTATTGAATGATGATTATGAATGGATATTAAGTGATTTCAATACTTGCTATAATTTGCCTAGGAATGGTGTATGTACAATTCTACCCGTATTCGAAAATTCAAAATTTTGGCAATTAATCTTCGGGCAATCTCACTTTAATCCTCACACATCCAAAGCCTCTAGTATCATTAATCCTATTTTTAGATACATTCATTTAGTTAATAAAAATACTATATTTGGACGGGAGGATAAGGAAGAAATAGTAAGACTTACTGATTTATATTGTCAATGGGCAATGGTTAAAAATATCCCAATAAATTCAGGCTATTTTTTCCTTAAGCACTTAGTGAAATTAGGGAAGGCAGAATCTACCACACTTATTATCATAGGTGGGTTGCTAACTCAAATGGCGCTAGTACTAGGGTGTGATTTGGATGGATTATAAATGGTTGAGAAAACTTGTGGACTAGATTTGAACTCATGTTTAGTAATACATATGTTAAGACGTGAGGAACATGGATATAACCTTCTTGTTAAAAATAATTTCCCTTTATGATTGCCCAATTCTGATTTAACTACTATTCGTATTAAGGACAATTGGCGTTTAATCCTAGCAAATCAACATTCTAGATCCTTATCAATGTCAATTTCGAGAGATGTTCCTCCAGTTAATCATAACATTCTTAAATTCAATTTCCATGAACTTCATTCTATTTTGGATAACATTCATAATGACTTAGAATAGACTAATAAATTTTTTACTAGTAAAGATTGCATGGAAGATGAACAATTTAAGGAACTTCAGGAGTGTTTCAAAAGTGAAAAAGAGTTATGCATCAAAATTTCTGAATTCATGAACTCTTATAGGGATCAAATGGAGTTTAATGAAGATTTTTTAGGTTTTATGAGATATTTGTAAGATGACTTAGACAAATTGTTTGAATATCATAAATTTTTTAGGGATGAAGTATGATGGTTTATTGATTTTTTTTCCTTTTCCCCTTCCTGAGTTCCCCAAACTTCCACCACCACCACCATATTGATTTCATCGGGATGATGAAAAGTTTAACTCGGGGGGGGGGGTGTTTGCAACCTGAATTTTCTTTTATATTTTCATTTGTTTTGCATTTTGTTTTGCTTTACTTGCTTTAAGTTTCTACTTATTTCAGTTTTTGCTTACGTCCTACATTTTTCTTTATTTTGTTTACTAAACTTGGTTGTGACTATCACTTGACTATCTTTTGAAATATTTTATGCCATATTGAGAACATAATTCCTCACTACTGCTGGCTTGTCTAAAAGTAAAATTATCAGCACGTTTATATCTTGATTCATGATGTTGTAGACATAATACTAGTATATTTAGTGTACCTCTTTTCTCTATCTTCACATGAGCAAAGTGTTGTACGGAAACATATTTGAGTTTTGGCTTGACCATAAGGATCTTATTTTCACTTACTTGGGCTTGAATGGTTGATATCTTTGGAATAGACATGATTCATCCTATTTGTTCAGTACTTAGTTAGTATGGTGATTTCTCAAGCTATATTTTGGTTATTGTATGATGCTCGAATCATGTAAGCTCATTTTGAAAAATCAAGATATCCCAATATTTGTACTCAAGTGCATTTGTGTTTAAGTGTTACATCTTGCAATCACTAAAAATAATTAAAAAATGATGAATAAGGGATATAAAAAAAATAGTTGTCGTGAGTGGAAACTAGAAAGTTACCCCTTTAAGATCGAGTTAGGTTACTGGGGAAATGACTGTTATGTTTCTCTTGATATCAAACATGCCTTTGAGACTTTGGGTGGATTGAGGAATATGAACCAAGTGTGTGGCAGGTAAGTGTCTATCACCGGAAACATTAGGAACTCAATTGGATGACGACTTGACTAGGATAAGGATTAAAACTTGAAGAGTTTGGGTCACTTGTTGCACTGTGCATAGGAAACTTATGTTTAGGCCATACTTGAGTTATTTCCATGATCATGCTCATCAATGAAACTTGTAGATAGAGTTAGGAAAATGCACTAGGGATTATGAGGCATTATGGAGCACATAAGTTTAGATTGCAACATTTTTTTTGAGGACAAGCAAAAGTTTAAGTCTGGGGGTATAATGTGCACAGATTATATATACTTATTTAGCATATTTTGACACACATTCACATATTTTACACATGCTTTGTCACTTTCATACTCTTAGTTTTATTTTCAGCATAATTACTCCTCTTTGTTTGAAGATCTACTCTTGTGTATTTTCTATTGACAGGAGTCGAATTTGGAGAGGAAACAATGTTCGCGGTCGAGCTAGCCAACAACTGAAGGAAAACAACACTAACAATGTGACCTACACAGCCATGTCAAAGAAGCGAGGAGGAAAATGACCTTGGCTGCATGGTGCACACAGTCCGTGTGGCTTCACCAGAGGAGGAGCATGACATGACCGTGTGAGAGCCACACGATCGTGTCACCCAATAGCATATCCAGAGCAAGGCTGTGTAGATCCACACGTCCGTGCGACACTTCTAGAGAGCAAGCAGAGATTGGTTGTGTGGTCCACATGGTCGTGTAGGATTTCCAAAGACCAACAATGGCCAAACCGTGTGAGCCACACGACCATGTAGGCCATCCAAAGCCAAAGCAGAACATGGCCGTGTGGATCCACACGGTCATATCACCATGGCCGAGAGGAGAATGTAGGCGGTCGTGTGAGAGCCACACGGTCGTGTCACGGACCGTGTGGTGCCCGTACCCTAGCTCTATAAAAGGGGGTTTCTGCCCTTTTCAAAGGGAGGAAGGCTCTCCCTTTGGGGAGATCCAACTTGGTGTTGTTCTTCATCGGTGATCCGTTGATCCGAGGCCATCTCCATCTCCACATCGACTACGGTAGCTAAGGATTGGTTCCTAAGATCACTCATCGACACTAGATAAGCTTTTCTATTCTCTTTTCTCTGGATTGGGATTGAAATGCTCGTAATCTTCTTGTCTTCGGATCTACCTTTTAACTATAAAGTAGATCCATTGTTCTAGGACTAAGGGAGTATTTGTGGTGTGATTTGATGTAAGATCTCATGGATATGCCAATTTGATATCTAGATGATGTTAGTATGTTTTGTATCTATTTGATCTTGTAAGGATTCATGTGTTTGGACCTAATTACCATGTTTGATTGAATATTTATGATGCTTGTGGATCCCGTAGAGGGATGCCCTAGATCGTATGATCGAGGGATGCTAGTGACAGGCAGTCCTGCTAACGGACGTCTAGGGTGTCTTCTTGAAAGGTGAAGCAAGTCTCTACAAGGAGGTGGGATGGTTGAATGTACTTAATACCTACATCATTACGTGGATTGAGTAGAGATGTGTTTCTGTGTTGTATGACCGAGGGACGTTAGTGACAGGTAGTCCCGCTAACGGACTTCATAGGGATCATATCTATTTGTTCGGTTATGGTGTAGATCAAGGTCCCTTGCCGGTTGTCTTCTACAGGAGAAAATCAACAACTTCCTATAAATGCATGTTAATTGAGGATATGAATTGGTGAACCATATTACATTGATAAATATTACAATGAAACCGAACTCCTAGAACACTCATAAAAATCAAGTTCCTTCATTTACTTTTCTGTTTCTATTTTTAGTTGCTTTACTAGTACATTCACTACCTTTGTCAATTGTTTAACTAATTCATTGTGAGACATCTCTAGTGCTTATAACCAGACCTTGTAGGATTGATAATCTTTTATTATTGACAATGAAATCATGCACTTGCGATTGCGTAACATCCATTCCAATATATCCTTCAGTTCCTTGACTTGACTTTTCAGTCTGAAATTTTCTTCCTCAAGTTGTTGGACTTGAGTTGAAGTTTCAATCTGAATAGATTCAGTCAAGGAGCTTGGGTTAGTCACTTTATTAAGGGATATACCTCCTTTTGGAGTGACTTGACCTGAACGTTGAATTTGGCTAGCTTGCGCATGAGATAATTTTCTAAGTTATGTAGTTTATCTATTTGAGAAGAACTTACAGTGCGATTAGGTCCTTCAGAAATGGATATAGATCTGTGGCTTCTCTTGACTCAGTTTCCAACTCACTCTCAGTTTCAGATTCGTCGACTTGTTCTCGAGTCATAAGTGCGAGGAAGCTCGTCTATTCGACATCTTCGTCAGAATCTTCTGAAGAGGATTCATCCCACATTACCTACAATGCCTTCTTCTTCCATTGCTTCTTCATTTCCTTCTGGTTTGGATAGTTGGCTTTGATGTACCCTTTTTTGTTGTAGCCGTAGCAAGCTAGACTTGGCTTTTGGACTCGGTTGCATTATTTTTGACTGGATCACCTTCTTGATCTCCTTTTTGGTGAATCCTTTCTTCTTCGTATAAAGTTTTTATAAAAGGTTGACGAGCTCGGAAGTGATCTCGTCATCGTCGTCTTCTAAGTCCAGTTCATCTTTAAACTCAGGTTCGGTCTGGTGCTTGGCTTTTGGTTCCCACGTTTTAATTATACTTGAGACCAAAGCAATACCTTTCTCAATTGGCAGTGCATTAGTCTATTCATGAAGTTTGAATTTGGAAAACAATTCATTCAATTTAATTTGCGAAAGATCCTTAGACACTTTATAAGCATCTGTTGGAACCCTAAGCTTATTTTGGTGTGATCAACAAGTTAAGTTAGGTCATGTGTTTTTCTAACCTTGTGTCTAAGTGTGCAGGAGCTTAGGAGCACAGGTAGTCGAGCGAAAGATGCAGCTAGCTAGAAGGACGGCACGCGGTGCGTCCTAGGGATGAGGCGCTACGGAAGAGTACACCGGCGGACGAGAAGGAAGCGTGCAGTGGTTCTGAGGGGCGAGAAGCCGAAGCGGAAGACTACTCGAGAAGCAAGAGACGCAGCTAGAGAGAAGGTCGGCACAGGGTGCGACCGAGGGACGAAGACTGTGGATGAGTACGCTGGCGGATGAGAAGGAACCATGCAGCGATTCCGAGGGACGAGAAGCCGGAGCGGAAGCCTGCTCGAGAAGACCGGAAGCTAGGTTCGGGTGAGCCCTTTTCCGGATGGCAGAGATCACCCAAGCGAGCGGATCCGGAGTAGAAGACCTGGACCAAGGCAAGCAGAGCTGGAGTAGAGGACCCGGACTGAAAAAGTCAACCAGAGTTGACTTCGGGGTCCGGGCGCTCGAACCTGAAAAATTGACCAGATCGCGGTTGGCATGATCTGAACGTTGGGGGATAAAGTTTTATCCCCCCAAGGCGCTCGGAACCCTCAGGGCGCCCCGACCAAGGCTGTAAATATAGCCTTAGTCCAGAAGCTTTTCAACAATTGAGAACTCAAGAATTCTTTCTACACTTGTGAGCTTTTTTTTCTATAGTTTAGCTTCTGTTGTGCACTTCATTGCTGTAAAAGGCTTCTCTGCCTGAAGGAGATACTAGTGCTACTCTTTCCTTGGATTAACAACCTCCCCGGTTATAACCAAGTAAATCTCGGTGTGCCTTTTACTTTTCTGAGTTATTTTCTGTTTATCTATTTATGCAAGTGTTAGCTTAAGAGTTTGAGAATGGTTGGTTTTTGTTTTTTTAGTTACAAGGCTATCCAACCCCCCTTCTAGCCGGCCGCAACGATCCTACAACATCTACCTTGGATGCCCACAAAGTGTTCCTCAAAAATGCATTGAGTGCATACATGATGACGTCACAATTTTCCACCTTTTGACCAATTTCATGGAGACCGTTGAGGAGGTCTTGGATACGTGCATATAGTTGGCTCACTATCTCACCCTCCTACATTTTTATATTATACAATTTATTTAGAATCAAATCATGCTTACTTATCTTGGTGTCTGAGGTTCTCTCGTGTAGTTCGATTAGCTTCTCTCATAGTTCTTTTACGCTTAAAAATGGGTTGACTTGGTTTAGCTCTTCTTTTGTCAGGCCTCATTGTAGAGTATGAGTAGCTTTGGCGTCAGCCTCAATCTTCTTTCTGGTTAGTGCATCTCATTTGTCGTATGGGATGAGGATTTCATCTTCAGTGGGATATGCAAATCCCTTCTAGATGATTATCCACATTTCCATCTGCATCTTGAGGTGGTACTGCATTCAGTCCTTCGAGTAACCAAAGTCTTTGCCAGAGAATAGTGGAGGGCATGTAGTTCTATAACCTTCTTGGTGGGCCATTTGAAAAAGAGCTCTTGCACAACAATAAAAACAGAGCTTATCCCAAGACTAGGTCTTGGCTTAGTAGTGCGGAATAAAGTATTAAACAAATAAGAGAACTCGAGTGGTGTTGCACTAGCTTCGAGAAAGAAGAAAACTCGATTGCGATAAAATTGATCAGGAAGAGGCAATTGTACTGATTCCGATCGACTCTAAAAAATTTTAAAATTAATACCACGAAAAATTTACTTGAATGGTGGTTTTAGTAATTTAAAGCGACCCCACTCTAATACCAATTGTAGGATCAATGTGCTAAAGGGGGGGGGGGGGTGAATAATGCTCATGGCTTTCACAATCGTTTAAAAATATTCAAGTAAAGCGTAGTGGAATAGAGATAGGAAAGAAAGAAAGAAAACAAAGCAATCACTAACACGTTTCTTTTACTTGGTTCAGAGCTTGTGACGACTCCTACTCCAAGGCCCGCGATCGCCGATCGCTTTCAATGGGCAATTCACTAACAATTCCAAATAAGGACAAGTGTGAAATCACAATATTAAAATGATTATAAAGTAAAGTATACCGATAGCTACAAATCTCAAGATTCTTGTTCTAGGTCGTCGGAGCAGCATTTGGGCATCATGGAAGCATTTTCTAAGTAGCGCATAAGAGCAGAAGTCATCCGGAATGTTATGTTTCATGTGATAGTCGAATGCAGCTTTTATAGGATGTTCCATGCACCTGGATCCCTTCTAGGTGCTTGGACTGTGACGTAGGGTCGTCCAATCAGCAGGCTCTAGCGTGGCGAAGAGATGAAATTTGGCATTCCGAGAGCTCGGACTAGCTCCGAGTGTTCGGACCGCGAGGGCACCTGGCCCTCGCCCAGGCTGTTGCTCAGCAAGGTATCCTAGGTGCCCGGACCAACTTTTTCCAGCCCCTTCCTTTTCTGTAAAATAAAGTTAGTCCAAGTAATAAACATTATATAGAATATAATTTGACAACCTCTAACTGTCTGGTTCTGACTTTGAGTTTCGTTAAAACTCTAGGTCGAACTGACACCTACTGTTCTCTCTTCGAGAAATGCATCCTCACCTACTCCTCTCAGAAGAGTTTACCTTTTGCCAGACCGGTCCTCCAGACCATCTGGATTTTTTCTTAGCGTCCAGACTTCAAGTCTTCATGTTGAACGCTCACTCCATGATCCGTCTAGATTTCCACCTGGTCAACGACCACCAGGATTTTTACCTAGAGTCCTCGACTCTAGGATTTGCCCAAAGTGCTCGACCCACCAAGACTTCGCCTAGTCCCCTGGACCAGGACTTTCCATCACCTAGGGTTACCTCCCCCTTGGACCTCGGGTTACCTCCTCCTAGGATTTTCCAACTGCCTAGAATCCACTAGGACTTTTGCTTAAGAACACTTAGGACTTTCCTACAAGCTCATTCACACTTGTTAGATAATAAGTAACCTTAACTTTGTACCCTTTTCCATAATCAAAATACAGGTTCGATCATCTAGTGCTCCCTACACAATAGTATACACACAATAATAATCAAACTAACTGAAATAATCACATCTAAGGTAAAGCTCTACAAGCTAAACCACGGTCTAACCTCATTGGCATATAGGCACGAGCCTAATAATAAACAAATATTTAGTAGGATACTCAATATTTTACTCTATGGTATTGCTACATAAAGACACAAGTCTAAATAGCAATAAATATCATGGATAGCAACGAGACTGCATAGATATCAAATAGATCAAAATATAAGATCAAGTAATAAAAGGTCAAACTCAAGAAGTAACATAGAGTGGAGTCAAGGTAAGCGATAACTACTATCTAATCAATAAACAATAACAATAATCATGCACTAAGATTCAAGAAACTAAAGAGGTCAAAGCAGGAACTTCCCACCTCATTAGAGATCATCTTAACCATCTTCGAGTCAAAGGTCTACCTCGAGCTCCAATCCCAATTGGTCGCTTCTTCTCCGGCAACAGTAGAGGTGGCCTCTTGGCGGAGAGCGGTTGGTGTTGGTCAAGGCAGTGTTGATGGCCAGGGTAGTGGCGGTGGCGGCTACCCACAACAGTTGGCAAGATGCTGGCTTCGGTAGCTACTCAAACAAATCAAGCAGATCTCAACGACTAGCATAGTAGTGCGTGGCTACTCAAACATAGCAAGGGCCAGTGGTGATGACAAGGAAGAAGAAGAGAAAGGAAACAACAACAACAACTCTCAACAAGAATCAGGGAAGGCCGGTGGGGCTAGGTTGCTGCAGCGGTTGCACACGATGGTGACGCGAGTGTGTAAGACAACCAGGGGTTGCTCATGGTGGCATGCGACCAGCGACAGCAGCAATGGCCGGTGGTCAGGGAAGGAGACGGGCACGTGCCCACGTCGGCCAGACACGTGGGCAGAGGAGTGGTGCCAACGGTCGGTGTACAAGGAGCGATCCTTCCGTCGTGCATGTGGCAGAATACCGCCGTGAGCGCATGGGTGAAGGAGCGACGCGGAGGGTAGGAGACACCAATGTCGGTCGATTGCATGGGTAGGGATGCGATGCCGACGATAGGCGTGAAGGCGACGTCACACGCGGCGGGCAGATGCGACTGTCGTGCGCATGGGGAGGAAGGAAACGCCACTAATTTGAACTTAGGATTCAATCAATATGAAAACCTAAGTTTAATTCAATCAACTCCCACTTTATATAGGGTATTTCTAAAGAGACTTTATATATTACTTGTCTATCCCTAAAAAAATCTAAAATGACTCAGATTAAATTATGAAAAATTCCATAAAATTCTAATAAATTCTATAAATTTATTTCCTTATTAATTACTAATTATTTAATTTTTCTCTTTCCAAAATAAATTCATTTAGTTCTAATTTTAATCATTTTAAACCATTATATATATATATATATATATATATATATATATATATATATATATATATATATAGTGCTATATGTAGTCTCTTTTATCTCACGGCTAGTAGACCCGATATATTATTTTTCATGGGTATGTGTGCAAGAAGTCAATCTTGTACCAAAGAGTCACACTTGAGTGCAATTAAACAAATTCTTCGATATCTCAAGGGAACTCAAAATATAGGCCTTTGGTATCTTCGAACTGAGACCTTTGATCTAGTGGGATATACCGATTTCGATTATACAGGATGAAAATTGGATGGCAAAAGTACTAGTGGTGGATGTCAATTCCTAGGATCCTCTCTAGTGAGTTAATTAACTAGGAACAACATTGTGTAGCTCTCTTCACAACTAAAACGGAATATATAGCTATGAGAGAGTAGGTATCACAATTATTGTGGATGACCCATACATTAGAAGATTATAAACTCACTTACAAAAATACCCAAGTTATTTGTGATAATGCGAGTACTATAAACTTAACTAAAAATCCAGTCCACCATTCAAGAACAAAGCATATAGAGGTTAAACATTATTTTATTCATGATCATATGACTCGAGGTGATATTGTCCTTAATTATATTGAGTTAAAATCCAACTTAGCCAGCATTTTCACTAAACCTCTTCCCAAAGTTGAATTCAGTTTTCTTCAAAGAGAATTGGGAATGTGTTGTGTTGTCTAGACCACAACCCTTTATGATCACTTCAAAGATACAAATTCTTAAAGTCCACTTAACCTTTATTTTGCATCTCACAAAAATATAGGATTTCCCTTGGTTGTTCCTTTGATATGTTTAGATGGGAGTTCTTTGTCATAATGCTTGTTATGATGCATTACTTTGGTCAAGAAGGTTGATTGTTTCTGTTAGTGCAATATCCCTCAGGTCAAAGTTGACTTGGTTGACCAAGCTTGAGTCTTGGTTTGGGTTTCAATGTTTGACAATACAAGACTTCGATGATATGGACAAGTGCAGGTGCAGTTGTTCATTTGGGGAGATTGTTTGGTGCAATTTCCCTCTGATCAGGGTCTGATCAGGTTGATTGAAGAAAAGTCAAGTAGGTCAAGGTTGACCAGATACTTGACTGAGAAGTCCTAACTGGGATGTTAGGCAGAAGGAAAATCCTGGTGAGTGAAGCCAGGTGAAAGACCTAGTGAGTGAAGCTAGGCAGATAGAAAATCCTAGTGAGTGAAGCTAGGTGAAAGTCCTGGTGAGTGAAGCCAGACAGAAGTGAAAATCCTAGTGAGTGAAGCTAGGTGAAAGACCTGGTGAGTGAAGCCAGGCAGAAGTGAAAATCCTAGTGAGTGAAGCTAGGTGAAAGACCTGGTGAGTGAAGCCAGGCAGAAGAGAAGTCCTAGTGAGTGAAGCTAGACAGAAGGGAAGTCCTGGTGAGTGAAGCCAGGCACGGGGAAATCCAGATGGGTCAAGGTTGACCAGACATCTGGTGAAAGTCCAAGTAGGTCAAAGGAATTGACCGGATACTTAGCACGATGAGGAAAAGTCCAAGTAGGTCAAGGGAGTGACCAGATACTTGGCACGATGGAGAAAAGTCCAAGTGGGTCAAAGGGATTGACCAGACACTTGGTGAGAGAGTCCTAGCTGGTCAAGGGTGACCGGATGCTAGGTTTTATGTACCAACAAGTCATGGTTGACAGGATGTTGGTTTAGGGGGCTTTGGACTTGCTTTTGGGCAAAAACCAAGATCTGGATTGATCAGCGGATTGATCCAGCATATCTGGATTGATCAGCGGATTGATCCAGCAGATCTGGATCGATCAGCCGATCGATCCAGCAGATCTGGATCGATCAGCCGATCAATTGGATCATGCCCAATCGATCAGCTGATCGATCGGGAGAGTCCCCACGAACAGAACCCCTTTGGATCGATCCGTGGATCGATCCAGAGGTCCCAATCAATCAGTGGATCGATTGGGAGCTGCTGTTTGTGCGCGATAAGCCCTGGATCGATCAGCCGATCGATCCAGGCTATTCCAAAAAGCACAGAGGCACTCTGAATCGATCGTTTGATTGATCCAAAGCCTCCCCGATCGATTGGGAGCAATCCAATCGATCGGGATCCGACCGTTAGCATCGTATTTAGCTGCAGGCAAGCGTTTCCTTCAGTAGAACTTCACCGATTCATCTCCGATCCTTACAGCATCTCCACAGCAACTCTTTAAGGTTCAGATCGCCAATTCTTGAAGGATCTTAGAGAGACATCCAAGTCAAGAGGCGAGAACACAACAAGAAGAAAAGCTAGGGTTAGGGTTTTTATTGCTTATCTTGTAAGATATTTCTTGTATCTGTTTTCCCTTTGCTTTCTTCTTGTATAGAGAGATTGTAGGGCTTCTCCGCCTTTGGTAGTTACCATAAAGGAGGGTTATTCATAGTGGAGGGTGCGTGCGTGTGTGGATCCTTGGACTAGTTACCTCTTGTGAGGTGGATACCAAGTAAAATCCATTTGTTAGCGTTGTATGCTTTTGTTTCTTGTATTTTCACTGCATATCTCTGAAGAAAAGAGCAATGCCGACGACAAGCACGCGAAGAGCTATTCACCCCCCCCTCTAGTTACTTTTCGGTCCTAACAGTTTCATGGATCATTCATTTGACCAATCATGAGGAAGATCAATTCATAATTTATGTGTATTTAGTCTAAAGAATATCAAGATTGGATATTTTAAACTTTACTAACAATTTTAATTCACTTAAATAGCTTTGCTCATCTTAGTCACACCTCTAGAATGTCTGAATCCAAGTGTGGGTACAAATTGGCCAAATTCGGCATAAATAAAAGGTTTCAAAAGTTATCAGACACTTATCAGGGCTCTAAGCGACTGATATCAGTTATCAATCGCTTAGGAACCCAAACTTTCATCATGGATTGAATCGTAATCGCTTAACCCAATCGATTGGGCTAAACAAATTGATTGGATAAATTGATTTGGGAATAAAAATCCTGTGCCAGAACTTTCCTCAAGCTTCAACCCCAACCATTTGAGCATGTCTCTCTTGATTCCATGCATCGGTATTTCTATGGACAACCACGTCTCGATAGACCCCTAGCTTCCATCACCACATATTCTTCTACGGAGATCTCTCCAGCTTACTAAGTCTTGTTTAAGGTCATAGTCAACTGTATTTTACCCATTGTCACGAGGGCCCTTGCATTAATCAGACCCACACATATGTTCATGTTATATGCCCTTAGCCAGTCCCTTGACATCAATATCGCATTAAACATGTTCTAGTGCATCATACACTTCACTCGACCGGTCCACAGGACGATCCACATGCCCTTTGGCCATGTCATTACTGAGTGGCTGGTGTCTATGGGAATCAATGTGTCATGTTGTTGCCAACTTCTGATGACGCTGAAGTATTCAAGGATCTCTGCACGCTCTTTCTCCTTAGCTCACATTATGCCCGAGGGCTATCATCTTCATTAGGGTGTGCATCGGTAGAGGCTGCAAATGATAGGGCTTGCAGAAGTTGATGCTGAGGTGGAGGCTGGGTCTGTCATGTTTGAGTCCAAGGATGATGTCTGACCTCAACTCCTTCAATTTAAGGAGACCATGGACCCTCAATTTGAGGAGTTACGAGTGGAGCATGATATGGAGATGGCACAGATCTATGGGTAGCTTGCTACTCTCACACAGGGCTAGGCTATCACTCAGACTGCCGACATTAGATTATATATCACATCATTACATGATTTGATTTGTTCTTGGACTATCGGTCCACTGATTCAACCTCCTCCTTCAACTGGTGGTGCCTCCGCTACTAGTGTTGGTCCTTCGGGAGTAGCTGTTCCTTCAACAGATGGTGGTGATTCTGTAGTCACCGATGATGTTATGAAGTTTTTTGTATCTACACTACAAGGACTATTAGATGTATGTGGTCTGCTTGGACACATTGCTTTCTTTATGACTATTTCTATGTATATTTTGGTTTTTCTATGAATTTTTAGTGAGAGAGTGTCTCGGTGTTCCTTTCTTGGTTGATTGCATGTGTTTAGGGGGAGTGCCCCTATTGTGTTTATGCTCCTTGCATTTGTTTTAGGGAGTACCCATTTCATGTTTTCCTTGTAGAGATTTGGATTATATGCATGTGTTCCTTTGGGTATGCATGGCTTAAGGGGGAGATTCGCTTCTTTCATTTACTTGTCTTCCCTTGTGTATCTATTTTTAAATATTTGCCAAAGGGGGAGAAAATATTATATTTAAGTTTCATGCAACATATTGTTTAAGTTAGGCTAGAAATTAGTCTAAACTTAAATAGATTGTCAAGCATCAAAAGCAGAAAATTATTGGTGCAATCATGTCCTAAATAAGAAGTTTCGATGGTTGACAATTGTTTAAGTTTAGGCTAATACGTTGGATCTAACATGAGTTGCAAGTTTATAGGACAAGAGAAGCCCTTGTAGGTCGGACAACTGGATGCAAGATAAGAGAAGTCCAAGGAGGTCGGGGATCGAATCCTTGGCAAGAGAATCCCTTATAGGTTGGAAGACTGGATGTAAGACAAAAGAAGTTCAAGGAGGTCAAGGACCAGATTCTTGGCAATGGTAAAACCCAAGCCGATCGCGAGATTGGATGCTAAGTAGTTGAAGACCTAGAGATGAGGAACCATAGACACAAAGTCTAGAGAATAAGAGATCATCTGGCATTAGATACTTGGTATCAGTACAAATACTAAATGGTATAGTGTGTCAATCGAATTACCAAAACCCTTAATCGCTTAAGGGAGTGTTAAGTGATTAAGTAATCATTTAAGAAACCTTCTGTTTGAAATAGAAGGTTTCTAAATTGATTGCTATAATCAATTTGGAGACCGTAAGTGATTAGAGCAATCACTTGTAAGTACACTGTGATAGTTTTGATGTAATCAACCAAGTCAAGTTAGATCCTGTTGTGTTCTAATGCCTTGTGTCTAAGTGTGCAAGAAATTAGGAGCATAGGAAGTTGAGCAAAAGACACAGCTAGTGAAAAGGACGGTACAAAAGAGAGTAGATGGGCTCGGTGCATCCAAGGAATGAGACACAGCGGAAGAGTATGTTGGAAGACGAGAAGGAAGTGCACGACTATTCTGAGGGATGAGAAGATAGAGTGAAAGGTTGCTCGAGAAGGTAGAAAAATGGATTTGCGTGAGCCCTATGTTGGTGCGGGAAGCATCCGACAATCGAACCTTAGTTTTGATAATGGCAAAGGGATTTAAAGTTAAGTTTAATTGTTATCTAATGTGTATGATTGAGTGTTTCAGGAAAGTCCTAACTGCGGTTAGGCAGGTGAAAACCCTAGCGGGTGGTAACCCTAGGTCCTAGGGGGTGGTAACCCTAGGTGGAGAAAAGTCCTAGCTGCGGTTAGGCAAGGAAAAACCCTAGGGGGTGGTAACCCTATGCGGGAAGTCTTGGCGGGTCGGCACTTAGGGCAAAAATCTTAGGGGGTGGTAACCCTAGGTTAAAATCCTGGTGTCGCGAACCGGGTAGAAGTCTGGATGGGTCTAGGACCGGACATCCAGCATGAAGACCGGAAGCATCGGACGCTGAGCAAAAGTCCAGTCTATCTGGAGGATTGTACTGGCAACAGGTTAATCTCCTGAGAGGAGTAGGTGAGGACGCGTTCCCCGGAAGAGGGAACAGTAGGCATCAGGTCGACCTAGGGTTTCCGGTTGGAAACTCGAAGTCAGACCCGGACAGTCTGGTGACTGTCAAATTTATTTATATATTATCTTTTGTGTTCTAACTTTGTTTTGTATGAAACTAATATTTTTGTGCAGGATTAGAACTGACCAGGATCGGTCGACCGAACCTCCATGCTAACAGATCAGGTCTCCAGAAGTTGGACCGGGCTTGACTAGGGATCGGTCGACCAGACCTCGGGATCGGTCGACCTAACCTGGGATAGGTGTCAACTGGATCAAGACGAGGTGTGCGGGTCAGAGGAGACTGATCGGTCGACCGGACCCTGGGATCGGTCGACCGGACCCTGGGATCGGTCGACCGAACCCAGGGATAGAGTTTGACCAGATCGAAGCGGAGCGACAGATCGACGGATCAGATGCGGTGGAGATCATCTGATCGGTCGACCGAACATGAGGATCGATCGACCGATCCGCTTCGGGTCAAAGCTGATCCCGAGACTTAGGGATCTGGATCAGATCTTGCAGAGCTATAAGAGGAGGCCTCGAGGTACAGCTCAACAATCAATTCGAACAGAAGAACGTGTGACCTTATACGCTGTTCAGAAAGCTTCAACTAGACTTTGCTACTCCGACAATCGACAACCACTTCATATTTGTATTTTGTCGGTATAATATTTCTTTTTAAGCTCATACTTGTACTCATCTATTTGTAAAGATTTGCACTATATAGTTGTTGCCCACCGAATCCGGTCAACGACTACGGGCCTATAAGTAGGAGTCGAGATAGGCTCCGAACGAAGTAACCTCTTGGAGTCTTCTGTGTGTTTGTTATTTTATCATTTCCGCTGCGTTACTTTCGAATGATTTTCGAAAATGTGAAAAAACCACGAGCGCTATTCCCCCCCCCCCCTCTAGCGCTTTCGATCCAACAATTGGTATCAGAGTGAGGTAGCGTTGATCTGGTGCAACCACCAATCACGTATTTTTTTGTGGTTATTTTCAGTATTTCGGAGTCAATTAGAATTAGCCTAATAGCTACATTCTAAATTTTTCTTTCGGAATCGATTTTTGCTCGAAGTTGGTGCAACACCACTCGAGTTGGTTTCTTTTATTTTCATACCGCACAGCTAATCCAGGATCAAGTCCAGGTACATTATTTTTTGTTTCCTTGTGTGCAAGTTGTTTTAAAATGGTCCTCCAAGAAGGATTTAGCACTTCTCGCCCCCCGCTCTTCTCCGGAGATGATTTTGCATATTGGAAGAACCGGATGGAATACCACCTCAAGACGCAAGTTGAAATGTGGATCATCATTCAGACCGGTCTCGAGCTACCACGTGACGACACCGGAGAACTGGTTTCTTGCACCAACTGGGACACCAGCATCATGAAGAAGGTGGAAGCAGATGCCAAAGTCACTTTCATGCTACAATGCGGGCTTACAAAAGAAGAACTCAACAGAGTAGGACCCTTCTCAAGCGCCAAAGAGCTATGGAGAAAACTGATCGAACTGCACGAGGGCACCTCCTATGCTAAAGTAAGTAAGCATGATTTAATTTTAAATAAACTGTATAATATTAAAATGCAGGAAGGTGAGACGGCGAGCCAGCTTCACGCGCGCATCCGGGACCTACTCAACGGGCTTCATGTGATCAGCCAAAGGGTGGAAAACCGTGACGTAATAAGGTACGCGCTAAGCGCTTTTCCGAGGAACACCTTGTGGGAATCCATGGTTGATGCTTACGAAGTTTCCAAGGATTTATCTTCAATAAAACTAGATGAATTATTTTCCGAACTAGAATTACATGAGTAGACTAATGCACGCCCGGTCGAGAAAGGTGTTGCTTTGGTTGCAGGTACCAGCAGAACGTGCGAACCAACGTCAAGGCGCAAATCCAAGCCCAAGTCAAAAGATGAATCAGATGCAAAGGACGATGACGAAGTTGTTTCTAAACTGATAAATCTCGTACGGAAAATATGCAAGTCGAAAAAGGCGAATCAAACAAACACGAAGGACAAATCTAAAGTCACCTGTTACGGCTGTAACCAGAAGGGGCACTACAAGCCAGATTGTCCAAACAAGAAGAAAAGAAGGAAGGTATTAAAGGCGACCAGGTCCGAGTCATCAGATGAATCCGAGTCCGATGAAGAAGAACCAACAAGCTTCCTCGCGTTGCCAGTACAAGTAAATATTGACGAAACTGAGTCCGAATTAGAGTCCGAAACCGAGAGCGAGTTGGAAACTGAGTCCGAGCAAAGCCACGGATCCGCATCCGTTTCCGAAGGACCGAACCCCACTGTAAGTGACTTACTTGCCGAAACTCAATTTGATGATTTGCAAAAGTTAATTCCTTACTTGCTTAAGAAATTCGCTAAATCCAATGTTCGTGTCAAGTCACTCCAAAAGGAGGTAACAACCCTTAAGGAAGTGACAAACTTGAGTTCCTTAACTGAGCCTATTCAAATTGGAAGTTCAACTCAAGTCCAACAACTTGAGGAAGAAAATTCAAATTTAAAAACTCAAATTAAAGAACTCAAGGACACGTTGGAACGGTTCACTATGGGTTCCAAGAATTTGGATCTGATTATTGGAAAACAGCGAGCTGTTTACAACAAAATCGGACTTGGATTTAAAACTAAAATAAAATACAAATCATATTTATCGCTAGTAAATAGAAATAATAGAAAAATTGTCCAAGCATGGGTGTCAAAATCCAACTTGGTTAATCAAGTTGGACCTGGTCACTATTGGGTCCCCAAGGATCAGATCCATTTCCTTGATAAACCACATCGAGGCTATGATCCAGGGGGAGCCAATAGAAAAATCATCTCAATAAATAGATAAATTGATTGATGCTTGTTTATTTATCTTCCTTGCAATATACATGCTTAGACTAGGATAGCTTAAGGATCTAGGCGTAATTTACACTTGCTAGTTAAATCTAGGAGTTTCAAAAAGGAAAATTAAATATATATTTCTTTGAGCGATTCTGTCTAGGAAGGGGTGGATGATCCCATACCCAAGAAGGCCTAGAGCCTCGCCCTGACCTGGGATTCAATCATGGAAAGACATATTTAATTGACTAATTGGAAAGCCTAAGTTTAACTCAAATGTAAATTAATCCTTAGAAATAACCTAAATTAAAGATAACCATCTCACAAAATTATATAAGATTATCTGATTGATAACTTAGAATCGGGTGAGATGGATCTAGGTTGAACTTAGTCTTAAATAAATTCAATCAAATGAATCGACTTAATTAACTTAAATCAAATAAATTAATTATTTGAAAAATCTTTTAACTTATTAAAAATCTTTTTGAAAAATATTTGAAAAACTTACTTGAATTAATCTTTTGAAAAATATTTGAAAAATTTATTTAAAAACCCCTTTTAAAACTCACTTGAAAATCATTTTAAAAATTCTTTTAAAACTTATTTAAAAATCATTTTAAAAAATCCTTTTAAAAATTATTTGAAAACCATTTTAAAATCCTTTGAAAACTTATTTGAAAATCATTTTAAAATCCTTTGAAAAATTATTTTAAAACTCACTTGAAAATCATTTTAAAAATCCTTTTAAAACTTATTTGAAAATCATTTTAAAAACTCCTTTTAAAAATTATTTGAAAATCCATTTAAAAATCATTTTAAAAATTATTTGAAAATTATTTGAAAATCATTTTAAAAAATCCTTTGAAAAATTATTTGAAAACTTACTTGAAAATCATTTTAAAATCCTTTGAAAAATTATTTGAAAACTTATTTGAAAATCATTTTAAAAAATCCTTCGAAAAATTATTTGAAAACTTATTTGAAAATCATTTTAAAAAATCCTTCGAAAAATTATTTGAAAACTTACTTGAAAATCATTTTAAAATCCTTTGAAAAATAATTTGAAAAATTATTTGAAAATCATTTTAAAAAATCCTTCGAAAATTTATTTGAAAACTTACTTGAAAATCATTTTAAAATCCTTTGAAAAATTATTGGAAAAATTATTTGAAAAACATTTTAAAAAATCCTTTGAAAAATTATTTGAAAACTTACTTGAAAATCATTTTAAAATCCTTTGAAAAATTATTTGAAAACTTATTTGAAAATCATTTTAAAAAATCCTTTGAAAATTTATTTGAAAACTTATTTGAAAATCATTTTAAAAAATCTTTTAAAAATTATTTGAAACTTATTTGAAAATCATTTTAAAAAATCCTTTGAAAAATTATTTGAAAACTTACTTGAAAATCATTTTAAAATCCTTTTAAAAATTATTTGCAAATCATTTTAAAATCCTTTTAAAAATTATTTGAAACTTATTTGTAAATCATTTTAAAAAATCCTTTGAAAAATTATTTGAAAACTTACTTGAAAATCATTTGAAAAATCCTTTGAAAATTAATTTTAAACTTATTTGAAAATCCTTTGAAAATTAATTTCAAAATCATTTGAAAAATCCTTTGAAAATTAATTTTAAAACTTATTATTTGAAAAATCCTTTGAAAATTAATTTCAAAATCATTTGAAAAATCCTTTGAAAATTAATTTCAAAATCATTTGAAAAATCCTTTGAAAAATAATTTTAAAACTTATTTGAAAAATACTTTGAAAAATAATTTCAAAATCATTTGAAAATCCTTTGAAAATTAATTTCAAAATCATTTGAAAAATCCTTTGAAAATGAATTTTGAAATTTTGAAAAATACTTTGAAAATTATTTTAAAATAATTTAAAATTATTTCTTAAACTTAGAGTTTAGAAGAAATTTAAAAAAAATTTAAAAGAAACGCTTAGACTTTAATGTTTACAAGAAAATTAATTTTAAAAGCTAAGTGTTTACTTCAGAACTCATTTTTTTTCCCCTCCTTATTTTGATATATGGAAAAGTGGGAGAGTATAAGGAAATTCAAAGGAAACTAAAAGAAATCAGTTTAAGGGGGAGCTCCCATTAAGGGGGAGCTTCAATTTGCTTAGGTTTTATTTATGCTTGTACTCATTTTATATTTACCTTTATTGCATTTTCTTACTTAACTTTGAATTTCGGTTGCCATAATCAAAAAGAGGGAGATTGTTGGTGCGGGAAGCATCCGATGATCGAACCTTAGTTTTGATAATGGCAAAGGGATTCAAAGTTAAGTTTAATTGTTATCTAATGTGTATGACTGAGTGTTTCAGGAAAGTCCTAACTGCGGTTAGGAAGGTGAAAACCCTAGGGGGTGGTAACCCTAGGTCCTAGGGGGTGGTAACCCTAGGCGGTTAGGCAAGGGAAAACCATAGGGGTGATAACCCTAGGTCATAGGGGGTGGTAACCCTATGCGGGAAGTCTTGGCGGATCGGTGCTTCGGGCAAAAATCCTAGGGGGTGGTAACCCTAGGTTAAAATCCTGGTGTCGCGAACCGGGTAGAAGTCTGGATGGGTCTAGGACCGGACATCCAGCATGAAGACCGGAAGCATCGGACGCTGAGCAAAAGTCCAATCGATCTGGAGAATCGTACTAGCAACAGGTAAATCTCTTGAGAGGAGTAGGTGAGGGCGCGTTCCCCGGAAGAGGGAACAGTAGGTGTCGGGTCGACCTAGGGTTTCCGGTTGGAAATTTGAAGTCAGACCCGGACAGTCTGGTGACTGTCAAATTTATTTATATATATTATCTTTTGTGTTCTAACTATGTTTTGCAGGAAACTAATATTTTGTGCGTTGATTAGAAGAGATCGGTCGACGAACATTGGGATCGGTCGACCGAACCTCCATCTATCGTGTCTCGGAGTTGGGGGGGCTCGACCGGGATCGGTCAGGACTCGGGATCGGCGTCGGCCGCTGATAGGTGTCAACTGGATCAAGCCGAGGTGTGCGGGTCAGAGGAGACTGATCGATCGACCGGACCCTGGGATCGGTCGACCAAACCCAGGGATAGAGTTTGACCAGATCGAAGCGGAGTGACAGATCGACGGATCAGATGCAGTGGAGATCATTTGATCGGTAGACCAATCATGAGGATCGGTCGACCGATCCGCTTCGGGTCAAAGCTGATCCCGAGACTTGGGGATCTGGATCAGATCTTGCAGAACTATAAGAGGAGGCCTCGAGGTGCAGCTCAACAATCAATTCGAACAGAAGAACGTGTGACCTTATACGCTGCTCAGAAAGCTTCAACTAGACTCTGCTACTCCGACAATGGACAACCACTTCATATTTGTATTTTGTCGGTATAATCTTTCTTTTTAAGCTCATACTTGTACTCATCTATTTGTAAAGATTTGCGTTATATAGTTGTTGCCCACCGAAAGCGGTCAATGACCGCGGGCCTTCGAGTAGGAGTCGAGATAGGCTCCGAACGAAGTAATCTTTTGGAGTCTTCTGTGTGTTTTTTATTTTATCATTTCCGCTGCGTTACTTTCGAACGATTTCCGAAAACGTGAAAAAGCCACGAGCGCTATTCACCCCCCCCCCCTCTAGCGCTTTCGATCCAACACCCTATTCTAGAAGGACGAAATCACCCAAGCGAGAAGAGCTAGAGCGGAAGTCGGATGAAAAGTCAACTTGCTGTTGACTATGGTCCGAGCGCTGGGAGCGATTCCAGGTGCCCGGAGTTCGGGCACCCAGAGATAGTTTGGGTGCTCAGACCACTTCGGGTGCCAAGGGAGCCCCCGAGGGCACCCTCGACTGCGAATAAGATTTAACAGGGTCTGGGTGGCTAGAGCGAGTCCAGGCATTCAGACTAGAAAGTTTCTCGAGATGCCACCTATTACGATCCAGTGCGACGTGGATAAAGTTTTATCCATGTCCAGGTGTCTGGAACCCTTCCAGGCGCCTCGATTAGGGCTATAAATATAGCCCTGATCCCAGTAGCTAAACACAATACTTGTAAATGATCTACTTTCAGTTTATTTTTGTAATTGAGTGCTTTAACTGTTGTAAAAGGCTTCTCCGCCTGAAGGAGATTTATAGTGAGCTTTCAACATCTTGGATTAGTAATCCCCTGATTGCAAACCAAGTAAATGATCTACCTCTTCTTTCTTTTTGTTAATTAGTTTCTTTTTGAGCAAGTGGTTTATTATTATTTCCAAAGTCGAGAAAGGTGTTTAGTTTTATTGTACAGGGCAATTCACCTCTCTTTTGCTGACCGCAAAGGACCAACAAGTGGTATCAGAGTCCAACTGCTTTAGAAGGACTAACTCCTGACCGAAGCACAGAAGATGATGGTCGGACCGAGCATCTACCCATCGATGTTCGAGGGGAAATTTATGATTTGGAAAATAAAGATGGAGGTATTCTTCAAAATGTTTTTTGATTTATTATTAATATTAAAGTATGGTTTTGTAGCACTGAAGGACAAAGAAGAATATCAATGGACCAAGATGGAGCAACCAAACTTTGTAGCAAATGGACAAGCCGAATTCCATCTACTAAGCATGCTACCTCCATAAGAAGTCAACAAAATCGGCGCCTACGAATCAATAAAGGAACTTTGGGAGAAGTTCCTAGAACTACATGAGCGTACGTTTGAAGCCAAACTCATGAGATAGGACCTGCTCTGGAACCAAATCTACAACCTCCGATTGGAAGAAGGAAAAATAGTCAACACCTCCACTCGAGTATCAAGGAACTCATCACTGGATTTACGAATCTCAGAGAAAAGGTAACCAATCAAGATTCGCTAAGGTACGCGCTTAATGCATTTCCTATAGCCCTTGAATGGTCAATCCTAGTAGATGCATATTTCATCTCTAGGGACTTAAAGGTAAATGATTTAGAGGAGTTATTTTCAACATTTGAAATTCACAAATCTAGAAATGCAGATCTCAAAATGAAGATGAAGTAGAACATTGCCCTATAGGAAAAAGTGGATGAACCCGAATCTAAAACCTCTCTCAATGATGATGAAATGACATTCATGGTAAGGAAGTTCAAAAGTTTTTTTAAAACTAATAAGTTTAATCAGGAGCAGGGTAAAAGAAGGAAAAGAAAGGTAAGATGCTACAACTACAATGAAGAAGGGCACGTGAAAGACAACTGCCCAAATTGAAAAGAAAGGACAAGGACAAAGACACGAGCAAGGACAAAAGACTAACCCAGAAAATGCACAAGAATCTAAAAGCGACATGGAACGAAACTTCATCAAAATAAAAAAATCGAAGCCTATGACAGACTTGCACTCATGGAAAGTCACAAAGAAGGTGATGAAGGAAACTCATTAGAAATGAGCATCGAGAGTATTGATGAAGGGGGAGCAACATCAGAAGAGAGCAACACTACAGGGGTAGGGCAGTCTTAGATGATGAGATCGACAAGGTAAGTCAGGTACGATCTCTTCCTCCTGATAAATTATTTAAATTTATAAAAACATTGTCAAAAAATTCTTGCAAATTAGAGATAGATAATAAAAAATTATTAAAAGAAAATAATGAATTAAAAGGAACTTTAGCTACATCTTGTCGATTAGAAGATTTCGACAAAAAAAAAATAGAAAATAAAAATTTAAAAGAATAAATATAAAATTTAAAAAATTCTACATATTCGAATATTATTTCTTCAAATTTTAGAAATTTTTAAGGACTCAATTGATATCTTAGATATCATAAGGGTTAAATTAGAAAATTATCAGTAAATTATATCCCTAAGAAATTCTTGATTAACCCAATTAGAAGGAACTTACATTGGGTTTCAAAATAATACTTAAATTAAATTCTTATGCATGTCATACTTTTAATTGATTTAATTTTTTATTGTTTACTTAAAATTATCAAATAAGTTATTTTATATAATTTATTTTAGAAATTAATTAGAATTTATTTTTTTGAGATAGATAATTTCATCTCTTATTTATAGACAAATTTTCAGAATTTTTTATTCATTATATTTTTTATGAATTTTCTAATAAAATCCATATTTTTTTTATTTAAAAATATTTTTCAAGGTTATCTTTGTGAATTTTATTTTTTTGTGAAACCTTATCATTTTCTCTATCTAAGAAAATTTTTCTGAAATTTTTTTTTGACCATTGATGAATTTTTTAATGAATTACTTATCCAAATGTAAAATTTTAAATTACAACTTTATTAGAAAATATTTTATTTCTACTTAAATCAATTTTATAATTTAGTAATTTTTTTACAGCTCTAATTATGTCGGTTTTACTACTATAAAAATTTTTAGAATTTTTCCATAATTGTTTAAATTATTTTTTCTAAAATTGGTTTATAAATTATAAAAAACCATTTTTAAAAAAAAAATTAAACTCCATGATGTTCTGGATGATAATCATTATAGTGGTATCCCTTATACTCTATTTTAAATCTATTTCAAGTTATGTTCATAGATTACCTCTATTTTTAATGTGATCAAAGTATAAGAAGTAGAGGTTAAGTCTAGGGGGAGCGTGCACATATTTTTCTTAAATGCAAAATATGTACTTGCTATTTTTATTGTTATTTGTTTTATTTTATCCTAACTTAATTTAGGTTGCTCACATCAAAAAGGAGGATATTGTAAGTACCTCGTGATAGTTTTGATGTGATCAAGTAAGTCAAGTTAGGTCCTATTATATTATGACGCCTTGTGTCTAAGTGTGCAGGAATTTAGGAGCATAAGAAGTTGAATGAAAGACGCAGCTAGCGGGAAGGCTGGCATGGAAGAGAGTCGACTGGCTTGGTGCATCCGAGGGATGAGACACTGTGGAAGAGTATGCTGGCTGATGAGAAGGAAGTGCACAGCGATTTTGAGGGACGAGAAGTCGGAATGAAAGATTGCTCGAGAAGACCAAAAAATATGCTCGGGTGAGCCTTATTCTAGATGGCCGAAATCACCCAAGTGAGCAGAGCCAAAGCGGAGGCTAAACGAAAAGTCAACTTGCTGTTGACTATGGTCCAGGCGCCTGGAGCTAGCCTGGGCGCCCGGACCACTTCGGGTGCCGAGCCCCCGAGGGTGCCCACAACTATGGATCATATTTAGAAGGTCCGGGTCCGAGCACCAGGTGCATGTCCAGGCACCCAGACTAGAAAGTTTATCGAGACACTACCTGTTGCGATCTAGTGCGACGTGGATAAAGTTTTATTCACGTCCAGGCGCCTAGAACCCTTCCAGGTGCCCCGATTACGGTTATAAATACAGTTCTAATCCCAGTGGCTAAACACAATACTTGTAAATGATTTACTTTCAGTTTAGCTTTGTAATTGAGTGCTTTAACTGTTGTAAAAGGCTTCTCCACCTGAAAGAGATTTATAGTGAGCTTTCAACGTCTTGGATTAGCAATCTCCTGATTGCAAACTAAGTAAATGATCTACCTCTTCTTTCTTTTTGTTAATTAGTTTCTTTTTGTACAAGTGATTTATTATTATTTTCAAAGTCAAGAAAGATGTTTATTTTTATTATGTAGGGCAATTCATCCTCTCTTGCTGGTCATAAGGGACCAACAAGTGGTATCAGAGCCTAATCACTTCAGAAGGACTAACCGCCGACTGAAGCACATAAGTTGATGGCTGGACCGAGCATCTACCCACCGAAGTTCGAGATAAAATTTATGATTTATAAAGGAAAGATAGAGGTATTCTCTAAAATATATTTTGATTTATTATTAATATTGAAGTATAGTTTTGTAGCACCGAAGGACAAAGAAGAATACCAATGGACCAAGAAGGAGTAAGCAGACTTTGTAGCAAATGGACGACTTGAATTCCATGTACTGAGTGTGCAACCTCCACAAGAAGTCAACATAATCGGTATGTACAAATCAACAAAGAAACTTTGGAAGAAGTTTATGGAGCTGCACGAAGGTACGTCTGAAGTCAAACTCACGAGATAGGACCTGCTCAGGAACCAGATCTACAACCTCTGATTGGAAGAAGGCAAAACAATCACACACCTCCACTCAAGAATCAAGAAACTCATCATTGGACTTATGAATCTCGAAGAAAAGGTAACCAACCGAGATTTACTAAGGTATGCGCTTAATGCATTTTGGACCCCTGAATGGTCAACCCTAGTAGATGCATATTTCATCTCTAGGGACTTAGAGGTAAGTGATTTAGAGGAGTTATTTTCAACATTTGAAATTCATGAATCTAGAAATGCATATGTAAAAATGAAGACGAAGGAGAACATTGCCCTACAGGAAAAAGTGGTTGAACCATAATCTAAAACCTCTCTCGATGATGAAGAAATGACATTCATGGTAAGGAATTTCAAAAGTTTTTTTAAAATTAATAAGTTTAATTAGGTGCAAGGTAAAAGAAGGAAAAGAAAGGTAAGATACTATCACTGCAATGAAGAAGGACACGTGAAAGATAATGTCCAAAATTGAAAAGCAAGGACAAGGACAAGGACAAGGACACAAGCAAGGATAAAAGACCAACCCAGAAAAGGCACAAGAACATAAATGCGACATGGGACAAAACTTCATCAGAATTAGAAATTGAAACCTACACCAGACTTATGCTGATAGCAAGTCAAGAAGAAGGTGTAAAGCAAACTCATCAGAAATGAGCATCGAGAGTATCGATGAAGGGGGAGCAACATCAGAAGAGAGCAGCACTATAGGGGGAGTCTCAGATGATAAAATCGACAAGGTAAGTCAGGTATGATCTCTTCCTCCTGATAAATTATTTAAATTTATAAAATATTGTAAAAATTCTTGTAAATTAGAGATAGATAATAAAAAAATTATTAAAAGAAAATAATGAATTAAAAGGAATCTTAGCTACATCTTGTTGATTAGAATATTTCAAAAAAATAAAAATAAAAATAAAAATAAAAATAAAAATAAAAATAAAAATTTAAAAGAATAAATACAAAATTTAAAAAATTCTGCATATTTAAATATTATTTCTTCAAATTTTAAAAATTTTCAAGGACTCAATTGACATCTTAGATATCAGAAGGGTCAAATTAAAAAATTGTTAGTAAAATATATTCCTAAGAAATTCTTGATTAACCCAGTTGGAAGGAACCTATATTGTGCTCCAAAATCATACTTTAATTAAATTCTAATGCATGTCATACTTTTAATTGATTTAATTTTTTATAGTTTACTTAGAATAATCAAATAATTAGAAATTAATTAGAAATATTTTTTTTTTCGAGAATGATAATTTCATCTCTTATTTATTGACAAATTTTTAAAATTTTCTATTCATTATATTTTTATGAATTTTCTAACGAAAATCATATTTTTTAATTTAAAAATATTTCTCAGAGTTATCTTTGTAAACTTTATTTTTTCTGTGAAACTTTATCATTTTCTCTATCTAAGAAATTTTTTCTAAATTTTTTTTTGACCATTGGTGAATTTTTTTATGAATTACTTATCCAAATACATATTTTTAAACATTTTGTAATTACAAGTTTGTTAGAAAATATTTTATTTCTACTTAAATCACTTTCAAAATTTAGTGAAGTTTTTTATAGCTTTGATTATGTCAATTTTACTTCTCTAAACATTTTCAGAATTTTTTCATAATTTTTCTAATTATGTTTTCCAAAATTAGTATAAATTGTAAAAATTGACATTTTTTTAAATTTAAACTCCATGATATTCTGGATGATAGTCATTATAGTGTTATCCTTTAGAATATGTTTTAAATCTATTTCAAGTTATGTTCATACGTTACCCCTATATTTAATGTGATAAAAGGAGAAAAAGTAGAGGTTAAGTCTTAGGGGAGGGTGCATATTTTTTTCTTAAATGCAAAATATGTATTTGCTATTTTTACTATTATTTGTTTTATTTTACCCTAACTTAACTTAGCTTGCTTATATCAAAATAGGGGAAATTGTAAGTACCCCATGATAGGATTGATGTGATCAACTAAATCAAGTTAGGTCCTGTTATGTTCTGATGCCTTGTATATAAGTGTGTAGAAACTTAGGAGCACAGGAAGTCGAGCGAAAGACGCAACTAGTGAGAACGATGGCACAGAAGAGAGTCGATAGGCTCAGTGTGTCCGAGCGACGAGTCATTGTGGAAGAGTATGCTAGCGGACGAGGAGGATGTAACGACCCGGCCCTCTTGGCCCATTTGGCGACCATCGGGTCGTCGACCGTCGGCCCTTATGTCATCGGCCCATTTGGCGACCTCTCATGTCGTCGACCGACGACCCTTGGCCGTGCCGTTACTCACTAGGACTTTCCACCCCGGTAGTGGATTTTTGCCTCCCCCAGGATTCAAACTCTAAACCTCCAGGCTTAAGTATTAGAGTTTATGAATCCTGGTAACCAAGTGAGATACTTAAGCCTGGAGGTTTAGAGTTTAAATCCTGGGGGAGGCAAAAATCCACTGCCGAAACCACGAGGAGTCTCTACCGAAAAATTTCAACAGAGTCTCCCCTGTACCGGTGACCTTAAAATGAGATACAAACATAGTATACATCAGCCACAGGCGGCTGGAACATTTATCAAACACCCACGCAGTTAAATAAGTAGCATCCACCTTTAGAGTACTAGTAGTAGTGTAGAAGGTGGGTCTTTACAGTTGGTATCAGAGCAGTTCCCATTCTCTAGTATCACACATCAGCACCATTTTTGCCGTCTTCAAGTAAGAAAGTATTTAAGTTTCTTTTTATGCTTTCTTTATAGAGTGATTACTTATAAGTGCTTAAGTCAGATAAGAGTTTTTGTTGTTTTCTTTATTCATATACATAAGTATGTTTAGAAAGGATAGAGAAGATATCAAGTCTTCCAAAGACCACTAATGGGTACGATGCGAGATGAATACTAGAGGACCGAGAAGTTAAGAGATTAAGAGACAAAGAAGTACCACTAGTAAAGGATAGTATAAGATAGAAATATCTGAATTCAAGTTCATAACTTTTTAGATAACAGAGAGAATTGTAACGACCCAATTTTCCTCATTAGGAGTCCTAAAAGTGCTTTAAAATATTTAGAAATACTTTAGAAAAATTCTAGAGATTTTTAAGAATTTATAGAGTATTTTTATATAATTTTTGGAATTCATTTAGTATTTTTACCAAGAGGAAGAAGTTTAAAAAATAAAAATTTATTGAAGCCGGGTTTTGAACCCAAGACCCCGGACCCGAATCCGGACTTAGCCAACCAACTGGTCTGGAAATGTTTTGTTAATCATATATGAAATAAATAGTATTTAAAGAATAGTTGGTAACAGAAAATAATTAGAAGTAAAAAAAAGGGGTTTCGGCTGAGGTTCGAACCCGCAAACCCTCAACCCGGTCCAAGTCTTAAGCGAAACGAGCTAGCCAAAAGACCAAGCAAGTATTTCGTAAAGAAATTTATAAGGAATTGGTCTTAAGCCATAACAGAATATTGGATTATAAAGGGAGAACTTAATTACCCCGTGACCTAGCTTTTCCCCTTTCCTCTTCTCCCTCACGCGCGCGACAAATCGGTGCAGCTTGAAATGCTGATAATCTGGAGTCTTGGATTTCAGGCGACTATAGCCTTGTGGTTCTAGGAATCACCGATCGAGTTCGAAATTTGGAGTCAATTGATTCTCTGTGAGTGCCGAGTAAGGCGGTAAGTTGCTATCCTCCTAGTTCCGAAATCCGATTTAGTGTTTTCTTCAAGTTTTCGGAATGAATTGTACAAATTTGTGATTTGTTAGGGATTTGGTTTTCTTTATGACCTTCGGATTAGGTGGTAGAGATTTGTGAATTATGAGGTTTACTGCCGTGGTTTTCATCAGGAAGTTGAGAAGAGGATTTAAATTAATTTGGGCATGTAGTTTAGTTTACTTCTGGTTGAATTGATGTGGCTGTCGTGCACCCCAAAGAAGGGAGTTTTCTGTTCGAAGCATATCACAGGAAGTAGTGTTTTCTTTCTGGTGCTTGCCGCCGTGAACCCTAAAGGAAGAAAGAGGATAATTAGTTTAGATAGTGAGTTGGTTCTGTATTTTCGATTAAGCTTTACCTAAGTTTTGAATTCCAGCAGATTCAAGCATACCATCATCTTCATGTATCAATTTCTTTTATCGTAATAACATTCTTTCCTTATGCCTTGCTTTGCTGGAAACAATTCAGAATCTGTAGATGATCTAGATTGCATTTCCTCTTGGTTTCTAGGATGTGTGATGCCGGGACTATGGAAGTCTTGGGACTAGAAAAGAAGTTTTATTTTTAGTTTCCGCATTTTAGTTATTGTAAACATTTGAGTTGTATTTTAAGTTCATGTCATTGAGATTATTCTATTTGCATGTAGGATGAGTTCAGTTTAGTAAGTAGATATTTGTGTGTTGATACTTATTTAACTGTGTGGGTGTTTGATAATGTTCCAGCTGATGTATACTATGCTTGTATCTCATTTTAAGGTCACCGAAGTGGGGAGACTCTGAAATTTTTCTCGGTAGAGACTCCTCGTGTTCGATCATCTTAAAGTAGAGTTAGTAGTTAGTACCGGTCATCATCCCAGGAAGGTGTAGTAAAAGAAGGGTGGTCGTTTCAGTCAGTCGGTCTATGTCCAAGCGCTTGACCGATCGTTAGTTACTCACGATGGACTTTCCACCCCGCGGTGGATTTTTCCTCGAGATTCGAACTCTAAACCTCCGGGCTTAAGTAGATCATCTCACTTGGTTGATCAAAATTCTAATACTTAACCCTGGGTTTAGAGTCGAAGAGGGAGGCAAATCAGCGGTGATCCATCTGGTGGTGGCTAGTGAGTGCTAGTCGGTCGAGGGAGCCAGTCGATCATCGCGATAAATGGGCCGACGTGATCGATGACCGGGTCGCCAAATGGGCCAAGAGGTCGCTGGAGGCGCAGGTGAGTGAGCAGCGGGATGTCAAGCGAAGGTTGCTCGAAAAGGTCGGAAAATGGTTTTGGATGAGCCCTATTCCGGATGGCCGTAATCACCTAAGTGAGCGGAGCCGGAGTGGAAGCTGGATGAAAAGTTAACTTGATGTTGACTATGGTCCAGGTGCTTGGAACGATTCTAGGCACTTGGAGTCGGTTGCATGGAGGTGCAGGCGCTGCGGGCGCCGCCAGTGTCGGGCGCCCCGGGTGCCCTCGTGACACGATCAGATTTAACATGGTTCAGGCGCTCGGAGCGGGTCCTAGCGCTCAGACCAAAAAGTTTATTGAGATGCCACCTGTTGTGATCCAGTGCGACGTGGATAAAGTTTTATCCACGTCTAAGCGTTTGGAACCCTTTCAGGTGCCCTGATCATGGCTATAAAATACAACCTAATCCCAGTAGCTAAACACAACACTTGTAAATGATCTACTTTCAATTTAGCTTTGTAATTGAGTTCTTTAACTGTTGTAAGAGACTTTTCCACCTGAAGGAGATTTATAGTGAGCTTTCAATATCTTGGATTAGCAATCCCCTGATTGCAAACCAAGTAAATGACCCGCCTCTTCTTTCTTTTTGATAATTAGTATATTTTTGTATAAGTGATTTATTATTATTTCCAAAGTTAAGAAAGGTGTTTGCTTTTATTGTGAAGGGCAATTCACCCCCTCTTACCGGCCGCAAGGGAACAACATCACTTACGAAACCTTTTGTTTAAAATAGAAGGTTTCCAAATCGATTATTGTAATCGATTTGGAGATCGTAAGAGATTAGATGGAAGCTTATGTTCAAAATATAAATGATATGGGTTATGATAAGCCAACCCCTCGGAGTGGAGGTCAAGGATGAGAGGAAGAAGAAGGTGTTCATAGTCGGTCATCACGGAGACGTAATTGCTATAGAGCCAGACCGCCGAGTCAGGGCCGGAAAGTTCAAGAGCTAAATGCGGGACCCAAACATGGTTTATGGGGAATAGTAATATGAACGATTTGGTGAGGCGCTGCTTGTTGCTTGAGTATATCTCACGACGCTTGTTTCAGGTGAATAGACCTGGCCGACTCAAAGCAGCTTAGCTTAGATGCACGAAGCAGCTCACGGCACGAAATAAAGCAGTACGAACGATCGAACCAGAGTCAAACAAACGCTCAGACGGTTTCAAGGTACGTCGATGTTCGACTGTATTAAACATCCAGTTACACGACCTACGGTGTCGATACGCTAAGTATTTTAATTGATCATCTCTACGATGATATAGACCCCGATATATGCTTTGACGAGTAGCAAGCGCAAGTTAAATTGTCTGACTTGGAACGACGATACATTTCATAGTGATTACTCTCCTGCAAGTTCATGTGAAATTACGGCCTTCGAAACTCTCCTCGTCGCTCTTTCGTGTAAAAGGCCAAAGCAATAAGCAAGCGACATGCTGAGGGACACACACCATTTGCTTAACGCTTCAAGGCCCTACAAATAAGTAAATGAACTAATTTACAGGCCCTATCCTGAATCGCTCACGCGAGGTCAGCCGAAAACGACTGGCGCCCGGCACTCCTGATCGCCACGTGCGCGTCACGCCCGCGAGTCGCCCCCTTGATATTCTGCATATGACCTGGAGGATTCATATCAATATCATACTACTACGTTATATAATCTAGCCCATCGAATTTGGTTAGAGCACTGAATGGGCGGACCACCCAATGCGGTTGTAAATAATATAAATATATTGTGCATCTATATTATCTGTAACAAAGCTAAGATAAATCATCACACGAACTCAAATAATCACCCACTGGTAAATCACTTTAAAGCAACTAATAGCTTTCATTGACACGGGCGGCTGGCCAATACCACGACCGATAATGTCAAGAAGAGAATCGAATACATGAGTATAAACAATCCATGTGATAGAATAAGCAATAGCAGAAGAATACTGAATGACTGGACTCAGCGACCAGTCGTCCTTTTACTCACCTGGTGAGTGAAATATACTGGGTGGTGTAATGACGTATAGATGTAAATCAAACGAGTATCAGTGATCAATTGGAGCTGCACGACATCGCATAATACCTGTACATATATGCAAATCTACAATCCATACCAGGTCCCGAGAATCGCTTGCGTATGTCTAGGTCGGTATCTATCATCGTATCGAATTATGGTACGGCATGCCGTATATGGAACAGATAAACTTAGTATCATCGCTGAATCTCAGCCGTGTGGTGGAAAAACGTATATGGATAAGTGCAATAAACAAGAAATGATAAGTACGATGACGAAGAACACAACCAATAGCAACAACGGAGTAACAACCAAGCGGTAACAACAGACAACTGCTCTTCCTACCACTCTCATACAGCCGGTATGGTCTACGGTGTACTAGTGACGATGAGAGACTTCGGACAGATAAACTTAGCACGCGCCACCTCCTCGGTGTTTAAATGGGCGGCGGTCAAGTCAATTGAATTGCCGCCGATCGGGTCCCCCACACCTCCCTTATCACTACCCACCACCATGAGAAAAGTGAGGCACACGACGTCTCCACGCGCCATTCTACCACCTCTACCCCGGTTCCAAAGCCCAGCGCCAGTAGACAGCACCGCCGGCACGACAGACGGGGATCGTGATGGAATGCATGAAATGCTATCGATGCTAACGCCAACATCGTCGTACCGTCATAAATGTACGCTTAATACGGTGGCCAAGACGCCGTAAAAGACCGTACGTGACGTAAGGTTTGTAAACAACGGTATAAACAAGTCTATATAAATAACCTACACATCTAATATCGGGCATACATCCGTATCCATACTAGTAATATTATTCCGCTAACGTGCTGACCGAGAGACCAGATGATACAGAGTAGTACTATCGAGCGATAGTATCATACGATCGAGCAGTGGGTGGAATAAGATCGGCAAGAAATAGATACGAACGTGAACTATCTTAATAATGCTCAGATCAAATGAATCGATACTATCTTACAAGAACTACTTTATACGTAGATCGTGGTAAAGTAGAAGGCCAGGTAGTCATCGCTTACAAAGGGTGCAAAATCGCCAGATTACAATTTAGCTAATTATATAAACGCTCCCTGAACATTGTGGAAAACCCTCAGTCCATGTCCTTCTAATCTTAGCTAAAATAGCTAGAAATCAACTAAGTAGAATCACTACTCCATGGAAATCCACCAGTCTCCTCACTCTGACGAACACCACAGATATCGATTGCAAATCCTCGGTTATCCACAAGTGATCGCATCATGATCCATATATATTAAATACCCTAATCACCCAAATTCTATAAACGATCAATGCTAATCAGTCGTAAATTATCTTTAATATACTAATCCGTTCATCTCAATCTGTCTACAACCTCTAATCCGTAAATCAATTAAATTTTAACCAAAAGAGATAGTACTATCTTTCGAATTCAAATAATCCAATAGAACCATTTAAATGTAATACTTCGCCAATCACGAAGAGATAACACCAGTATTACAGATGAAAATCCTGACGGATACTTTAGTAGAACCTAAATCGATACACTATGATCTAAGAATTCCGAACGAAACATTCACCAAACTATTCGTCACATCAATCGAAATTCAGATGATAGGCAACCTCAGGAGAAACTAAATCCCATACTGAATCACCGTGCCGATTATCCTCGAGCAGTCATTATATCGTGGTTATGTAGGTCATTAGATACCTGTGAATCACTGGTTAATCGATTATCACCGGTCAAACCATTCCCATAAACCCAACCAAATCGAGAAGAATACCACGTATGCTCGAATCCATGCCATCTAGACACTTACCCAAGATCGAGCCTAGAGCACAAGATTCTCTTGATCGGAATCCCGTGGATCCGTGAGGAGGCGCCTCTGCCATTACCGAGGAGAACACCTCGAGGGAGAGCAGCTCTGTCCAGAAACGACTACACATGGTATCATTCAACAACCGTACTGAGGAGGATCAGTCACGCAGCAGGAGAGGTAGGCATCAGAGCAAGAGCGAGCAACCATTGACAGTGACGACCGCCATCGCCTGGGCACGGTGGGAGAGCTCAGAAGTCAACATGATAAACAACCGAAGAGGAAGGAGAAGGAAGAAACCCGGGCGGAAATGCGGAAGGAGACGGCTAGGGCACAGAGAAGAGGGGGAATCGGCCTCGGCAATCAGGTGTCGCGATGAGGAGAAGGGCGGCGGTGGTGTGTGCGGCGCGATGAGAGGAGAGGGAGGAAGGGTTCGGGTGAAAGAAACGAGAAGAAGGGAAATAATAGGTTTAATAATTTCAACTTAGGTTTAGATTAATTAAAACCGTAAGTTAATTCTTCTTGATCAACTCTCCATGAAGGATAGTCCGAAGTTCTCTCGTCTATTATTTGTCCTCTCGCAAACTATACATCGAGATCGATTAAATCTGTAAGAATTTCTAAAATCACGAAAATCGATAACAAGATTAATTGTCAATAACCTTATTATTTGGGTCAGATGTTACATTCTCACTAACTAACACACAACCCCACTACAGCCTCAAACTTTTCAGATCACGTCTAATGTACGATCAATCAATGACAAAGATCAACTCTCCAGACAACTCCTGTATCACCGTCCATTAACAAACCAGAGGATGACCTGACATGAACCTGGGTTCAGCATGAAATGCTCGTCGTCTGTTATCTCTTGCCGCTTGCCTATCTCCTGTTCACCAGAACTAGCTAACCCGACTACGGATAAATCATTTATATCTTAAATTAAGTATAAGTTCACAGTAACTTAATTCAATTGATCCCCCAGACATGTGAACTAGACATGACGCATCTGAAGTCATATATGTCTCTTCATATTCGACGAAAAAGCTAGTCTGCTGTGGTGTCGCACCCTATCGGATGACATCGAATCCACATATGTCGAGTGTTTTCTCAAGAAGTGAGCACAATCAGTGACTAACCTCCATCGTATATAAAGCAGATATAAAGTAGCATCGTATCGAGTGCAACAGCAGCAACACTACCCACACTTTTCACGTCACGCAACGCCAATTCCCTTACCATCTTCACTACAGGCATGTCTATGTTAAGTTCCTCGTAGTGATATCCTCTGCATGCTCAAGCCTATACGCAACTGTACGCACCACTAATTATTTCCGAGCTCAAACTTTGGTTATCTAACCGGATAGCATAACCCGAGGATCAGTAATTCTATAATATGGCTCCTGCTCTCCGAACTAATAAAATTAACTTTCGGTTCACATCAAGCAAGATCAATCTTCATCTTCGTCTTCGAACTCGTCAGCCGAACCGTGGTCGATCCTAACCCAACCCAGAGTGAGCTGTCTCCTCTGGTCGAGACCAACTAGATAAATCAATCTCTGCTACCCAAGAGCCAAATAAGAGTAAATCGATTCTCTACGAACCAAGGCAATACGAGTAAATTGGTTCTCCACGAACCAAAGCAATATGATATTTAGCATATACCCACTACTAAACTAGTGATAACATAAATTAATAACACTAGTGGTATACGGTAATGGTAGATCACTATGAAGATTGAAAAGTAGAGGATTCAAGATTATTGACCACATCGTTTGATGATGATAATCGCGGATCGGTAATATGTACAAAAGCAGTAACAAAAGTGCACTACTAATAAACCACTAAATGCAACTAACACTAACAGAAATAAGATAATGAATCGATAACGTACCTCTCTCCACATGGCTGAGAACCTGGCTCGGGTCCCGAAACTCAAAAGTCAAAAGCAGAAACGAATCATTTAAAAACCACAAAAAAATAGCTTATAACCCAGGCTCGATACGAGTAATTGTCATTCGCCTGCATCAAAACATACTACTACTTACACATCGAGATCGACGTATAACCGATACTCGATATATTGTAATATACACGAACTATATCTACACACCACCCACTAGTTATATATCACCACACCGGGAAACAGAATAAACACCTGACGCAGCGCAGCTTATATAATATATTATATGTTCACGCCCACTACCCTATCAGAATAATCAAACGGAATTTCAACACACATCCTCAACACAAACGTGACGAAAGCAATACGCCAATGAGATAATGTACGCCGATGTCGAGCGAATCAAACCAAATGAGGAGAACTCAAGTATAAAACCCAAAATACAATAATAAGCAATAAAATACCTAAATCGTAGATCGCTCAATGAATGTGAATGCGATCTGATCTCCGGACCTCACATCGTCCTTTACTCGTGAATTACCCTATCTGGATGATAGATAAAATAAAGGTGAATAGAAGGATAAGTAGTCGACACTTCAGCAGTTACTATTTAATAAGTGTTCATACCGACATATCCCTTTAGGTAGCAAGGTACAAGGTCCCCCAATAAAGACTAACGCCTCATAACTACACGTGTCACACGTCGCGAGGTATATACACGATCATGCAAAGTCGTGTTCGCGCAGGTCATGTCACACTACGAATGTCAACCCGAAGAACATAAGTAACAAAGAGATAGCAGCAAAGCAGCAACATAAGCTACGAATATAGATATAAGATAATAACAAGCGTATGTAAACACAATCAACATGAATAGAAAGATAAACACAACACAATATAATATCCGGCTTATACCTTCGCATCGACCCCAGATCGATCAACCCAAGATGGCCCGAGACGATGAGAGGCAGAACCAGTAAAGGCCGCCGCCACACCTGAGACCCATGGCGCCATAGTCAGGTAAGGATCGGGCGACGGGTGGACGGGGTGCCGGGTAACGAGCATTTAAGCGCGAGAGCGCAGAGTGACACAATTACCAACGCGTGTCCACCGCGGCGAAAGGGTACGAGTGGTCATGAAGGGCCATGTCGAAGCAGCCACTTGCCCAGGCCGCTCAAGCCTCCGATCGAAGACGATCAGATTTCGCACGACATGATCATCGACCGAACGCAAGGTCGCATGTACGTGTATATAAATGTAAACAGCGATGTATTAAAATGTATATGCGGCGAAGCTCTCACGATAAGTTCGCACCAAGATATAAACGATCAAAGCGGTGTCGTGTATCATATATATAACTAATATAATACGTATGTCTGCGTCGTATCCTAACTAGCTATAGCACAATATAATATTAATGTGATACAAGCAGAGATCAGACCGATCAGATCAAGCAAACGTGGCTCGAGCGATTGCACGGGAGTAGTGAAGGCGGCGGTCATAGGAGTCAAGTCGTATCGGGCATAAACTCACTGTAGGATCAAACTACTAAAGAGGGATAAAAGAAGTTTCCTTTATCGCATAAATCATCGTCTAACCTCCATCAAGATACTCTGCCTCAAATGCTACATAGCCTCCAAATCCTAGTCGCTCACAAAATTTAGCTCAGCATTATTTGTACTGACTATCAACCTCACTCAAACCACCTTGTGGTGGAAAACCACAATCAACTCATCGTGAATCCTCAAATCTCTCGAACACACCATCTTATAATCAATCCAATGGTCTTTTATATCGATCATGAACGCTTCTATTAATCACCCGTTATCAACTGATCCATATATGGAAATCCACCCAATTAAATCACAACATCAAATTCTATTAATCACAATATCAATTTAGCTAACAATCGTTCATAACAAATCATAATACTAATCCCATAATCCTATAAATGATCATGTAATCATCTACATCAACCCTACATCATAAATTAATTAATCCTTTACTTATCTACACATATACTAATCCCTTATTAATTGAAGAACTAATCCTCACTGAATTAAATTTTAACCAAAAGAGATATGTTACCTGAATCAAATAATCCCACAGAACCTTTAGCAACCTAAACAGAATACTTCCTGCCAATCACCATTAAAATTCCAGATTCCTGAAATACCACTTACCAAACCATCGTCGACCCCACGGAAGAAGCAAGAATCCGAGCTATTAACTATTCATGCTCAAAGATCCAGTCAATATATACCTCTTACCCTTCTTTGATGATCAATCGGTGTCAATGTAATTCACCGGGCGAGAATCCCCAATTGAATTACCGCGTGGCGACTTCAAACCAACAACATAATCTGCCTTCCAAAGGTAAACCACCCATCACACACACGATCCACAGCCCAAATCCTAAAAGCAGACTAGCAGCCAAACGATCGACATCGAGATCGATCGCAGGAGAGGAGAAGACAATCAGGAAACCTCCCTCGACACGGAGAGGAGAAGACACGGCTCAGAGGCTCGGCCAAGAGGAAGGACGGAGGGAGCGACGGCTGCTCCAAGCTCGAGGGAGACCGGTAAGGAGAGGGCACTAACCTCCTAAATGATCACACGCACCGGCCTATTACTAATCGCCGCAGCAGTCTCAGAGAAAAGCGTCGACCAGATCGCAGCACGGGAACCGCAGAGACGGCTTCAAGAATGATCAACAGGCATCAACTGGTCCTCTCCCGATCGCGCGACATCGCAAGAGAAAAGCGAAGGAGAAGAAGAGCTGCGACGCCGCCGCGCGTGGCGGCATCGGACTAAGCAGGAGGGGAAACTAGTGGTGAGGGAAGAGGCCGTCGGCCCATCATCACAGGAGACAGGTCACAGGAGTCACAGGAAAGCTGGTGTGCATATGAGAGAGAGGAGGGAAGGTTCTATGAAAGAAACGAAGAAGGAAATAATGTGGTTATAATAATTAACTGAACTTAGTTTAGATTAATTAAACCAGTTAATTCCTCAATCAACCCCTACTTAAAGGATACTCCAAACAGGTTTTTACTGTACCCCGAATCCATCCCCTCGAAATGGGTCATACGACCTCCGTTTAAATCCTGAAAATCCAATAAGATTATCATCATCATTCAAAAATCTTATTATTTAAATATTATTGGTGCTATATTTTACATTCTCAAAAAAATTGTCCCCATCTCGTCAACCTCGTGGATCCACATCAATGTACCAATCCGAGTGAAACGTACCATATCGTACGCCTTCATCCAATATCATTAACAAACCCTCTAACCGACATGATACAATCCTCGTCACTATCTGCTCGCTCGCTTAGCCTCACTCACAATCGAATAGCCTATGGATAATCATTTATATCTTAAATTATTAGGCACAGAGGCACACTTGTATCATCAATAGATCCTCCACTCGGCACCAGCCGAACCAAAGACAACACATACAGTCATTCGACAAGAAGCTTGTCCTATCGTGGTATTGGTCATTCACATATATGTTTGTCCGAGGTGTTTTCCTGCAATCTCGTGCTCTGACAACCTAGACCTCCCACTCCTAACCTAACCTCCCTCCCCTCGAGACCTTAGCCCCACCGCTGGTTAAGTAAGTCGTAACAAACGATACAGTACTATAGGAAACATATAGTCCCATAACATCGATCGTATCTGTCACTACCAAGGCGGTACGCAATCTCCGATCCATCAGCAGACTAGCGAGCATCCGTGTCTAACCTAACTCAAACGTAACGGGTCTTCTAGCCACCATTCAAAGACACAAGTAACTAACTCGAGGAAATATCTATAAAATGAGTGAGACTGCTCTCTACTACGAATCTAATAAATAGTTGAGTCCAAGCTCTAACTATCTCACCGACTCAAGACTCTAACACATAGAACGGATTTAACATCTGCATCTCAGTCAACTCTGAAGGTGAATCTACAATTAAACCGTTCTTGATCATCATCTAGAAATTCAACTATCCTCTGTAAGCCAATGAGTAAATTTCTCACCGTAACCTAGGCAAGGACGTAACACCAAAACATTTAAACCAAACATTTATACTAACCACTACTAAACTATGACGTAATTAATAATACAGTGGTATAAATGGTACAAGACTAATGAGATCAGATTCCCACGAGATCGATAGATCTCTGTTCCGGTGGTGATCACCCATCACGATGACGCTACATTGACGTTTATGGTGAACACCTGGTTGAGGTGAATACATAATCATGTATAACCAATATATGCGCATGACGCACCTAACTAACAACAACGTAATCGACAATGAAACATGTAATATATAATAAGCTTATGTCGTCCTCTCACACGCTCCGTACCCACACATCGAGCTTGGAGAACCACGACGAAAACCAAACTTACGGCTCTATCCAAGCTCGATAAATTAATCATGTCGCCGCGTGTGATAAGTCCCACTCGAATCACGATCTCGCTCTACACTCGGACTACATACCATATACATCGTTCATTAACCATACCTGAATATATTCAGGCATCGAATCAATAATCACCACGCACAATATCAGCCCACCTTCACCAGCCCTAAACAACCGAGCTTAAATATATTAATCACCCAGATTTACCCACAAGCATTATCACACACCACTGACACAATCATGAGTCACAAATACAACTAAATGAGCCTACTTTTCGACATGAGCACAAAACACTAATTCAAACCAGACTCATGTAAAACAAAGCTTACCACAAAATAACAATCAGAACCAAAGACAAAACTCAAATAATAGCGAGCAGTAGAAATATACTGATCATCGTAAGCCGAACGTTGACGCGATCAGGGACGCCAGTCCTCGAATGCTGATATCGTTGAACACGATAGTGAACTACGGGAGGTGAGTACAACACCGTACGGAGGTGCCACCGTATGAATACCATATTAAGTGTAGGTGAGTATACAGATCAAGAACTCGTAATAAGATCACCTGGTACATAGAATCAAGACACTGTCAATGAACGCTAAGTTGAGGTGTACATTAGTAAGGTTCATCTACTCCTATAATAGTGTTCAACGAGTGTAGAAAGATAAGTCCCCCACATGAGCTTAGCATGGCGAGGTGAGGTATATATCACGTCAAGAGTTATAGATAGGTAAACATAGCATGAACAACCCACCCCGAAGCATAACGTAAATAAACAACAACACATAGATAAGCTAGTAATGTAACAACATGATAATGCAAGCAACAAAGATAAACTACAACAACAGATAATAACACACAGACATACTTGATTTGAACTTACTCCAAGCATCAGACACGACCGACCACCCATGTGAGGAGTTGGGATCGACGACAACTGACAATTCCAAAGGCCACTCTCCACGGTTGTGATGAGCGAGCTCATAGTCGCGGTCGACTGAGCCGCTCCAACCCATCACTACCCATGAGATGACGGTGGGGAAACAGTGGGGCCACGTCACGCAGCCCTGCTGCTACGCGAGCGTTGCAGCCCAGTCGAGCGAGTGATCGCCAACCCAACCGATCACAAAGAGATAGATCTAAGTCGAACGCACGCTGCGCTACACGCATACGACGCACGAACCAACAATGCAAATACCATCATATATATATAAATGGTAAATGTATATACGAAGTCAAAGACAGAAGTGTAAATAAACAACAATCAAAGCATATAAACATGGTATCGTGTTGTCATATATAACCAATACCTAATATCTAACGTTCTCGCATCCGGTATCGATACCTAGTAATATAGTATCTCGCTAAATATCATCGATAGCAACGAGAGAGATCAGATATACAGTAACGAAGTAAAAGATCGAGTGAAGTATCAAACGCAGGAAAAATAAAAGCGGAGTCAAGATAGATACAGCAACTATCTGAACATAAAGCTCATGCACTAGGATCAAAATACTAAAGAGATAAAGCAAGAAGTACCCGCCTTTATACGTAGATCGTGTCCAGAAACCCTCCGTCAAGATACTCGTCTCAAATCATAGTCATGCAAATCACAGGATTACAATTTATCTAATTACATATGCAACAACTAGCTAAAACCTCCACCCAAACTAATTAGGGAAAACCCTAATCAACTCATCCATGAATCCTCAAATCTTTCTGAAACACCCACATCTTATAATCAATCCAATGGTCTTTTATATCGATCATGAACGCTTCTATTAATCACCCGTTATCAACTGATTCATATATGGAAATCCACCCAATTAAATCACAACATCAAATTCTATTAATCACAATATCAATTTAGCTAACAATCGTTCATAACAAATCATAATACTAATCCCATAATCCTATAAATGATCATGTAATCATCTACATCAACCCTACATCATAAATTAATTAATCCTTTACTTATCTACACATATACTAATCCCTTATTAATTGAAGAACTAATCCTCACTGAATTAAATTTTAACCAAAAGAGATATGTTACCTGAATCAAATAATCCCACAGAACCTTTAGCAACCTAAACAGAATACTTCCTGCCAATCACCATTAAAATTCCAGATCAATTAACATACCGAAATACCACTGTTTACAACCTATTGGATACACTGATCGACCACGAAGAAGGAACAAGAATTCAACCAGAGAAACTATTCGTCACTAAAGAATCCATCAAGAAAAAAAAATAGCCCTCATTACCTCTTCCACTTCAATCACTGGTGTTGATTATAGAACCGATGAAGGAACCAATCCCCAATTGAAACTGTGGTGGCCGAAACCTAAACATAAACATTGCTTCCCAGTAAACCACCCAAATCCAACCAAGAAGAATACCACATGCTCGAATCCATGCCCAAATCTAGACACTTACCTCCAAGATCAAGCCTAGAGCAACAGATCTCCTTGATCCCAGATCCGGTGATGAGGAGAGGAGAAACGGCCTCTAGGGCTCGGCTCGAAGAGGAAGAACACCCTCGAGAGGGAGACGACGGTGTTGCTCCAAGAAACGACACTCGGGTGGCATTCGGAAGCTCTCAATAACCTACGTCAAGGAGAGGTGATCGACCTTCTGCTGAGTAGAGCACGGACACAGTCGGTTGAAGGAAGAAGGGGGGCCGGCAGTGGAGATCGACGACGGCACTGCTCCGAGAGGCAGAAATCGGGAACCGGCACTCGAAGGCTCTCAAGAATCAGCATCAATGAAAGGCGATCGTCCTCTGGGTGGTGGTCGGCAGCATCGCGAAGAGAAAAGGGAAGGAGAAGGAAGAACCGGCGTTGGACGGTGGCGTGTGGCGCGACATCGGGCTGAGAGAGGGAGGGAGACGGCTAGGGCACAGAGAAGAGGGGGAATCGGCCTCGGCAATCAGGTGCCGCGATGAGGAGAAGGGCTGCGGTGGTGTGTGCGGCGCGATGAGAGGAGAGGGAGGAAGGGTTCGGGTGAAAGAAACGAGAAGAAGGGAAATAATAGGTTTAATAATTGCAACTTAGGTTTAGATTAATTAAACCATAAGTTAATTCCTCAATCAACTCCCACAAAAGGGATAGTCCAAACAGGCTTTTCTCGTCCCTATTATTTTATCCCCGCAAACTATTACATACGAGATCCAATTAAATCCCAGAAAATTTCTAAAAATTCCTGAAAAATCCAATAAGATTATTTGTCCAATAGCCTTATTATTTAAATATTATTTGGGTGCTGTATTTTACACACGAAATTATTACAAGCTAAATACAATTTAAAACAGTAATTAAAAATACCAACGACACTTCGGAAATATTGGATTTAAAGCTCCGGGTCGTCAGGAAGTATTCTCAGCACTTCTGGGTCATCTCGTTGACAACACGTTAAAGAAAGGTTGCTTAGAGGAAGTTCGCCGAGGTCATTCGAGAGTCGCTCACATGCTCAAGGCACTCGAAATCCATCCAAGGCCCTAGGAGTGCTCGCTGGATCAAGCCCGACCGTCGCGCTTGCGCCTTCAGGCTCTCCAAGCGCCGCGTTATCCTTCATCACCTGCCTCCGCGCGCTTCACTATGGCCCATCACGCCCAAGCTTACCAGATCCGATGCTAAGGCCTCTCAGCTCCATGGAGGCGCCAACGCTCATCGATGCTGTTATGCTCTCTCCGCAAAAGTGTATCCCGAACACATACCCGCAAAACCAAGTTAACACAAAACAATAATATAGATAGATATTAGAATGATCTGTCACTTCCCGTCCGACTATCCAGTCGACTCTCGACGCCACCAGCCTCTGCTCTCTCAGGGACGCGGCTTCACCTACTCCACTCGGAGATTTACTTGTTGCTAGTATAATCCTCATCATCGACTCTGACTTTTGCTTGGACCGCTTCACTTCTCTTTCCCTACGGTTCCACTTTCACCGTGACACTGTGGCTTTCCACAGGTTACAGACTTTTGACTTCTCAACCCGCCAAGACTTTCCGTGACAGGGTTACCCACCTATGACCAGGCTCCCTCCACCCATCGATCATAGCTAGGACTTTTCATTCAAACTTGTTCAACATATTAGAAACCAAAACACCTTAACTTTGAACCTTTGACATAATCAAACATAGTCGATCGTTGGATGCTTCACACCTACATCTCCTGATTACGGCAATGCAGAGTTAAGTAAACAGAGTAGTAAAAAGTAGTATGAAATACTTAAACATGAGTATATGCTATTCCCTGATTATGTTTAAATTTACTCTTTACTTAACTTTTCTCTCTCCCCCTTTGACATAAATCAAAAAGAAAATTAGGAAAAGAGAAAAAAAACAAATATTCGATATTAAACTCCCCTTGACGGGTAGCACATTTTTCGAAAAGAAATCAACTTAGCTATATTTTTAGCTTTTAAATTGATTGCGATGAGAAAGCACTTTGCCAGATAGCTAAGTTTGGATCTTAATGTTAGTTTAAAGAAAACTTCATTAAGCTTGAGAAATACTTCACTTAAGGATAGATAACATAGTCAAAATAAAAGGTATTTTAACTTGATTTTTCAAAGAAAACTTAGTCAAATTTGAAGTAGTTTTAAAGAAGACTTAGTTAAAGTTGTTCTGAAAGATACTTAATTAAATTTAAAAAGCTTTCAAAAAAATATTTAGTTACCTTTTTAAATTTGAAAACGATTTTAATAAAGATTTTTTTTAAATACTTAGTTAAATTCTTAGTTTGAAAAGTAGGGAGTTTGATAGGGGATAATAATAAAAAAAATATAGCCAAATTAGAGATAGTTTGAAAAGTTTATCTGAAAAGTTAATACTGAGTTTTAAAAGATTTCAAGACCAACAATTAAAGATTTATTTCAGTAACCTATGTATTAATTTTAAACAATCATTTTAAAAGATTGTTTTTAATAAAGATTTCAGGAGTTTTGACCATTTAATACTGAGTTAAATCTGAAAAGTTTTTCGAAAGATATTTAATTAAATTTGAAAAGCTTTTCAAAAGTTACTTGATAGTTAGCTCGACTCTGCTTACTCCCCCTTAATTAATGCAAACATGAATCCCTAGGGTCCTAGAGTCCAAGCACGTATAATAGGTCTTTTATATTTTGCCTAATTTTCCAACTCACTCATTCTAGGTATTCAAGCATGTTTAGCTTATGAGTGAGTGTGAAATAAAGTTAACTTTGTCAATAAAACTATTGAAAATATAGGCTTGAATTTCAAATGAGTAACTATTAAACTTTTGAGAATATATTTAAAAATTAATTGGAGTTGACATTTACAATCATAATTTTATAATATGATTTGAGAATTAAAGATTTTTAAACCCTTTTAAATTAATTAATATTTTGAAATTAATTGAATAATATTCTAAAATTAATTGAATAATATTTTGACGTGATTTTCAAAAATTTGTTAAATGATTTTGAAATTAAGTTTTTAAAACATTTAAATAATTGTTTAAAAGATTTTTCAAATAATTTTGAAATTAAGTTTTAAAAGATTTTTAAATAATTTAAGATATTTTTTAAATAATTTTGAAATTAAGTTTTAAAAGATTTTTAAATAATTTAAGAGATTTTTCAAATAATTTTGAAATTAAGTTTTAAAAGATTTTTAAAATGATTTCTTTTAAAAGATTTAAAATAATTTTTTAAAAGATTTTTCAAATAATTTTGAAATTAAGTTTTAAAAGATTTAAATAATTGTTTAAAAGATTTTTCAAATAATTTTGAAATTAAGTTAAAAGATTTTTAAATATTTTTTTAAAAGATTTTTCAAATAATTTTTAAAATTTCTTGAAAAATAATTTTGAGTTAATTTCATTTGAAAAAATAATATTAATTACGAATTTAATTTTGAATTTGAATTTCAAATTTGATTCTCTTTTAAATTTCTATTCCTTAGTCATCTCACCAGATCTAAATTTTCAATCAGGTAATTCTACAATTTTTGTGAGATAAATTAGGTTCAATTTTAGGGTTATGTTTAATTTTGTGTTAGATTCAGGTTTAGTTTTGGGTTCAACAAGTAGGCGTTATTTAGATAAACTTCTGGGCTATGGTGAGTCACAAGGACATCATTAAAGTAACCATGCCTTCGAGGTTTTCCAAATAGTCCTACCCATTGAACTTAGTACAAAAGCTTGGTCTAACTAGTTAGGATCCATAAAGGGTAGCTTCGGTCAGTTCCACTTAGCCAAATGCACTAGGTCGAAGCCATATCTTCTTAGACATGCGATGACTAAGTTTCCCCAACTTCACCAGTACCGTGGGTCAAGTTAAACCTAGCCCATTTTAATCTATCCTTAATTACCCTGTCGGGTAGTCTACTCTTGGTTACCCTTATCGGGTGGATTAAGTTCGGATGTGCCAACTATTCTGGAGCCTTCCTTTGGATTTTAATTTGATTTTGATTTAATTTAATTCAAATTTAACTTGATTTTAATTTAATTTGAATTTTAAGTTTATTTAATTTGATTTTAATTTAATTTGAATTTTAAGTTTATTTAATTTTAATTTTAGTTTAATTAATTTAGTTTTATTTTTATTGTTTTTCTTTTTAGCTTGTTTTAAAGTTTTAATTATATTCCTTTAATTTTATTTGTTAAGATAATTATTTATTTATTTATTTATTAAGATCAATTTCATTATTTATTTATTAATTAAAATAATTTTTGCTCCCCCTGGATCATAGCCTCGATAAGATCATCAAGATAATAGACTTGATCCTTGGGGACCCAATATTGACCAAGTCCAACTTGATTGACCAAGTTGGACTTGGACAAAGCTCTGTACCTTTCTATTATTTTTATTTACTAATGATAAATACGATTTGTATTTTAGTTTTAAATCAAAGGATTTGTTGTGAGTCATTGCTTTCCAAGAATCGATCTAGATTCTTGGAACCCAGTGAACCGTTCAACGTGTCCTTGAGTTCTTTAACTTGAGTTTTCAAATTGAATTTTCTTCCTCAAGTTGTTGGACTTGAGTTGAACTTCCAATTTGAATCACCTGCTTAAGGGACTTGAGTTAGTCACTTTAAGGGTTGTTACCTTGAAGTGACTTAACAGACGTTAGATTTGACCAACTTCTTAAGCAAGTAAGGAATTAAGTTTTCGAATTATCTAGGTTAATACTAGACATTATAGAACCTTACTGGGTTTGGGTTCTTTGAAACGGATACGGATCCATGGCTCCTGCCGGACTCTGACTGTTTGCTTGCGATTCAAGCCTCGGACTCGCCACGCTAGTATTGGTAGAGCGAGGCTTCTTGTTCTCTCTTCATCTCTTGTCTGATTACTTGGACCATGTTGCCTTTAACACTTTCTTCCGTCGCTTGTACCGCAAATGCGCAACACCTTTCTCTACGGAGTAGTATTAGTCTGCTCAAATAATTCGTTAATTAAAACATACTTACCTATTTTCGTATCAGAAATACCTTCGTGAAGCTCAATCAGCTTCTCCCATAACTCCTTCGCACTTGAGAACTTTCCAACTCGATCAAGCTCTGAATTTGTTAGTCCACACTGTAGGGTGTAGGTTGCTTTGGCGGTGACCTCTACTTTCTTGATTAGGATAGGATCCCAGTTCTCGCATGGTGTTGGTTTGTCGGTTTCGTCAGTTGGTAGTTCGAATCTAGTCTTGACCATCATCCATATGTCAAACTAGGCCTGGAGAAAAGACTCCATTCGGCACTTTCAATAACCGAAGTCTTCACCGGAGAAGAGCGGGGGACGAGCAGTGGTGTAGCCTTCTTGATGGGCCATTTGAGAAATAAATCTTGCACACAAAGAAACAAGAAGGCTTGTTCCAAGACTTGGTCTTGGATTAGTAGTGCAGAATAAAGATAGAAATAGCAATTTACAAATTTTGAGAAAAAAATAATAAAAAAATAAAAAAATATTATTTCAAAATTTGCTAAATGCGATATTTCGTTAATCTCAATCAGTTGTGAAAAGATGAAAATGAATTTTTTTGAAAACAGTTTTGGAGGGAAAAAATGAAAGGCGTGGCTAAGCAGATGAAAAAACCACAAAAAAATGCTCAAATGGTGGTTTCACCTATTCGAAGCGACCCCGCTCTGATACCAATTGTTGGATCGAGATGCACTGGAGGGAATATGGCTATTTTGTTCGCTTGAATCGTAGATAGCAACAATGAGTAAATAATGAACAAACAAACACACAAACACAAGGGATTTAATTGGTCTGAGCCTATAGCGACTCCTACTCGAGCCGTGATCCTTGATCGCTTTTCGGCAACAACTATAAGCACAAAATTATTACAAGCTAAATACAATTTAAACAAGAATTAAAATACCAACGACACTTGAATATCGATTTGAAGCTCGGTCTCGGGTAGGTAAGTATTCATGAGATTCGGTCGGCCCGACGTTAAAGAAAGGTTGCTTAGAGGGAACAAGTCAAAGGGTTTGCGCACTTTACAGTTGCTCAAGGCGCCTGAATCTATCCAAGGCGGCTCAGGATGGCCGAGTTGCCGTGTTGATCAAGCAGTGGTCGTGACTTATCCCTTCAAGGCGCCGCGCCTCGCTCAAGGCGCCTTCCACCACCGCCTGACTGGGCCCGCAAGCTTGAGCTTACTCTCGCAGCCTGCAACCCACTCATTCTCGAGGCGCCCAAGCTCCATGGAGCGCTCTGACCTGCTCATCCGAGTTTATGCCTCTCTTCTGTCCTGCAAAAGTGTTAGTCCCAAACACATACCCCGCAAAACCAAGTTAGCACAAAACAACAATATAGATATGATAATAGAATATGATGACGATCCGGATTGTCGATCTGGATTTTCAACCGAAACCCTAGTGGTCTCTACTGTTCTCTCTCGAGGCGCCCTCACCTACTCCACTTGGGAGATTTATTTATATCGGCCGATCCTCCGGAGATCGACCGCTTTTGCAAGCTCAAGCTTTTTGGACTTCCGCGGACTCGCTCGGTCCAGCTTTTCACCGTTCGCGACACAGGACTTTCCACCTAGGGTTACCCCCCAGACTTTGCCACACCCGCCAAGACTTTTCGCATAGGGTTACCACCCCCTATGACCTAGGGTTACCACCCCCTAGGGTTTTCCACCTGCCTAACCGCAGTTAGGACTTTTGCCTAAGTACACTTAGGACTTTTCTGCAAACTTGTTCAACATATTAGAAACCAAAACACCTTAACTTTGAACCATTTGACATAATCAAAACATAGGTTCGATCGTCGGATGCTTCCCGCACCAACATCTTTTGCATATTTCATTCAAATAAGGTGTCACAAACGACAAAAGAGGTACATCTGGGGTATGAAAAAAATTCCTTGAAGAATTATTTGGAGAGGTCTAGGTTGTACTTTCCCCATCTTCTAACAAACTCTAACAAATTGGGGACCACGTCATGATTGCAGATGTTATATGAGATAGTATAAAAAGGGGAGTCCTCTCTGATGGAAAGATATGCTGACGCTCATAAACTCTAGCATCCAAAACTCTATTTCTTCGTACTTTCATTATTGTACTTCTTCTTCTTCTTCTTCCACATTCAATAGAGAGAACTGACTTGAGTGTTGGAGGACCTAGCCAAGGATTTCCACCCCAGTCTTATGTCATTAACGCTTTGTTGGCTCGTCTCGCTGTGCGCAGGATAGTTGAGAAGCTCTTCCGGATCTCCAAGAGTTCATCTTCCTCGGAATCACCGTTCATAGGAACCAGCACCCCTTCTCGCAGATTTTAAATAGCATCAAATTTGGCACCGTCTGTGGGAATCTTCACCTAGATCTGAAATTACGAGATGGAAGAAGTTGGAAAGCTTAACACGGTAACCATGACGTAAGAAGATCTAGAGTTTCTCGTCAACGCTAGAGTGCGGAAGCTATTACAACAACAACAACGAGCTAATACCGGTGGCACGTTGCCTGTAGCTCCAAATCCGGTGATATCGACAACCGCTCATCAAAGGGAAAGAGGGGTCAAGGAGGATGATCCTGCTTGCTTGCTCCCTGCTCCCTGCTCCTCTTTCCCCAACCCAACATCCTTGAGTATTTTTTTGCACACCTTTTGAACAAGGAGGGTGAAAGGAAGACCCTCAAGAATCTTCTGGAAAAGTACCTATACAGGATAAGCGTGAAGGAAAGATCATGGCCGACGATAGCTCCCTTGAGCGTATCGTTACCCCATTCTCTCAATGGGTGTTGGATGATCCTTTGCTGAAGCATTATAAAAATTTAAATATCGAAGAATATTCAAGGACAACCGATCCAGAAGACCATCTTCTTAAATTTAAAAATGTCACTCTCCTGCAACAATTTACTGATGGTGTTAAATGTCGAATGTTCCTCACTATATTTGGAGGGACAACTCAAAGATGGTTTAAGTGATTGCCAAACAACTCTATTCGTTGTTTTAAGGATTTTCGTAAGATATATCTTCATCATTTCTCTAGTAACCAGTGGTACCACAAAACCCCCTGGAGTTTTTTTTTCAATCAAGTAGGGGCCCAAGGAAAGCATCAGAGCTTATATTAAGAGATTTAATCAAGTAGCTATAGATGTTCCTACGGCTACTATGGAGATCTTAGTAAGTGTCTTCTCTCAAGGAATTAATGATAATGATTTATTTAAAGATCTGGTCAGAAATCCTGCCACCAACTTTAATCTATTGATTGAGCAAGCAACTGAGTTCAATAACGTGGAGGAAGCTCAAGCTACTTGAAGGAAAGAAGTTGCTCCTACTCCCGCTCCAAATACAGACCGTCCAATGGTGCCTACTCAGCCACCCAGAGGGCCTCGTGTAGTTCCTCCACAACGTCACCCTGAACCACGACCTCAAGCTGTGCAACACATGGGAGTACCTCAAGAGGTTCAACGAAGATGGTACACATACTATCAAACGAACCCTCATAGTATAGAAAATTGTATACTCTAAGGAATCAGTAAGCTCGTAATTCTCGATATCGACAGTGTTCTCCAGCCCAAAATCGTCGACAACATCCAAGGCAAAATAGCCCGCTTAAACTGGAATATCGGGCTACTGGAAACTTTAAACCTTCTCAGTCGATCGGCGACCTTAAGGGGTGACCAGATAGGCTCCCTTAAGGGGCACTGAAGACTTTAAACCTTCTCAGTCGATCGACGATCTTAAGGGGTGACCAGGTAGCTCCCTTAAGGGGTGACTGGAGACTTTAAACCTTCTCAGTCGATCGGTAACCTTAAGGGATGACCATACAGTCTCCCTTAAGGGGCGACCGGAGACTTTAAACCTTCTCAGTTGATCGGTAACCTAAGGGGTGACCAGGCAGGCTCCCTTAAGGGGTGATCGGAGACTTTAAACCTTCTCAATCAATCGACGACCTCAAGGGGTGATCAAGCAGGCTCCCTTAAGGGACAACCAGAGACTCTAAACGTTCTCAGTCGATTGGCGATCTTAAGGGGTGACCAGACATGCTCCCTTAAGGGGTGACTAGAGACTTTAAACCTTCAGCAAGTTGATCAAAAGGTTCAGCATTAACTCTACCTATATTATATTCATATTAACTTATTTTGTTAGGGAATACATGTCTGATCAGCTCATTATTCAGATCAGGGGTTCATTAAGAGTTGCGGATATTATACTTGGCCTATTTATTCCATTCAAAAGTGTATGGCTGACCAATTTATTAGGCATATTAAAAACTCACTATGGAATTCTTATGTTCAGCATGTTTATTCTATTCAAGAGTATATGGTCGATCAATTGATCATACAGTTTAGAAATTCATTATGAGAGGCTTACATATTATATTTGGCATGTTTATTCTGCTCGGAAGCACATGGTCACGCCATCTATCATACATGCTAAAAATTCTATATGAAATGATTATATTATATCTGACTTACTTATTTTGTCTAGGAATGTATGCCAGACTGGTTTATGGGACAAGTCGAGGGTCCTTTATATGATTGGGCCGCTCAGCCTATCGTTGAGGCCCAAATATTATTAAGGTATACTGAAAAATTAAATTTATATGAAAGTAAGGGTGGTTCTGAAGATATGAGAAATCATACAAGACAATGAAGGACAAGTAATTACTAATTTTTACTAGTATTCGGTACGCAATAAATAGTTCAAGGTAATGAGTAAATAATGGGAAGGTGTAAATACAAGGTTACAGTTTCATTCAAAGCTTCTTAGAAAATCTTTCGGAAGCTCCTTGTTGAGTCACCGATGATTTATGAAGAAAATAGGGGGTTCTCTGGATAAATAATCTCCCTCCCTTAATTGTTGAACAACCTCTTCAGCAGAATGGGTAAGAGTTCCTATGATGTATCGAGCGTATTCCTCGCCAAATTTGGGGGAGTCCAAATAAGATCTACATTTGCTTTGCTAGGGCTCTTCCTCACTTGCTTTATATATCTGAAGTTCAGACTGTAGGTTGTCTCTCTTGCCCTTAAGGGTAGCTTGTTCTGCCATAGAACGTTCTAGTTCTTCTAATAGTAAGGCTATCTGTGAATCTTAGGCTTTTGTTTCCTCTTGTTGTTGTAGTAATGTAAAGTTTTTAAAAGCTAATTCCAGAATCAATTCAGGAGTTCCAAAGCCATGAGATAACTCTATTCTTTCAAAAAGAGTAGTTTTATGAGATAAATCTAAAAGAGCTTTGTCTTTTAGATTCTTCTCTACTTGAAGTTAGGACTCACTTCGTTGTAATTGGAGCTCTAAGTTTTGTTTCTCTTCTTCTCGGGATTGTAGCAAGTTGCTACACTCTTGTAAAGCCTTCTCTAGACTAGCAATAAGCTCAGCTTGTGAACTCACCTTTCCTCGCAATTGAGTGAGTTCATCACTAGGAAGAGTGGAAGTGGTCTATAGCGCCTCTACTTTATCTCGCAAAAGTCTGTTGGCCCTTTCTAGATCTGCAGCTAGTTGATCAAAATGTAAGCTCGAGGCATAGAACTGGGCAAGATAGAAATATAATTACACTTTGTATCTATAAACCAAGGAAATCTAATCAAAAACTTACTGCGGTAGCTTGACTATGGTGCTCATCAGCACGTTTAGAGATTGTATTCCTTTTCATGTGTGCTTGTGATTGTAGCCATGACTCAGCTAAGGAACCTTTTAGCTGGAGCAGCCCATATGAGGGAGGAGTAGATGTTTGTCCTAATTGGGATGGTAGCCTATGGGATTGTTTAAAAAGGATGAAGGAACTGGTAGAAGTTGGGGGCCTTGGGGAAGAAGAAAGAGGAAGTTCAGGCACTAGCGGGAGAACCTAAGAAGGCGGATCAGGGGGTGTATGACTGATCAACATGGGATCTTGCTCAATGGGTATTTCAGTGGGTATAGTAATAGCTGATCTCTTGCAAGGGGTTCTCTTAGCACGTAACCTAGTTGGAGAAGAACTAAAATTCTGAAGAAGGGGCAATGAAGTCGTAGGGGTGTCTGATGTCATTTTGAAAGTAGAAACGACTAAAGGAACAGCATGAAACATAGGGATAAGGAGATCGGTTCTCATCATATTGAGTGCAGAACAAGAACAAACATGTGTAGGGGATGCAGGCTCCTTACCTCTAACATAGGAAATTTCGGAGGAAGTAATGCAAATCTTCTCAGCAATGGGTATGGTAGATATAAGTAGACTCAAGGCTTCAGTATGAGGTTTTATGCGCCTAACCACGAAGGGATTTTCCTACTTTGGTGAGCTGGAGGGTTCTTTGGTTGGTTCAGCTAGAGAGAGTAAACCGAGAGAGGAGGAGGGATGGTTAAGGCGATCGATGATCTCTTAATAGGTCTTCTCCCAATTTAGTCAAAACTGCTCTAGTCAGGCGAGTATTTTTGTACATGAAAGCTGGGAGAATAGCTTGAGCTAAGAAAAATGAGTCATAAATTTGTGTTAGGAATGATTTGAAAGTGGCAAATAAATATCCATAAGGAAAGCAAACTTACCAAAGGAGACGTCTAATTCTATGTCGATTGGACTAATACTAAAAGCTAACAATAAACCTTCTGCGATCAACGCAGGTAGGTTAAACTTCACACCCTTCAATTTTTCTCATAGAAGAGTGAAGAACAGAGTCTGTAAAAATATCGCCTAAATGGGGAAGAGAAGGAATGTTTCACTGCCAGGTTACTGGATATAGCGAAGGAAATGGAAGGCGTATGAAAAAAAAAATTATCCCTCCACTCTCCTTGGGGTGGAATTCTAGTAAACAGAATGGTTTTAGGGCGTGATTGAAATTTAAATAAATCATCCTCTATTTGATAGGGAAGGAAGCTATGGTGAAATAGGCGAGGAGATAAAGGGAAGTTAAGCAAGCAAGAAAAAACAATAAAGCCAACCATAATAGAGAAGGATTGGAGAATGAGTTGATATAGGGGAAGGTTAAAAATACTTACTAACATCAACAAAAAAAGGAGTGAATGGGAAACTGAAAGCTTGATAAGGCTTGTTCCCAGAAGATTGCAGCACTCTCCGAAGGAGGACAGTGAGGGCAGTTCTCTGGAGTAGGGATGGCTATGTATGAAGGAAAACCGTAGTTCCACCGGAGTTCATAGGCCTCTTGGGCAGTAAAAGCGGAAGAGCGTTGAGTATACCACTTGTTAGAGTTGACATTGTTAGAAAGAAAGGATTAGTAAGGACGAAAAGAGAAGTGAGTAAAAGGCGGAAAATGATAGATAGCTAAACTAGAGGAAGAAGATGATGCGTTAATATTGTTTCCTCTTTTTCTCTTTAAAAGCCTTAGTCAAGCACCGAAAATGTCATTTTAAATAGAAACATTAGATCAGGGCAATGGAAAAAAGCGAGATGAGTTGTAAGTCGTTGGATGGATAAGTAAGGTGGTGGCTATAGTGAGACAAGTACCTTAGGGGTAAGGTGCACATGTGTAGCTAATAAGAAACCAACATAAGCAACTGACGCAATATGTTACTTCCCTGAGGAGTGGTTGTTGTTACCAAAATCAAGCTCAAAAGTTTTGGGATCCCAAGGAGCGAGAATTACAATAGGGCAAGAATATTCTATAGTCAATACAAGGCAAGACTTGTATTCTTTTCACATTGAATATTCTTGAACCTACTAGGCATACGCGAACTTACTCAGCCATCAAAGGTCGGTTGAATATTAAAGCCGAGCAAAATAGACACAGAAGCTAACAAATCCGATCGATCGATAAAGGTCAAGTGAGTGTTATGTACGGGCGATAGTAAGTGCGAATTAGAGTAAGTGTGACCATCCTCTAGAAGAGGAGTGAGAAGGATGAAACAAATCTAAATCTGGTTGGATATTAAGAACTATATGAAAGTCAATTCTGATCGAGGATAAATATGAGCTCAATCAGCAAATAAGAAAATCAAACTAACTTTAGAGAAAATCAACATAACTTCACTTGGTGGTATAGATTTTCATTTATGAGAAGCCAAAACTAGTCATAAATTGAGTATTTAAAGCATCATAGGAAAATGTTGGTACATGGAATTGTTAAAAGGATTCTCCAATACAATGACAAGCCATAGGTTACATTAACTTAGGAAATAGATCGGGGGGCCTACTCTTGAGCAGTCGTCTGTGGTCAAGGAAGTTAGCAGGGGGATCAGAGGTTAAATATCCTTTCTCTTTTAGTTATTCTATGGCCCCTCAACCCCATGATTAAAGGCTTTGACAATGGATGCCGCAATAGGATCATTGAAAGTGGGTGATTCAAGAAGTATCCTTTTTCTCTCGGTAAACCGCTCGTCTTCACCCGCTTGATAGTTTGTTAAGGCATCTTGAGACGCTTTCAGTTCAGCCTCTTTAGTAGAAGTATATGCTTGAGCTTTGGCTTAGGATAAGCGTAGAGAGGCTATCTCAACATCTTTAGAGTTTAAATCAGGGGTTTTAGCAGCCAATTTAAGAGCATGGGCATCTTTCAGCATCTGCAGTTAGGAGGATAATTGAGTATTCTCTGTAACATGCTTATCCAGTTTTGCTATTAACTCAGTGTGAAGGTTGATCTCTGATTGAACCTGAGATTCAAGGTTTCCTACAGTAATTTTTCATTAGCTCAGGATTTCAGATTCAATCTCGAGTAGCCTGCGAGTCTCTTGTAGCTCTATGCAGATAGCTCAGCTATTTGTTTAGAGGCTTGGGTGGAAAACGCTTCAAGAGTGGGTTGCTCAACGTCTCATTATCTCAAGCTAAATCATATAGTTGGTGGGCCACGCTCATATTGGTGACCCGACGTTGTGGAATGAAAGTCATTAGTAAGGCACCTAGAGGGGAATAATTGAATAAGAGATATCTTAACTTAGTTTCTTCAAGGGAAAATTATCTGCTAACTCGGTAAAAGTAAGTCCTTCAATTTATTGGCGAGTTTCCACCCAGTAGTATAGGGAGGGTGGAAGAAGGTGTAGATAAGGAAGACAAAGAGGGTTGAATTGAAGGTGGCAAGAAAATAAGAAAAGGAGGATCTTGAGTTTCTTAGGGAGGTAAAGGAATTTTCTCCTGCAAAGTCATAACAAACCCAGGATCCGAGCTGGTGCTTTGGGTCGGGCAGTCTTCCTGAAACTGGAAAGGTGATGAAGCAAAAATAGGATATAATCAAGATAATTTAAGTTTAGGAGAAGTAGTAGGGATATCTCCTGGAACCATATCTTCAGAGGTAAAAATGACTTGTCTTTTGGGAGAGGGCGCTAGAGTCAGTTTGCGCCTTGGATGTTTTCCTTTAGAAGCAATGTCTTTCACCCTTTCTTGCATCTCTAAGGGAGCAACTTCTGGTAATAAAGGTGAATTTGCAAGTATTTCTTCTGGAATGGCTTGTGAGCTAGAGGCAACCACTTGATGGATGGAGATATCATTTAAGGGAATAGCAGGAGATTGATTTCGGTTAGCTTGGAATTCTTACACTTTGCCCAGAAGTTCCTCCTCTGCTAGACTAATTTTCTTGTCAACCAAAGCTTCAAATATGACATCCACTACATCAAATAGAAAGTATTTTAGTTAGTAAAAAAGTAGTTATGAAGGTGTCATAACTTACCAAAGGAGTAGCATAATTTCTTTCGAACAGGGTTAGGCCAAAAAGGTACAAAAGGTCAATGTGTATCCATTTATGAATGTAAAAATAATGATCAAGTGTAGGGAATTTTATGAAAAAAGAAGCGTGACTTCCAGCCCTTGATGGATGAAGGCATCTCCTCAAAGAAAACCATTTGGGGATTGGAAGAGAAACACTCCCGGTTTTGATTTTTTTGGGTAGGAGAACATGAAAAAATTCTTAGGCGTAGGAGGGATGTTAAAGAGACAAAATAACATGTATAGCCCACACAGATATCGAAAAGTATTTGGGGTGAATTGTTATAAAGGAATGTCAAAGAACTGGATTATCTCAGCTAAGAAGGGAGAAATGGGAAAGCATAAACCTGCCACTAATTGATCCTTGAAAAAAGTAACATAGTTATCAGGAGGAAGATGAGGATGGGTATCGGAGTGGGGAACCTTAATACTATACTCATTGTGGATTTCATATTGAAAACGAATGAAAATTCTATCGGCGGAACCAAAAGATGAATGAGTCTGAGCGTACCAAGGGACAAATGATTCCTCAACCATGGTGGAACACGGAAACAACTAAGGGATAAGTGACTTACTGAGTTCTTACAGAAAGGAGATAACAGAAGAAGGTCGAGAAAAATGAAGGGGCGTCGGGTGTTGGAGAGGGTCGAGAAAAAGAATCACTGAGAAATGAGTTGAAGAAGACGAAGTGTAAAGAAATAAAAAAGGCTTAGGATTTTAGTGTAGCATAGCTAATAAGGATCATCGTTGAATTAAAACGGCCCGTGTTGGGAAACTCATTGATTTGCTGAGGAGAATATGTGATAGGACACTAGAAAAGAAGCATGTGGAAGGTTGCTTCAAGAAATGGAAGAAAATGTCATGCGATACTCATCCACGAATGGACATTTATGATAGACATGAAAGACCAAATCATGTTTGGGCTGAGGCACCATATCTTCGTGAACCCCCAACATTTTCTTTTTGTTGAAGGACCAATCACCAACTAGAGAACTTCAAAAAGTTGCTCATCTTTCTAGGCATAACCAAAGGAGAAGAGAAAAGAAAATATAAAATAATAAGTTAGACGAGTAAGCAGAAAAAACTAAAACTTGTGTCTAGTCAGTCGACTACATCTCCTTCGACTAGACTTGAATGGAAGGCTAGTGATATGGGTTATGATAAGCCAACCCCTCGGAGTGGAGGTCAAGGATGAGAGGAAGAAGAAGGTGTTCATAGCCGATCAAATGTATGATCGGCAGAGCAAAGGTCGATCGAATAAAAAGGCTCTATGTCTGCACTCGGATGGGTAAAATCCAACCGAGCTTAAAGGCATTGAACCTTATAAAGCTTTTAGTATATGAATGATCAAGCGAAGGCTAAACGAGCACAAACATGCTTGTATGCACTTGGACGGGCAAAGCTCGATTGAGCTTAGAGGCGCTCGGCGTTATAAAGCTTCTAGTATATGAATGACTGAGCGAAAGCCGAACGAACACAAACGTGCTTGTATGTGCTCGGATGTGCAAATCCCAGCCGAGCTTAGAGTTGCTCGGCCTTATAAATCTTCTAGAATATGAATGACAGAGCAAAGGATGAACGAGCAAAAATGTGCTTGTATGCACTCGAACGGGCAAAGCCCGATCGAGCTTAGAGGCTCTTGGCCTTATAAATCTTCTAGTATATGAATGTCCGAGCGAAAGCCAAATGAGAACAAACATGCTTGTATGTGCTCGGATGGGCAAAGCCCGACCGAGCTTAGAGGTGCTCGGCCTTATAAACCTTCTAGCACATGAATGACCGAGCGAAGGTCGAACGAGCACAAATGTGCTTATATGCTCTGGGGCAGGCAAAGCTCGATCGAGCTTAGAGGCGCTCGGCCTTATAAAGCTTCTAGTATATGAATGACCGAGCAAAAGCTGAACTAGCACAAACGTGCTTGTATATGCTCAAACAGGCAAAGCCTGACCGAGCTTAGAGGCACTCAGCCTTATAAAGCTTCTAGCATATGAATGACCAAGTGGGGAATGAACGAGTAGAAATGTGCCTGTGGGCACTCGGTCAAGCAAGTCCTGATCAAGTTTAAGGGTACTCTTAATATATGATCATCTTAAATGACCGGTCGAGATATGCTTCACAAAAGGTATTCCTAATATGTCACTGGGCTTGAATGACTGGTCGAAATACATGTAATAGATTATTTTATGACAGTGTGGCAAGTTTGGCAGGAAATATTTGTTGGTACCCCAAGGTAGTTTTAATGTGACCAAATAAGTTAAGTTAGGTGTTGTTTTGTTTAACCTTGTGTCTAAGTGTACAGGAACTTAGGAGCACAGGGCGTCGAGCGAAAGACGCAGCTAGTGAGAAAGATGGTACAAGAGAGAGCCGACGGGCTCGGTGTATCTGAGGGACGAGGTGCTGCAGAAAAGTACATCAGCGGACGAGAAGGGAGTGTGATGTGTTTCCGTGGGATGAGAAGCCAGAGCGGAAGATTGCTCGAGGAGCAAAAGACGTAGTTGTTTGAGGGATGAAAAGTTGTGGAAGAGTATGTTGGCAGACGAGAAGGAAGCAAGCAGTGATTCTGAGGGACGAGAAGCCGGAGCAGAAGTTTCCTCGAGAAGGCCAGAAGTTGGATTCGGATGAGCCCTATTCCGGATGGCTGAAATCATCCAAGCGAGAAGAGCCGGAGCAGAAGACCCGGACCGAGGCGAGCAGAACCGAAGAAGGAGGTCCGTACCAAAAGTCAGCAAAAGGCTGACTACTGATGCCGGGGTGCCTGAGCCAGTCTGGGGCGCTCGGACCAGGTCGGGGTGCCCGGACGAGTCCAGGGTGCCTGGAACCATTCCGGGCCCTCGGAACTATTTTGGGTGCCCAGAACTCAACTTTTATCCAGATCAACGTGGCTTTTGACCATTGCATCAGAGATAGATTTTTATCCCATTTTAGGCACTTGGAACGCTTCCAGGCGGCCTAAGCAGAGCTATATAAACATCCCTACTCCCAGAAGCTAAGAAAGACAAGAAACTGTGAAACAACACTTGCATGCTTTTAGTTTTCTATTTAGCTCTCTGATTCTGTGATGTCATTGCTATAAAGAGGATTCTTTGCCTAAAGAAGAAATTAATGCACTTTACTTCCTTAGATTAAGAATCTCTCCGGTTGTAACCAAGTAAATTCTCGGTGTCCCTGTCTTTTAGTTTCTTTATTATACTTATGCAATTGTTAGATTTATAAAGCTGTAAATTTGAGAAAAGTCTTTTTGTTTTGTTTTTGTGCAGGGGCTATTCACCCCCCTCTAGCTGGCCTCCAAGGGTCCTAATAAGTGGTATCAGAGCTAGGACGCTTAAGGAGGACTAATCGCCGAACGAAGTACACGAGATGGTCAGACCGAGCATCTACCCACCAATATTTGAGGGGGAGTTCGCTTTTTGGAAATGTCGGATGGAGGTATATTTTAAAACAGATTTTAATATTTCACTAACAAATAAGTATGGTTTTGATATGCCCAAAAGTAAAGAAGGAAAACAAATTGAGAAGCATCGATATACTGAAAAGTAACACAATGACTTCATGGCTAACGATAAGGCTGAGTTCCACCATCTGAGCGTTCTACCTGCCCAGGATGTCAATAGAATCGATAATTACGAGAATGCAAAAGAACTTTGAGAAAAGTTATTAAAGATTCACGAAGAGCCAAAAGTAGCCGAATCCAACTCCTCGATGAACTCCGAGTCGTTATCGGAAGCAGAAAATGAGGAAATTATCGAAATTGCTCTCAAAGCCAAGTACCTACCTGAAGATAAAGAAATTTCTTCAGAAATGAGGATTGAAAGCATCAATGAAGGGGGAGCAACGTCGGAGGAAAGCAGCTCTACAGGGGGAGCATCAGAAGTCAACAAGATAAGTTAGGTGCGATCTCTACCTCCTGACCAATTGTTTAATTTGATAAAAATATTGTCGAAAGATTCTTATAAATCAGAAACAGAAAATAAAAAATTATTAATAGAGAATAATGAGTTAAAAGGAACTCTAGCAACAGCTTGTCGATTAGAGGATTTCGACAAACTAAAAATAGAAAATGAAATGTTAAAGGAACATACACAAACTTTAAAAATTTATGCATGTCCAAAATTCTCTGCTTTGAATTTTAGACATTATTATAGACTAAAATAGGAATTTAAATATTACAATGGGTAAATTAGAAAATTGTTGAAAACCTAAAAATTTTCTTGTTAACCCGATAGAAAGGAATCTATTTTGGATTCCAAGATCAAGCTTGTATTTTTTGTAATTGAATTTTTTTTAAAACTATAAAATTCCTTTTGAGTTTAATTATTATTCAAAATTAATTTAATCCCAATTTTTCTGAGAAAGAGGAATTCAATATTCATCTATAGAAAAATCTCAATATTTGAATTTTGTTATTCAAAATTTTCAAGAGTTATCCCTACTAACTAAAAAAACTTTTTTGAAAAGTTTTTGAGTTATTTATCTAAATACAATTTTTTTTTTAAAAAAATTAAATTATAAATTTTGAAAATATTTTTTTCTTTTGTCAAAATGCATGCTCTATATATTTTTAAGAAAATATTTCAAGATTTCTAAAATTATTTTAAGGCTTTCAATTTTGATTATTTTTCTCTTACACTTGTGTTTAAGATCCACCAAATTTTTTTAAGTCATTTTAACCTTATAAATTCAGAATTTTGTTTGTTAAATGACTTAAAATTCTTGACAAGTTGGCCTTAGACTTATGAAGTACCCCACTTTTTTATATGATCAAAGGGAGAGAAGAGAAGATTAAGTCTAGGGGGAGGTAGTTTAAACTTTTTCAATTTTTGCACATTATTGTAAAATTTATTGCTTTTACTTTATGTTGGTTTACCCTAACTTAACTTGGGGTGCTCATATCAAAAAGGGGGAGATTGTTGATACCCCAAGGTAGTTTTGATGTGATCAAACAAGTTAAGTTAGGTCTTGTTGTGTTTAACCTTGTGTCTAATTGTACAGGAACTTATGAGCATAGGGCGTTGAGCAAAAGACGCAGCTAGTGAAAAGGATGACACGGGAGAGAGCCGACGGGCTTGGTGCGTCTGAGGGGCGAGGTGCTGCGGAAAAGTACACCGACGGATGAGAAGGGAGCATGCGGTGTTTCCAAGGGACGAGAAGCCGGAGCGGAAGATTGCTCGAAGAGAAAAAGATGCAGCTGTCCAAGGGACGAAGAGTTGCGGATGAGTACGCTGGCGGACAAGAAGGAAGCACCCAACGATTCCGAGGGACGAGAAGCCGGAGTGAAAATTTACTCGAGAAGGTCGGAAGTTGGGTTTAGGTGAGCCCTATTCTAGATGGTCGAAATAACCCAAGCGAGTGGAGCCAGAGTGGAAGACCTGAACCGAGGCGAGCGAAACCGAAGGAGGCCCTGACCAAAAGTCAGCAAAAGGCTGACTTTTGATGCCCGAGGCCCCCGAACCATTCCGAGGCTCCCGAACCAGTCCGGGGCGCCTGGAACCATTTCGTGTGCCTAGAACCCGACTTTTATCCAGATTGACGTGTCTTTTGACCTTTACATCAGAGATAGATTTTTATCTCATTCCAGGTACTTGGTACACTTCTAGGCACCCCGAGCATGGCTATATAAACAACCCTGCTCCCAGAAGCTAAGAAGGACAAGAAACTGTGAAACAACATTTGTACGCTTTTAGTTTTCTCTTTAGCTCTCTGATTCTATGTTGTCATTGCGTTAAAGAGGCTTCTTCACCTGAATGATAAATTAGTGTGTTTTACTTTCTTGGATAACAACCTCCCTAGTTGTAACCAAGTAAATTATCGGTGCCTCTGTCTTTTAGTTTCTTTATTATGCTTATGCAAGTGTTAGATTTATAAAGCTGTAAATTCGAGAAAGGTCATTTTGTTTTGTTTTTATATAGGGGTTATTCACCCCCCCCCCCCTTTAGCCATCCGCCAAGGGTCCTAATAATATTCTCTCGAAGCTTCTTCAGTTGTAGGGGTACATTCTTTTGCATATTTCATTCAAATGAGGTATCACAAACGACAAAAGAGGTACATCTGGGGTATAAAAAAGATTTCTTGAAGAATTATTGGGAGAGGTCTAGGTTGCACTTTCCCCATCTTCTAACAAACTCTAACAACTGGGGACTACATCATGATTGCGAAAGTTTATGAGATAGTATAAAAAGCGGAGTCCTCTCCGATGGAAAAGTATGTTGACGCTCACAAACTCTAGCATCCAAAACTCTACTTCTTCGTACTTTCATTATTGTACTTCTTCTTCTTCTTCTTCTTCTTCTTCTTCTTCTTCCACCTTCAATAGAAAGAAATGACTTAAGCGTCGGAGGGCCTAGCTAAGGATTCCCACCCTGATTTTATGTCACTAATGCTTTGTTGGCTCATCTCATTGTGCGTAGGATCGTTGAGAAGCTCTTCCAGATCTCCAAGAGTTCATCTTCCTTGGAGCCACCGTTCATCGGAACCATCACATCTTCTCGCAGATTTCAGACATGATCAATAAGGTTTCCAAATCAATTAGGGTAAGTGATTTGGAGAAGTCGTGTTCGAGTAAAAACACACCAAATCGATCACTCTAATCGCTTAAGGCATGTAAGTGATTGAGCTCTTCTCCCGAATCACTTAAGATTCAAATAAATGAATCTTTGCCGTCAATTTGGGTAAGTGATCGTTCAACTGATAAATCAGAGATGATTAAGTGATCAAAAGAAAAATCTTAAGCGATTATCGGTCACAAAATGACAAGAAAAATGGCTCATTTCCACAGGGTTTAACACGATTGAAGATGCCTCTTACTCTGACACAACTGTTCCATTTGCTGATAAGTGCTCAAGTTCAAGTGCTCAATATCTCTAACTTGCTACATCTTCAAGCTACTCAAAGAAGGAGAAGCTACACTAAAACTGTAATCTCTTCTCTTCTTCTTCCTTGCGAGCTATTTCACTTGAGAGAGAGAAAGAGAGCTAAACTATGTCATGTTTCTCCACTTTCGGCATTGTTCCGAGAAGAAGTTTTATAATGGATGTTGTGACCGTAATGTGGATCCTTGGATTAGTCATTTCAAGGAGATAAATACCAAGTAAATATAAGGAGTTAGCATTGCTTCTGAGTTTTCACTGCATAATCAAGAAGATCAAGAAATTGAAGCGAGTTATTAACTCTCCCCCCCCCCCTCCCCTTTAACTCAACCAAACCTAACATGAGATACCTTCTAACCCTGACCACCTGATCGAAATGGCCTAATCAATTGCAATCGTTAGATTAGAGGAGTTGAATCGCCATTGCCTCATACGAAAAGCATGTGTTAGCCGTTGGATCATAAAAATGGAAGTTGGGGGGACACTTGGCGCGTGCCCATGAAACAATATTATAATAGACAAGACAACCAAATCATTTCATCAATACATTCTCACACGTTGCGTTGACGCCATACCTTTCCTTTTAAATGCATGACCTACCTTTTTCGAGGAGGATAACATTGACAGGAATGTTTGGAAAACAACTCAATGGCTAATCGAATGGTAAATAGACTCATGTCTAGTCGGTCGGTCATGAGCCTCCTTCGACTAGACTTGAAGGAGAGGATTGCGATAAGACGTGTTTGGAGTGGCGCCGAAGGTAATGTGGGGTCGATATTTAAGATGAGGTAGCAGTCAAAGTCAATGCAATATGATGGTCAAAGTCAAGTTGAGATGACAATTAAAGTAAGGATGCACGTATCCGAGTGAACCACCTCTCAGGAGCAAAATTTGTAGTATAAATCTAGGTGGACCTAACCCAGTCAGAGCCACGGGGCACAACTCCTCATATCTTATGGGATATCTTATAGGCATAACACATAATCCCGGGCGGCCCTCTAGAACCTACCGGATCTACGATACTTAGTGTTCCACTCAACACTCTTCACTCTTCATATAAGCAGAACTCCTAGCATAAACTCGGGCGGACTTAGAGCCAGCCAGATCTACGGGACTCAGTGCCCCACTTAGTACTCTTTACTCTTTATATGAGCATAATTCCCAATATAAACCAGGGCGGCCCTAGAGCCGATCGGACTTACGGGACTCAATGCCCCACTTAGCACTCTTCACTCTTCATATGAGTAGAATTCCCAGGATAAACTCGAGCGGCCCTAGAGTCGGTCGAATCTACGGAACTCAGTGCCCCACTCAACACTTGTCACTCTTCAAATGGGCAAGTCTCTCAACATATAGGCAGTCGAACCAAGAGTTGGTCGAACCTTCATGACTTAGCTCCCCACCTCATGTGCAAGTCTCTCAGCGTACATCCGTTCGACCCCTGAGCAAGTTGGATTTTCAGACTTAGTTCCTCATTTTTCCTGGGCGCGACTCCCGTTACATCAGCTCAGTCCCAGAGCTAGTCGGATCTCCTCTAGAAAACAACATTATTAGAGAATTTTAACAACTTATTAGATAATAATATCTACTCACAAGAGAATATTTCCTTAGTAATTTAGTTTTTTTTTGTATGCATGAATTTTATATTAATAAATTAATGTCAGTATAAAAAATTATTTTTTGGAAGAAGAATATATTTGGTAAAAAAATATCAAAAGCACCCTTTCCATTCAGTATCATAAAAAAAATAATCTTATTTAAAAAAGATATATCAAAAGAAGTTTAATTTTAAAAATATTCTTGTTCTAAAATTATTATAATAATTATAATAAAATATATTTAAAATTACTAATAATCTTACTATTTTATTAATAATATGGACCTTTTACTAACTATCTGCCAATTAATTTAGTGAAGCCTAAAATTAAATTACGCTAGTGTCTATTTTCCTTTTCACGCTTGAAATAATTTTATAATTTTTTAGTAATTTTTACAGGCGCATTAATTAGGATGTAGAGTTCAAGACTCAGCTGTGGTATATTAATAGAAAATTTTCTCATTAATTAATTAGAGATCTAAAGTTCAAAACTTAGCTGCAACGTATTATTGAGAATTTTCTCATTAATCAATCAGGGATGTAGAGTTCGATGCTCAGTTGCGGTATATTATTGAGAGATTTTCTTATTAATCAATTAGGAATCTAGAGTCTCTTTAATCCAATATCTTAAGATTGACAACTTTACGAACAGAGAAACTTCTATAAATACCTTGGCCTGACAATATTAGATAACATACTTTTCTCAACTTTTTGTCTAAGATAAAGTATGATATTAAATTAATTTTTTATGGATAACATTTTGACTAAGATTAAGTGTAGTATTTGTTGGCTAAGATTATAGGCGACCTTTTAACTAAAATCAAAATCAAAATTACTCACCAAAGTTTCTACAACAATTTAAAAAAAAACAAAAAAAATGCTACAAATAAAAATAAGGGAAGCTTTTTTGTTTTTTTTTGTTTTGGCAAATATCTTTTTATTTTGTCTCTTTTCAGCATGTATATATATTATTGATACACACTATTCATTTTAAAGTGGTGCTGATCAAAATTACTCACGAAAGTTTCTACAACAATTTGTTAAAAAAAAATGCTACAATTAAAATAAGGGAAGCTTTTTTGTTTTGGCAAATATCTTTTTATTTTGTCTCTTTTCAGCATATATATTATTGATATATACTATTCATTTAATAATATTTTAAAAAATTACAATATTAATTAACTTAACAAATATAAACTTTGTTTTATTTTCAATAGAAATTGACCATATCAAAAAATGAAGTCCAATGAACCTTATAAATCTCCCTTTTTTTTTTAAGGTAATTAGCTATTTCTTCTTTCCCCTTTGTAAACTCCTTATAAATTCGATCTAAACATTCTAAAAAAAATATATCACAATCAAAATCAAACATGGCCAACTTGAAAATCGTCTTCCCTCTGTTTATTTCTCTTTGCATCATCCATAGAGGTATAATGATCTTCTTCTTTTTTTCTTTTTCCACAAATCATTTTTAAATAAAATTCTAAGAAAAAAAAAACTATTATTGCGAGTCACAACACAGGTTTAAGCGACTGCACCGATCCAGCTGCAGACATACGTGTGAGTCAAGCAGTAGTAGGGCAGTATAACAATGTGCCGGAGTACGAAGTGACCGTGCACAACAACTGCCCTTGCGCTTATATGGAAATCGTGTTCCAATGTAATGGATTCGATAGCGTCGAACCGGTAAACGAATCAGTGTTTAAGCCAATTGGAGGAGGGCGATGTTCTTTCAACAATCGTGATCTCTATGATGGAGGGGAGACTATCACCTTCAAGTATGCATGGCAAACTCAACAGCCTCTTTCCTTGCTCTCTGCTATTCTCTATTGCAATTAAGTGACAGATGTGAAAGTGCATCAAATGGTATTGTGAAATAAAACTTATTGGCAATTTAATGGTGCTATTATATTAATTGATAAAGAGAAACCTTAATCGAAAGTTAGACAAATGAAAGCTCTAATGGGACTAGAGAAACCTAGTTGGGAATTGTTTTAAGTACAAGATGAATTAGCTAGGAGTTAAAAACTTGGCACTAGTGAAGTTCTAATGAGGTTGGGCAAATCTAGTTGGGAATTGGGTTAAGTCCAAGGTGGGTTAGCTACGAGCTAAAACACTTGGCACGAGAGAAGTCCTAGTTGGAAACTAGGCAAAGGAAATGTCAAGTTAGTCAAGGATTGACCGAACACTTGGTAAGAATGTTCCATTAGGTCATTATTGACCAGATATTGGGCAACGGAGCTAGGGTTGTGCAATCAATTAAGTAATCGATTGACCTTGAGTCAATCTATTGGGAAGGTGCCCAATCGGATTCGGAGTCACAAGAAAACATTGGTGAATCTATTGAATAATCAATTCATACTTTCCCAATCGATAAGGTGATAGATTGGGAGAGGTAATCGCAAGAGCATAGAGAGGGCCCAAATCGATTGACCAATCGATTGGGTCGCGCCTAATCGATTGGTCAATTGATTAGGGTTGTCTTCGTGATCGGGGTCGAATCGACTGGGAGTTTACTTGATCGATTGGGAGATGTTCTTCGCGAAGTAAAAGGCCTCTAAATCGATTAGGTAATCAATTTAGACAAAAGTGAATCTACCAGGTGATCGATTGGGAGAAGCAGAAAGAGTTGTTGCAAGATTTGGACGGCTAGATTTGATTTGATTTCACATGAAAATCGATTAGGAGTAAGATAAATCAATTGGAAATCCTAAATCAGTGTGATAAAGGGATTTCTTGAAGATTTAATTATACTACTTCTCCTCCAGTTCTTGTGAAGGTTGAAGAGAAGTGTTATTGCACTTTCAATTGATCAAGAGGCAATCCAGAGCAATAAGAGATTAAGAGCAAGGTTCTTCATTGTTGTATTTATTTCCTTATTCTTGTTTTATCCTTGTTGTATTCTCATTTTTGGGTTTGCACGAAGCTTCTTCACCTCTGAAAAGGAGGTTTTCATAGTGTTTTTTGTGAGTGAGGAGTGGATCCTTGGATTAGTCATCTTAAGTAGGTGGACACCAAGTAAAATTAAAGGCGTTAGCGATTGTTTCAAGTTTTAGCAGCAACAAATCTCAAAGAAGTTATTGAAGCTATTCATCCTCCTCTAGCTCCGAAAGTGTCCTAACAAAAAACAAGGAAGTTTTGACATAGCAAACTTCTGAAGGCTATATCTTTTGGCTCGAATATTAAAACAAGGTAATCTCTGATACGAAACAAAGATAGTTTAGAACTCTAACACTTTTACTGCTTACCAATTGATTGAGTAATCGATTGGGGGGGTTAATCAATTAAGAAATAGATTGGTTTATGAAGCATAGTTCAAAAGATATGGTAATCAATTGGATAATTAATTAAGGTCAATCGAATCAATTGGTTGATCGATTGAGACCCTCTTTCACATGAACACAGGAGGAATCAATCAATTGTGAATGCACCAATCGATTGGGAGATCATTTCTTTACGAAGCACAGTAGCTTTCTCGCAAATGGGCTGAATTGATTGGGAAGATGCTCAATCGATTAAGCCCGACGTTGATTGATTGGGAATCGATTAACTGGGATTGTCATGAGAGAACAGTAGGGTGCTGGATCGATTAGCTATTAGATTGGAGTAGGCCAAATTGATTGGTAGATCGATTAGGCAATGTTTTTCATGAGAACAGGAAGCTTTTGAATCAATTGGATATTCAATCACGATCATCTCCAATCGATTAGGGAATCAATTGAGTGAAATCATGAGCGAACAATAGCTTCTCAGATTGATTGGGTAATCGATTGGGAAGGTTCTTCTTCGAGGACAGAAGCATTCTTAATCGATTAGTTGATCAATTAAGAAACTACTTAATCGATTATGACGATCTTAATCGATTAGGAAAAGTGGAAAAGAGTCATTGCAAGGTTTGGATATCTAGATTCAATCTGATCTGACGTGGTAATCGATTGGGGATAATGCAATCGATTTATAATCCTAAATCAACTCAGTATAACGAGATTTTGTGAAGGATTTAAGCATCCCCTTGTATAACTCTTCTCTGTTAGTTCTTGAGCTTTGGGCGACAAGTGTTGCTGCACATTCCAAGCATCAAAAGGCTATCCAAAATAAGAAAAGAGCAAGCAAAGCAAGGTTCCTTATTGTAATCATTTTTTATTTTGTTAGCAACCTAGTTTGCATTTCTTGTTGCATTTCTTGTGCGAGGCTTCTCCGCCTCCAGATTATTTTCGAGAAGGAGTGTGTTCATAGTAGAGTTGTGTGCATGGTGTGGAACCTTGGATTAGTTATCTCAAGGACGTGGAGACTAAGTAAAATGATGGTGTTAGTATTGCTTTGAGTTTTCCGCTGCAACGTCAACAAGAAGAAGCGAAAGTTGTTCACCCCGTCTAGCTCTCTACGTGTCCTGACAAGTGGTATCAGAGACATGCTACTCTTTATTGGACTAATTACTTGAAGAAGCAAAAGCTAGAGGACAAAGAAGAAGTTGAAGATTTGAGTCTTAATTTCAACAAGTCAAAAAGCTAATCATCAAGGGAGCTCAAGTTTAAAATAAAGTTTAGAGATGAGTTTGGATATGATATTTAAGCACCTCAACCATTTGGATTGGGAAGCATCGATCTTTAGAAGTCAAGGGTAAAAATTTTCATCATGAAGGAGATAGAGCAATGGTTTGCTCTAATGGAGGATTTTGAAGCTCCAAGAGGTTCAAAGAGCAAATGAAATGAGAAGCAAATCAAAAGATGCGAGATTAATAACAAAGTAACCAAATTGTTGGTTAATTTATTGCCAAGAACCATTTTGTGCAAAATTGAAAAATACCAAGATGTCAAGGATCTATGGAGTTATTTAGCAAAACTTCATAAAGATCCAACCTCGGTATAAAGTGATGCTAAATCCAAAGAGGAAAACTTATTGGGCCAAGATCAAGAGGTTTCGGAGGTTGAGAGATGCTCAACATCAGAGGATGATGTTGAAGAGGCATCCACCTCAAGGATTGAGGGGGAGCGGAGTTTATTAACAACGGAACAAGAAGAAACCCCAACATCCGGATTAAATAAAGGATTATATTCCTACTGTACTAGCAAAGGTATAATAATTTCAATTATTAAAAATAAAAATCATATCATATGTTTTGAGTGTAGGGAGAATGGATACTACAAGAGTAAGTGTCTAAAATTGGTAAAGAAGAAGGCTCAAATGGCTCTCAAGATAAAGAAGAAGCCAAGAGAGGTCGGCCCCGTGATTGGAAAGGTCAAGAAACATATTGTGTGATTTTCTTGCAATAAAAAAGACACTATCAAAATTAATATCAAAGGGGAAGGAATTTGACCAAGAACAAATAAGGAAGCTCAAATCAAGGGGAGCTTCAAAGGGCAAAATTAAGGTACCATTAGTTATGGTACTTATTTAAATCATGATAAAATGTATGCTAGAAATAATTTTTTATCATTTTAATGATATTTATCATGAAAATAGAAAGTATGAAAAACCTAAGGAAAAGTATAAATCATTTTATGCTAGAATTATCTTACCTAATTATAGGAAGGTAGAAAGCCATTTAGGCAAAACTTTAAGAAAATTAGATATATATGCCTAAAAAGGAAAACATCCTAGGCAATAAGGAAAAAAAATCCAAGTTTGAGGATTTAAAGATAGAAAATCAAATTTTGAGGTCAAAACTTGATAAAATAGAGAAGACCCATAAGAAAACAGCAAATGAAGTCATAGGATCAAAGAAACAAAACCTAGGCTTAGATAGGCAAGATTCATTTGAGGTTTGAGAAACAAAAGCAAAGGCCAAAGAAAATATGCCATCTTATCATAAAGTTCCATATAGTTATGGAACCAACATTATGTCTAGGAGTCAAGTCAAGGTTTCATGGGAAGTTATTCTAGAATTAACCTTGAGAAGACTAACATGAATAAGACTTCTAAGAAGTCTAAGAAAGTTATTAAGAAGGTTATAAGGGAGGTTATCACTAGAGTTCACCTTGAAGTGACTAAGACCCCTATGAAGTCTAAGAAAGTTATCAAAAAGGTATCTAGAGAAGTTATTTCTAGTGAATACAGTTGGGACCGAAAAGTAGCTAGAGGGGGGGGGTGAATAGCTTGTCGCGTGCTCGTGTGCTTTATTGCTTGTTTCTTCAAAGATGTGCAGCGGAAATACAAAGAAATAAATGCATACAACGCTAACAAATAGATTTTACTTGGTATCCACCTCACGAGAGGTGACTAATCCAAGGATCCATGCACACACACACACACATCCACTATGTAAACACTCCTTTTCGATAACTACCGAAGGCGGAGAAGCCCTACCAGACTCTCAATACAAGAAGAAAGGAAAGGGCAGTAAAGACCAAGCAACAGCTTACAAGAAGTGCAGTAAAAGCCCTAACCCTAACTTCTCTTCTTCGCCTCTTGACTTAGACAATCCTTCCAAGAATCTTCAAGATCTGGCGTGGAGCTGGAGAAGGTCAGGGTGAAGATCCGGAGTACTTCGGGGAATCGAGTGCGTTCGACGCCAACCGCTCGGATCACGATCGATTGGATTGCTCCCGATCGACGGGGAGGCTTTGGATCGATCACGGATCAATCCAGCACCCTTTTGAAATTTGCTCGATCGATCGATCCGTGGCTTATCGCGACAAAACATACATTCCCAATCGATCCACCGATCGATTGGGATTCGATCCAGCAGGCTTCTATCACTCGCGACTTCCTCCCAATCGATCCACTAATCGATTAGGCGATTGGGGACACCCAATCGATCGGTCGATCGATTAAGGGCTGAGTATCCAGATCATGGTTTTTACCCAAAACCAAGTCCCAAAGCCCCAAACCAACATCCGTCAATCCATGACCTGTTGGTTCATCATGCCTAGTATCCGATCATCTTTGACCGCTAGGACCTCACCTAGTGTCCGGTCAATCCTTTGACCCACTTGGACTTTTCTTCATCATGCAGCAGTATCCCATCAATCCTTTGACCTACTTGGACTTTCACCATGTCCGGGTCAACCTTGACCCATATGGATTTTCCCCCACTTCCCGGACTTCCATCCTGCATAGCTTCACCACTAGGACTCTTCCGCCACGGCTTCACTCACTAGGACTTTCACCTAGCTTCACCACTGGGACTTTCACCGCTTCACTTATCGATTTTCCTAACATCCCGCTTAGGACTCAAGTATTTGGTCAACCTTGACCTACTTGACTCTTCTCCAACCAAATTGATCAGACCCTGATCAGAGGGGAATTGCACCAAATAATCTCCCCAAATGAACAACTGCACCTGCACTTGTCCATATCATCGAAGTCTTGTATTGTCAAACATCGAAACCCAAACCAAGACTCAAGCTTGGTCAACCAGGTCAGCCTTGACCTGAGGGATATTGCACTAACAATCTCCCCCTTTTTGATGTTTGACAATATCACATTTAAGTTAGGCTAATCTCATAGCCTCAACCTCCTTCATGTCACTAGGTAATGAAGGCATAAGTTAACCCTTCATTCTCCTCCTAAGAGGGCAAACTCCCTCTAGGTAATGAAGTCCTAACTTAAACCCTTCATTCTCCCCCTATTGACATACATCAACAAATGCCCCATCTTTAGACACACATCAACAAATTCACTTGTTGTAAACTCTCCCCTTTGAGACTCTCCCCCTGAAGAGTTACTCATCGTTGTTCATAACTTCACTCGTTGTGATCAACACGATAATGAAAGTCTCATACCCTTCATTATCCTTAACCCTATATTCTCCTATTAATGTAGTCAAATGCCCATTCTTGGGCATTTTTAACTTAAACCACTTGAACAATGAGGATATCCACTCCCCATTAAAGTTCAAACGCTCAACCTTGAGCATGTTCTGAAAAGAAGGTTAACAACCTTCCAAGGTTCATGAAAAATAGTTTTCATGTCTTTAAAGAGTCCCTCCCCCTAAAGATATGGTGGTAACTTCTGTCATTACACCAACAATGACTTGTAATCCCTAAACCTTTTGGAAACCCAAATTTAAAAGTTTTGAGGTTCAAATATTCAATATTTGAAGCAAACCTCAACCTAAACTTCTATTTAGTCTCCCTTAACCAATCCATCCTTGTTTTCAACATGAAAACACCTTTTTTATGTATACAAATGTATTTTTAAGGGTTTGGAATGGTTACCTAAACTAACCATGGTTCAAAAATGCTGAAATCAGGCTTTACCAGTCAAAATCAGTAACTTCGATCGATTGGAGTTGGATCCCAATCGATCGGACCATGCTGAATCGATCCACTGTTCGATTCAGGAGGGCTGGATCGATCGGTGGATCGATCCAGACGGCTTTTGTTTACGAGAAGCCTGTTCTCAATCGATCGCCCGATCGATTGAGACCCTTCAATCGATCGGGTGATCGATTGAGGTCTGATAGTTGCTGAAATTTCATTTCAGTCAACTTCAGAAACCCCTATAAAATTCTACAAAATTCCAAAAATCGTGAAAATTTGTGTAGACATTATTTAGGGTATATATTTTCAAGGGAAAATAGTTTTCTAAGAAAATACATCATATTTTCAAAGATTGACACAAACTTAAAAACTTGCAAAAACTTTAGTGTTTTCTTCAAGTTTGTGTCTAACTATTCAATGGTGATTACTATCAGAAGATAGCCTTCACCAAGGTTTTCCAAAATATATTCAAAAATATTTTCAAAACTAATATCCCACCATGTTCCTTGGGCATAATGCACATGACTTGTACATTAGCTTTCCCAATGATGATAAAACACATACTATGTGTTTTGATGAACTTAAAACTCAAAAGAATGCACTAAATTAACATCTTGAGTTTTGTTCATCATCCTAACATCTCACTTGTATCTAATGTGCACTAAAACACATACAAGTCATCTTATAGGTCTTTGTGAGATGTAAAATTTGGTTTTGCCCTAATATAGGGATCATGCATATCTATTTAGCTATTTTTGTGGATATTGAACATCCACTTAGGATATCACTTGTTGATACTTGCTGATAAATGCCTTTTGTCCTTAATTTTAAGGAAATAAACAAATACATGATAATGTTATGACATACATCAAAAAGGAATAATTTTCAAAAGAAAATTTCCTATAACTACATGATGTATGTATGTCATGACATGGTATTTTTGTGTTTTTCATAATAAGATATAAATGCAAAAATAATCATAATGTCATGTCATACAATGGGCAAGCAGATCATGGCAATTTAGCATAAATAAAATACCTAGATTACCTATCTAAGTATCTTTAAACCTTAGCTAAATTAAAAATTAAACCTAGATTGCCCTCTAAACGTGCCAAGTAAATGCCAACACCTAAATTGACATTTTTGGTTCTCTTGATTGACTTATGCCAATTGAAATTAAACTTATTCCTCAAATGTTGGCATATTTCGTTCTTCCATCAAGAGTAGCACTAAGAAAATACCAAAATCCCAACTTGGTATTTCCTTATGTTTTTTCAATATGTGTCATTTTAAAATAAGATTAATACTTCTCAAATTTGTTAGTGCAATATCCCTCAGGTCAAGGCTGACCTGGTTGACCAAGCTTGAGTCTTGGTTTGAGTTTCGATGTTTGACAATACAAGACTTCGATGATATAGACAAGTGCAGGTGCAGTTGTTCATTTGGGGAGATTATTTGGTGCAATTCCCCTCTGATCAGGGTCTGATCAGTTTGGTTGGAGAAGAGTCAAGTAGGTCAAGGTTGACCAGAAACTTGACTGGGAAGTCCTAACTGGGATGTTAGGCATAGGAAAATCCTGGTAAGTGAAGCCAGGTGAAAGTCCTAGTGAGTGAAGCTAGGTGAAAGTCCTGGTGAGTGAAGCCAGGCAGAAGAGAAGTCCTAGTTAGTGAAGCTATGCAGAATGGAAGTCCTGGTGAGTGAAGCCAGACACGGGGAAAATCCAGATGGGTCAAGGTTGACCAGACATCTGGTGAAAGTCCAAGTAGGTCAAAGGATTGACTGGATACTTGGCATGATGAAGAAAAGTCCAAGTGGGTCAAAGGGATTGACCGGACACTTGGTGAGGGAGTCCTAGCAGGTCAAGGATGACCGGATGCTAGACATGATGAACCAACAGATCATGGATTGACCGGATGTTAGTTTGGGGGCTTTGGGACTTAGTTTTGGGCAAAAACCAGCAGCTGGATCGATCAGCCGATCGATTGACTGGAGCCTAATCGATCGGCCGATCGATTGGGGTGTCCCCGCGAGAAGCCTTCGTCCCAATCGATTAGTGGATCGATTGGGAGGAAGTCGCGAGCGCATAGAACGCCTCTGGATCGATCAGCTGATCGATCCAGAGGTCCCAAGCGATCAGTGGATCGATTGGGAAGGTGTGTTTTGTCGCGATAAGCCCTGGATCGATCAGCCGATCGATCCAGGCAAATTTCTAGAGCACAGAGGTGCTCTGGATTGATCCGCTGATCGATCCAAAGCCTCCCCGATCGATCGGGAGCAATCCAATCGATCGTGATCCGACCGTTGGCGTCGTATTAAGTTGCAGGCGCTCGATTCCTTCGGAAGAACTCTCAGATCTTCACCAGTGACTCCACAGCTTCTCCACAGAGCTCTCCACGCCAGATCTTGAAGATTCTTGGAAGGATTGCCCAAGTCAAGAGGCGAAGAAGAGAAGTTAGGGTTAGGGCTTTTACTGCACTTCTTGTAAGTTGTTGCTTGGTCTTTACTACCCTTTCCTTTTTTTCTTGTATTGAGAGTCTTGTAGGGCTTCTCCGCCTTCGGTAGTTATCGAAAAGGAGTGTTTACATAGTGGAGGTGTGTGTGTGTGTGGATCCTTAGATTAGTCACCTCTTGTGAGGTGGATACTAAGTAAAATCCATTTGTTAGCGTTGTATGCATTTGTTTCTTTGTATTTCCGCTGCACATCTTTGAAGAAACAAGCAACGAAGCACACGATCACGCGACGAGCTATTCACCCCCCTTAGCTACTTTTCGGTCCCAACAAATACCAAGCACACTCATGGAGCACCAATAGGTTTTGGGTTCATAAGAGTATGTTCACTACACCCTAGGTGGGTTTTGAGTGTGTCAACTTTAATTAGAAGGGTAGTTAACCCAACCACGGTGAAGTTGACACTTTAAAATTTTTTAAAGATATTGTAATATCTTGAAAATGAGAAATGAATTTTTTACTCTTGAAGAGTAAAAGTGTGTAAATCAAAATTTTAAAGAATTGAGCTTGATCAAATTGACACAAATAGGATAAAATTCAAAGAAATGTCAAGTTGAAATTTTAGTATTTTCTAGGAAGATAAGGGCACCTTAGGTTTATATTTGACTTAGAGATTAGTTGATGATACTTAGATAGAAAATGTAGGTAATTTCTTTATGCTAAATTACCATGATTGGGTGCCCTATCACATGTCATGGCATAATGAGATACACATTGACATTACATCTCACCATGATATTTAATTTGATGTATGTCATGTCATACATACATCATTATTTATGATAGTCTTTCTTTTAAAAGTATGCATTTGATGTATGTCATGATCAGTATCATGCATAAATTATTAATTCCTTATAATTAAGGATAATGATATTAATTGACATCCTAGGTAAGATGATCAAAGGTAAATTATCTAGTTAGATGTGCATGATCCCTTAGTTTTAGAGAAAACTTATTTTACATTTTACAAGACTATAGGCTTGACTTGTATGTGTTTTTGAGACATATTAAATACATGTGATATGTTAGGAAGATGAACAAAGCTTAAGATGTTGATTTAGTACATTTTTTTAATTTTAGTATCATCTAAATAAATGGTTATGTGAAGTCCAATTATGGGGAAAGCTGGTGTACAGGTTATATACATTTAGTCCAAAGATCATGGTTGGAAATTATTTTCTAAAACTATTTCAAAATCATTTTAAAAAACTTTGGTAAAAACCTTAATATTTCTCTCTAACTTAGTGCCCACTTAATCAATGTAACTTCTATCAAAAGATAGATTAATTAATATTTATCTATATTAATCAAAGTTAAAATATTTATATTATAATAGCTATGAACTATAACTACTATAACATAGATTATTAATATTTATCAGAGTTATATATGTTATAACAATTATAGTTCATAGCTGCTAGTAGCGGAACTACCTTTATAACATAATTTATTTATGTTGACTAAAGTTGAAATGTTCATGTAATTACACTAACGTGGTAGTTTTAAAAATAAAAATATATTAATGCATGATAAAATGCTTTTTTAATAATAAATTAAAAAATGTTTCTTTACCGATTTTAATTAAAACCCCCTTTTAATTTTGGATAAAACTTAAAAGGGCATCCCTTTTTTATTGAATTGTCAAATGGGCACCTTGTTTTGCTTTATTATCAAAAGGGTGCCCCACCCCTGGTTAATTTACACTTCTCTCCCTAATCTACTATTCATCCAGGTTTGAGTTATTTCGGATGAGTTCAAGGTTGATCGAGGTGGGCGTGCAAGAACAAACCAAATACATTTAGGGTTTAATTGAGTTCATTTCTCGAAAAAAAACTCAAACATCTTGATCCCTTCTCCAAACTTCCTCATTCACCTTTCATTGTCTTTGCTGATCAACTCCCTCATTACTGCCTCACCTTGCTTGCCTGCCTCTAAAACTTCCTCTCTAAGCTTGTCTAAAGCTATCAGATATACAAAGAAAAAAAAATCCAATACATTTAGGATTTGTGCTTCTTGATAAAAAACACAAACATTTCAAGCTCTCCTCCTTCAAAATCCCTCATTCATCTACGGTGTGTTCCTCAATGTATGTGATAATCTTCAATTATTTATCTTTTAACTACATGATACTGCATTATCTTATTCAGTCCAGTTCCCATTGAAGTGGCATCTAAGTATGTTGTAGTAGCTACAATTCGGTAGCTCCTACAACATTGTAGGAGTTATCGAATCGTAGCTGCTACAACGTACTTAGACAAGAATGTTGTACCAACTATCGAATCTTACTTGTTATAACGTGCATATACCAGAATATTTTAGTAGTTATGAAATCATAGCTGCTACAACGTTATAGTTTTAGTGCTAATATAATTATTAATGGTATCGAGATTTATCCTCGAGCTTTTCCTCTTTGACCTGATTTTTTAATCAGACTTTATTTGACTGCGCTCCTTAGTCTGACTTGAAAGAAGGACATCTGATGATCACTACAATAAATATGACTTTCCGTAGTGCATCATCAATAGCGCACGGTTAAGACACACCGTTAATACTAATTTTTATTGTGCTCCTAACAAAGTACGCTACAGATAATATTATATTTATATAAACGATAGTATACATTAAAAGTATACTTTCAATACACTTTTCAAAGACATACAGAGTATGTCGTTAAAATTTAATATTAACAGCTTACGGAATACGCTGTTAATATTAATATACTTATATTATTGACGGCGCAAGAAAAATACATATTGTCAATAATTATTATTAAAATAGTGTGGGCTTGCATGCTATTAATAATATTAAAAATTTATAAAAAATTTAATCCCCTAAATCCTTCTCAAAACCTCCCAAAAACACTCTTCCGTCCAAAATACTCACAGCGGAAACTTTTTTTTTTTCGCGAAAACCCTCTTCTCCGTGCCCTCACCGCAACTGTTTTTTCTCTGCACCCTCTTCTCTGCAAAAAAACCAAATCTATGAAAACCCTTTTCTCCACGAAAACCCTCCTCCGCAAAACCCTCCTCATCCGTCCTCCGCCCTCCTCCACTAAACCCTCCTCCTCCCTCCTCCAAAATCTTTTTGTAGCAGAACTCTAAACCCTAAATTCTCTCTCCGCCGTTGTCGATCCATTGTGTCCACTGCAGTAGCACCATTGGTAGTCACTCCAATACACTCACTGGCAGCCACCCAAGCCCTCTCCACAGAAATGAACATCACCCGTTGTCTTCTGGCTTTTTTAGGTAATGTCCAAACTATTTGGCACTTACTTTTTAGTCGGAGGTGTGAGATGATTTAGGGTTGTTTTGAATGCAGGGACTGTGCACTAATGCTGTAATTCATCTCTTGATGCAAGGGAAGAACTCACATATTATGGTCTTCAGTGAAGGTCTCTTCTTTATCTATGTGCTTCCACCAATAATCTTCAATGCAGGGTACTTTTTATATTCTTTGTTCTAGTTTCACTTGTTAGTTTTATACCTAGGGAAATGATTTATATGTTTGTTTCTCTCATTTGAGTTTTGAGCTTCATAGTTTCATTATGATATGGGGCTTCTTTCTTTTATCTGTTGGTACATGAAATTTTTTGTTATTGTTCTGCCACTTCCCTATCTAATTAACAATGCATTAAATTTTTTCTGTTTAGGGGTCTAAATGCAGGATACTTATATACTTGTTTAAAATTACATTGCTAGTTCTCGTTAACCTTAACACGATGACTATTAACTAGTAATGAGATCAAACAAGTTCTCGTGTTGGCTTCAATCATGGAAGTTGCCCATGTTTTGTTCATTGTTTTTGAAAGCCTTTCAAGAAAAGAAAACAACATGGACTCAAGTTCCTTATGAACATGGTGAAGAAAGTGCTCAAAATAATTTATCTAATTGAATTGAAGGGTTTATGTGATGTTCAAAGGAGCATTACTTTAGGTATGTATTCTTGATCTTCAATTTAAAAATTGTCCATTTTGTTGTTCATACTATATGAGTTGTTAGAGATGGTCTACTTGTGATTCATATTCTCTCATTGATGTTGTTGTATATTTATGCTATAAAAAAAATAATGGCATTGCTTGAATTGTGTAGCTTCATATTGCTAATTAAATTGGCTAGTTGCCATGTTTTAAATAGAGTTAATGTATGGATATAAACTAATCCTACTCAAACTAAAGTTACCAATATTCTAATGAACTTTATTCCAATAAGCTTGCTATGTTTCTCATGTTCTAAGCCAATTTAATTCCAAAATCAGTTTCAGAATTCATGTGTGTTAGTGGATCAATGGGGAAAAAAACTTATACATATTTAGAAATTTTAAATAATTTAGTGATTTGAGAGGCGCACTGTATTATTGTTGATCTGTTAATAAACTTTAGTTTATTTATATATATATAAATTCACAAAATATCATCATAGCTAGGATGTGAAAGTGGTTAGTTGTAATTTGTATAGGTTATGTTAGGGGCATCATGATCTTGATATTAATGCTTGGTATGGTAGATTCACTTTTATTATCATCTCAGCAAAAACTTTTCCTCTTCTAATGATGATAAGCAAAGTAGCTATTATCTGATTCTTTCTTATAGAATCTATAATTATTCCTCCAATTAAGAAGCATAATTAAATACAATCAATTAAAATCCGAAGTGCATTATCATCAATCAAGGTGGACAATTTTCTCCTTATCATTCACTAGAGTCAATCAATCTACTACGAGAATTGACCTAATTTTTTACTTAATTGTTTTGGTTTAATTTGTTCTCCTTTACGTCATTTACCCCTCTTCCATTCTACCTAAATGGAAACTTATAATAACTTGTGTTTAAGAAGAAAAATAATAAAGAATGCCTAATAGCTAAGTATCAGGTAGTCCAATTCCTTGAAAATTTTATGTATTTGGAATCTAGTACATTCACATACCAAACATAGAGTAAAATGAGTTTATTAATATCTTCATGTGATTGGTAAGGTTAGCTTTGTTAGCTAGGTGATTTGGCCATTGGAATTTGATTTGTCTAAGTAGAAGAAGATTAGAAGCAGTTTGATTTGAAACTTCAGAAGAAGCTGTTTGACTTGAAATTTCTTGGAGTTTGTAAAATTTCTATGTCAACCATGATTTTATGTCAACTTTTTGTAATGCAATGGTTTTTAAAAGAATGATCTTTTGATATGTTGGACAATATTTTTGTTAGCTAGATGGATGCAACAGGAAAGATGTTTCTCTTAGTATTATTGATCCATTAATCTATTCAATTGAAATTCCTAAACAACCTTGTTCCTTCACTATTTATTTATCACATAAGTACCTGATTTACCTTGTTCCTTCATTATTTGTTAGTAAAATTATCTTATGATATATTACTTGATAATTTGTTTGTAAATTTAGGTTGCTACTGACGGTATTGGTAGCGGTATTGAGAATGATGTTAACGGCGATAGTCATGGGAAAAAAAGTGGTAATGTTGATAATATTAATTAATCTCTAACTGTTGCTCAGTAATTGTTTTGAAATTGTGTATTTTTCTAAATTAAAAATTTGTTATAAAAATAGGCATAGCAGAATTAATGTCACACCTCGAGGGTAATGTTGTCCGACGAAAATCAGACAACACCTCTCCTATAGCAGTGACAAATGAGTTATGTATACAAGGCCACACAAGAAATAATTAATAGCCAACACGGCTGGAACATACACAACCACGCAGTTATACACATAGCTCACACGGCTGGAACAAAAAGGGCATAACCATGCAATTGTACAATAAACAGCTCACACAGCTGTACTAAAAACACAACAAAACACAAAAATAAAACATAAAAACAACACAACATTATAAACTAACTGCATGCCGGCATGACTTCATCACAATAAAACCCAAATGAAATAAAAGTTGCCACAAGGCTCGGAACCATAAATAAGACTACATAACACAATACCAAATCCAAATACAAAGTACCAATAGCGTAATACGAAATAGCATGGAATGTTGATCTCAGATGTGACGTGGATTGGCAACCAGGATCCTCCAAGCAATTCCTCCATCATCTACCTATTATCTGGCAAAAGAAAAATCACTACAAGGGGTGGTGAGTGCAGATCACTCAGCGGGTAATAAGAATATAGTAGTGCATGGACAAAAATATAAGGCGATCAAAGATATACAGTCTCAGTAAGGAAATAAGAACATGATCATATATAAATGACATAACAAACATACATACCCATATTGGTCTAACACAAACAGTATAATAATCAGTAACTCACTAGGGATTCGCAATAAACCTATTCATAACACATGGGCAATATATATGACAGTATAACCATATATGATAAACAGTAATAGATCATCAAATGTGAGAGCATCGCTCCATCACAAGAATACATTATATGTGAGAGCAACACTCCACCACAAGCAATCCATTGTATGTGAGCAACGCTCCACCACAAATAATCCGCAATATGTGAGAGCAACGCTCCACCACAAGCAATCCATCGTATGTGGGAGCAACGCTCTACCACAAACAATCCGCAATATGTGGGGGCAACGCTCCACCACAAACAATCCGCAATATGTGGGAGTAAGACATCTAGCTATCTAGCTAGGGACTGCGTGAGATTACTCTACTACAAATCACTGTGGGCAGTCTGAAATGTCAGGGTCCCTGTCTACGCGAGATCAATCTATCACATATCATTATAGGCAGATAGAAAGTAACTATCTAGTTATGGGCTGAACGAGATCACTGTGGGCAGCCCAGGGTATAATAACACAAGGATAAACCACAAGCAAATCATCATATATGGGAGCAACGCTCCACCACAAGAAATACAAGTGACCAAGACATTTAGCTATATAGCTAGGGACTGCACGAGATCACTCTACCACAGATCACTATAGGCAATCCGAAATGTCAAGATTCCTGTCTGTACGAGATCACTCTACCCCAGATCACTATAGGCAAATAGGAGGTAGATATCTAGCTATGGGCTACGCGAGATGACTCTACCGCAGATCACTGTGGGCAACCCAGGATATAACACTCACTGTCAACTAGCTTTGATCTCATCCTAGAACAAGAGGGAGCCCTAGTTGATAGGAGACATGCAAATCCAGAGGTATAACAATCACTGTCAATTAGCTCCGACTACAAGGGAGCAATGGTCGTCAAACTAGCTCATACAACATGGGAGCAATGACCGTTAAACTAGCTTGTACCGAAAGGGAGCAATGGTCGTCAAACTAGCTCATACCACATGGGAGCAATGGTCGTCAAGCTAGCTCATACCGAAAGGGAACAATGATCCTCAAACTAGCTCACACCACAAGGGAGCAATGGTCATCAAACTAGCTCATACCACTAAGGAGCAATGGTCGTCAGCATGCATATAGTATAATGATGAACATGATGTAAATAACCATGATACGGATACAATGATATTCAATGCAACAACTCCCTCAACATAGGTACAATATAATCAACATGATCCTCCAATAGTGCACACCAAATACGTGTGCACACACCACATAGATATAATCAGCATGATACATCTAATAATACACACCCGACATGTGTGGACACTCAACGTAGATATAATCAACTAGAGATCTCTAATAGGACACACTAAATACGTGTACACATCCCACAATACAGGTATAATCGACAGGATACGTCTAATACGACTCACCAACCACTTGTACACACGATAAACACATGTACACTCACAACATAGGTATAATCATCAAGATACTTCTAACTAAACATGTTGGACACATGTACACATAACAACAAAGGTATAATCGACAAGATACCTCTAATAATACTCACTTGACATGTATGCACACACAACACACGATAGATCCAGAATCATGATCCATCAATCACATACACCTATATACATGAAAAGATCTAACATGTGTCTACCAACAACATCTACAATACGTAGTAACATCTATACACGTGTGCACACTAATGCATAATCAATATGATAATTCCTACAGTACACACCATACACGTGTGTATACTACAGAGTAAGAATAACCAATGATGAGACTGTATAGATAATAAACATATCATCTCAAAGATCAAGTATAAAAGTATCAAACGCAGATAAAATACGAATAGAGTCAAGATAAAACAATCTAATCCATAAGATAATCCATGCACTAAGTTCAAAGAACTATAGATGTCAAGAAAGAAGTACTTGCCTTTTTTGTAGATCGTTCTAAACAATGACCACGTCAAGACGCTCATCTTGTAACAAAGTCCTAAAACACAAAGTACAGGTTAGAAATCCTATCATGCATCCAAATAGCTATCCTAAATCTAAGTCCAATTGGAAACTCTAATTGAATCATCTGAATCATCAATCTACTCCAATTAATCCTATGAACATGGAAAAATCAACTTTCAACCACAACTGATCAATCTAATCCAGCAAATCAAGATTAATATCATTATCAATGATCTAACTCCTCTATAATGTTCCTCAAATCTGATAGCAACATAACAAAGCTGAATGAGTAGAGCTAATAGGGTAAAAGGGTTCATTTCCCTAGCACCAGCTTTCCCTTCTTCTCCGGTAGCGATGCACATCAGTAACAAACAACCCTCTAGGTTAAGGGTTAAGGTGATCGACGGTGAGTTGCCCTGTGATCGGAGCAAAGATGAAGTGACTCGGTTGGATCAAGAACTAGAGAAATGGAGTAGCGATTGGTTCATTCTGCAGCTAGACTGTGCCGAAAAGGGCAACAAATGGTAGCCCTCATTGCAGTGTTCGACAATGCTCGTGGCTAACAAGGAACCGGTGGTGACGACGATGAGAAGGAGACGGTTAGCTATGGATGGCAGATTAGTTGCGTGGGGCCAACACTCGATAGTGGAACAACGATGGAACGAGTAGGCTACGGGAGGGCTGCCCACCGCTCCTGGCACAATTGCGTCCCACACCGATGGCCGTGTTAGCTGTGCTGAAGGTGTCCAAGCCTTGTGGTTGTCGATGTCATCGCCTGGTGGCTGATGATGCATGCGAGCGCGAGCCGCGTCGGTACAGTGATAGAGGAAGAGGGAAATCGGCCAACGAGGAGAGGCTAGGGCAAGAGACCGAAGGCTTTCTCAAAAGCTTGTGCTGGGCGATCGGGTGCTAGCTGGTCGGCGATTGGGTGATGGCAGTGAAGTTGGCGAAGGTGGCTTAGGGGAGGAGATCGGGAGGGGAAAGGGGGAATCTACGATAATGAAGGGGAGGACTTAGGTTTATATTAAAATACCTAGGTTAATTAAACCAAACTTTAGATTAATAGAATCAATCAACTCCCAACTTAATTGATATATCAAACATACTTTCTCTAGGACTATTCAATTCATCCCCTTAAATGAATCATACAGACTCCATTTAAATTCTGAAAAAAATTTTAAAATTTTTTAAAAAATCCAATAAGATTCTTTCTCCAATAACACTTATTATTTAATTTTTTGTATCTTTTATTCTCCCCTACTAATAAAAATTTGATCCCTAAATTTATTGCTCAACTCAGGGATCCTCATCTGAGGATAACAAGTAAGCAGCACCCTCGAAGACTACTCCATCAAAATATCATGAATAAATCTCTACCCGTGAGGGATGACTCTGTGGGTTATGAGCTCACCCTGCTTCTGCTATTCCCATATTGCTGCCTAGCCAACTATCGATAAATCCACCACCTCTGAAATCCATAACACACTATCAGTAGATCTCCAAACATCTGTTTAGTGCGCTCAGACCATCTATTTGTTTGAGGGTAGAAAGTTGTATCAAAACAAAACTCTATACTCATTGTCTATTGTAAACTCTGTCAGAACCGTGATGTGAATCACAAATCTCTATCCGGTATGATACTTAAAGGTACATAATGAACTCTACAAATCGATCCAAAGAATTCATCCACAAATCGATAGAAAATGAGCAGATTTGGTTAACTGATCATCAATTACCCAATCACATCATATCCCCTCTGTGTCCTTGACAATCCCACAACAAAATCCAAAGGGTCAACTTCTTAACTGAGAGACTACCCATTAAGAGAATATCTCCACAACTCTTATAATCGTTCCTGTAATGTCCTCCGACAACTGTCAATAAAAAGATTGAACATTGTGATAAAAAATATAGACTTCAAGATATTGGGTAAATGATCATGTGATCAAGGTCTTGAGCGACTTGATGGAGACAATGTTAGCTGAGTCAACTAACTATTGTCTTGTAACCCATCATACTATGATTGCTCTACTTAAGATTCGGTAACCTGTAACGACGAGCAATAGAAAAAGAGGCAAAGAAATACTAGCTCTCCATAGAATCTCAAAATCAACACCAAATGATGCTTTGCCTCTCGAAGATCATCTTCTATACCTTATCACTAAGCAATATCATGATCTCGTAAGTTATAAGTAAATAACTCCATCTTCTCGCCATCATTGTGGGTCATAAATCTCAATACACCATCGATGAAAATCTAACTATATCTGATTGATCCATGACTCAGGATTTCCCATAGAATGATGTTAGGCGAGTCAACTAACCATCGTCTTGTTAACCATTATGCCTTGATTTCTTTTGTTTTCAGGTTCAAGAACGCCTAATGACGAGATATACAGAAAGATGTAGAGAAATACTATCTCTCTAGAGTATCTTGAAATCATCAACAAGAGATGCTTTATTCCTCTGAAAGTCATCCTCTGTATATTCCACCAAGTGACGGTCTAATCTCAAAGATGGTATGTAGCTAAATTGACCTTTCCTACATCTGTACAGGCTATGTACTCGAATGTGCATTCTAGGTTATCCAACCAGGCACGAGGAATCCAAGGATCGAAATATCTATGAAATAGAGTAAGTTGGTCCTCTACTGATCGAACCAACAAGAGTAAGTGACTCTAACTCTAGCCCAACTGTAGTAATAAACACTAGTAATACTGGTAATATGGTATGAGGAATCTACTGAGATTGTAATCTTTGATCTCCTATAAGTTGTTGACAAACCCAACCCCTGTTTCCCAACTTTGTATCAGTTGGTGCCACAGAAAATTCTACATTCTCTGCATCAGGTTCGAGTCCCAAAGTCTCAACTAGTTGCGTCTATAGTCGTCCTCGACAATGACTACAAATAAGCCTGACTCACAAAGTGTCACCATACTAACACCAAGTCAGTGGATACTTAACGGGCAGTTATAGAAATAACTATACAATCCAACATAACCGAACAAGGTAATAAACCTAAAGAAGTATGATAACCACTAGAACATACCTTAGTTTTTTATAGCTTGGAGATGTCCTGCCGTTGCCTGGTCTCAAAACTCGAAAAGTCAGATCGAGAAAACAAATCACAAAAATCAAATCACGAAAAATAGGCCTCATAAATCTATGTCTCTGATACCAATGAATTGTCATGCCTCGACGAAAATCAGACAGCACCTCCCCTGTAGCTGTGACAAATGAATCATGTGTACAAGGCCACAAGGCCACACAAGAAATAATTAGCAACTCACACGACTGGAACATACACACACACAGTTATATACACAGTCCACACGGCTGGAATAAAAATGATATTACCACACAGTTGTATAATAAACAACCCACATGACTGTACTAAAAACACAGTGGAAGATAAAAATAAAACATAAAAATAACACAACATTATAAACTGATTATTTGTCGGCATGACTTACACCACAATAAAATCCAAATCAAATAAAAGTTTCCACAAGGCTCAAAATCATAAACAAGACTACATAACACAATACCAAATCCAAATACAAAGTACCAATAGCGTAATACAAAATAACATGAAAGCTAATCTTAGATGTGACGTAGGATTGGCAACTAGGATCCTCCAAGCAACTCCTCCATCATCTACTTGTTACATGGCGAAAGAAAAATTAGTACAAGGAGTCGTGAGTGCAGATCACTCAGCGAGTAATAAGAACATGGTAGTGCATGGACAAAAGTATAAGGAGATCAAAGATATACAGTCTTAGTAGGGAAATAAAAACATGATCATATATAAATGACATAACAAATATATATACACATACCGGTCTAACACAAATAGTATATTGATCAGTAACTCACTAGGGATCAACAACAAACCTGCTCATAACATCTGGGTAATATATATGACAGTATAACCATGTATGATAAACAGTAATAGAACATCAAATGTGAGAGCATCGCTTCATTACAAGAATACGTCATATATGGGATCAATGCTCCATCACAAGCAATCCATTATATGTCGGAGTAACACTCCACCACCAACAATTCACAATATATGGGAGCATCGCTCCATCATAAACAATCTGTAATATGTGGGAGCATCGCTCAACCATAAACAATCCACAATATGTGGGAGCAACACTCCATCACAAATAATCTGTAATATGTGGGAGCAATGCTCCACCATAAATAATCCACAAGTGACCAAGACATCTAGCTATCTAGTTAGGAACTGCGCGAAATACTGTGGCCAGTCTGAAATGTCAGGGTCCTTGTCTGTGCGAGATCATGTTATCACAGATCACTGTGGGCAAATAGGAAGTAACTACCTAGCTACGGGCTACGTGAGATCGCTCTACCATAGATCACTGTGGGCAGCCTAGGGTATAATAACCCAAGGATAAAACCATAAGAAAACCATCATATATGGGAGCAACGCTACACCACAAGAAATACAAGTGACCAAGACATCTAGACAACTAGCTATCTAGCTAGGGACTGTGCAAGATCACTCTACCATGGATCACTATAGGCATTCCAAAATGTCAAGGTCCCTGTCTGTGCGAGATCACTTTACCACAGATCACTATAGGTAGATAGGAGATAGCTATCAAGCTATGGGTTACGCGAGATGACTTTACCGCAGATCACTGTGGGCAGCCCAGGATATAACACTCACTGTCAACTTGCTCTGACCTCATCCTACAATAGGAGGAAACCCTAGTTGATAGGAGACATGCAAATCTAGAGGTATAACAATCACTACCAACTGGCACTGACTACAAGGGAGTAATGGTCACCTAAATAGCTGGTACCACATTGGAGCAATGGTCGTCAAACTAGCTCATACAACATGGGAGCAATAGCCATTAAACTACCTAATACCGAAAGAGAGCAATGGTTGTCAAACTAGCTCTACTGCAAAGGAGCAATGATTGTCAAACTAGTTCATACCACATGGGAGCAATGGTCGTCAAGCTAGCTCATATTGAAAGGGAGCAATGGTCATTAAACTAGCTCATACCACAAGGGAGCAATGATCATCAAACTAGCTCATACTACTAAGGAGCAATGGTCGTCAACATGTATATAGTGCAATGATGAACATGGTGTAAATAACCATGATACCGATACAATGATATTCAATGCAACAACTCCCTCAACATAGGTACAATATAATCAACATGATCCTCTAATAGTGCACACCAAACACGTGTGCACACACCACATAGATATAATCAGCATGATACATCTAATAATACACACCCGACATGTGTGGACACTCAATGTAGGTATAATCAACTAGAGACCTCTAATAGTACACACTAAACACGTGTACACACACCACAATACAGGTATAATCGACAGGATACCTCTAATACGACTCACCAACCACCTATACACATGACAAACACATGTACACTCGCAACATAGGTATAATCATCAAGATACTTCCAACTAAACATGTTGGACACATATACACATAACAACAAAGGTATAATCGACAAGATACTTCTAATAATACTCACTTGACATATATGCACACACAACATAGGATAGATCTAGAATCAAGATTCATCAATAACATACACCTATATACATGAAAAGATCTAATATGTGTCTACCAACAACATCTACAATACGTAGCAACACCTATACATGTGTGCACACTAATAATGCATAATCAACATGATAACTCCTATAGTACACACCATACATGTGTGTATACTATAGAGTAAGAAAAGCCAAAGATGAGACTGTATAGATAATAAACAGATCATCTCAACGATCGAACATAAAAGTATCATACGTAGATAAAATACGAGTGGGGTCAAGATAAAATAACCTAATCCATAAAATAATCCATGCACTAAGTTCAAAGAACTATAGATGCCAAGAAAGAAGTATCTGGCTTTTTCGTAGATCGTTCTAAACAATGCCCATGTCAAGATGCTCGTCTCATAACAAAGTCCTGTAACACAAAGTACAGGTTAGAAATCTTATCATACGTCCAAATAGTTGTCCTAAATCTATGTCCAATTAGAAGCCCTAATTGAATTATCAATCAACTCCAATTAATCCAATGAACATGGAAAAATCAACTTCCAACCACAACCGATCAACCTAATCCACCAAATTGAGATTAATATCATTATCAATGATCTAACTCCTCTCTAATGTTTCTCAAATCTGATAGCAACATAACAAAGATGAATGAGTAGAGCTAATAGGGTAAAAGGGTTCGTTACCCTAGCACCGACTTTCCCTTCTTCTTCGACTGCAATGCACAGCAGTAACAAACAACCCTCTAGGTCAAGGGTGAAGGCGATCAACGGTGAGTTACCCTGTGACTGGAGCAAAGATGAAGTGACTCAATTGGATCAAGAACCAGAGAGATGGAGCAGTGACTTATTCGTTCTGCAGCTAGACTCAGCCGAAAAGGGTAACAAATGGTAGCCCTCACTGCAGTCAGCGGCGACGCTCGTGGTTGACACGGAACCGATGGTGATGATGATGAGAAGGAGACGATTGGCTGTGGATGGCAGATCGGTCGAGCGACACCTGCACTCGGTGGTGGAGTAGCAATGGTGGGAGCATGCCGCGGGAGGGTTGCCCGTTGCTCTTGGCGCAACCGCGTCCCACGCCGATGGTCGTGTTAGCTGCACTGGATGTGTCCAACCCTCATGGTTGTCGACGTCATCGCCTGGTGGCTGATGACGCATGTGAGCGCGAGTCGCATCGGTACAGTGACAGAGGAAGAGGGATATCAACCAATGAAGAGAGGCTAGGGAATAGGAGTCCGGAGGCTCTCTCAAAAGCTCATGCCGGGCGATCGGGCACTGGCCGATGTCAGGCGATACTGGTCGGTTGGCAATCGGGTGATGGTACTGAAGGCAGCGAAGGTGGCTTAGGGGAGGAGATCGGGAGGGGAAAGGGGGAATCGACAATAATGAAGGGGAGGACTTGTTAATTAAACCAAACTTTAGATTAATGGAATCAGTCAACTCCCAACTTAATTAATATATCAAACAGACTTTCTCTAAGCTTATTCGATTCATCCCCTTGAATGAATCATACAGACTCCGTTTAAATCCTAAAAAAATTCCTAAAAATTCTTGAAAAATCTAATAAGATTATTCCTCTAGTAATATTTATTATTTAATTTTTTGTATCTTATAATTAATAACTTTGTATTATAATACAGTCAAAAGTGAAAGATGTGAGACATGGAGATTTCAGTGATAATACTAAGTGTAAGCTACTTCATTGGTACAATTATGGAGCAGAAGGTCGAATTGCATTCATAGATCTAAAAGCAAAAGTGCATCATGTTTTCTTAGTGGATCTTGTTGAAAAGTTTAGATTGATAGAGTTTTTGTGGAGGTGGATCTAATTTGACCAAATGATGAAATATTTTTTTCTTGATGATGCAATAAGAACTACAGTCACTTGGTTATCTAAGTTTATAGTTTTGTATAACTGATATAGATTCTACTTATTTTAAAGTTATACTCTTTTGTAGGAAAGAAATTATGTTACTAAATAAATTTTTTATTAGTAGTTTGGATTATTTTACTTAAGTGATGTTTATATATGGTTGAATGTGATATTATAATTGATTAAATTTTGGTTTTATAATTTTATGTATGTGGTGTATGCATGTGGTATTATAATTTGTGTGTGATGTTATAATTGTATGCGGTATATGTATATAGTATTATAATTTGTTTATGGCATCTATATGTGGTATTTGAATGATCATAATCGCAGCGTGCATTTCATGCTGCGATTAAGAGCATTCGCAGCACGCGCTACGTGCTGCGAATGCTGTCAATTGCTCCTAATTGCAGCACACGTCGCGCGCTACAAATGCTCTTAATCGTAGCATGCATCGTGCACTACGAATGTTGTTTATTGCTCTTAACCGTAGCGTACGTCACGCACTGTGAATAGTCTTAATCGCAACGCACGACGTGTGCTACAAATGCTCTTAATCGCAGCACACGTTACGGGCTATGATTGATCTTAACTCCAGCACGCGGTGCGCACTGTCGATGTTTTATGACTTTTAACATCTTGTAGTTGTGTAGCATGCAATGTTGACATGTACACAAGTAGTGGTAACCTAGAAAATGCTATCTGATCTTTAGTAGATTGATTGAAAAAGATGTATTTTCTGGTAACTTGGATCAACAAACTCGGCAGAGCCCCTCGAGACCCTTAGGATGTAACTTTTCAACAAAATCATGCAATTGAGGACCTAATCGGTGGCACTAAAGCACACCACATGATTTCATCTAAGCCTTCGATGAAATGGTTTTTATGTAAAAAAAAAATTATATCGGGTGTATGTTCATATAAAATTATAATAGTGAATCATTTAAACAATTTTTGTTATTGTTGTTCGCTATATAATAAATTTGATTTAAATATCCAGACATTAGTTGATATTTATCTACTGAATAAATTTGGATGACACAATATTTATTTACTAAATAAATTTGAATCACACTCATATACTTCTAAAACAATACTTTGATTTTTAAACTATGCAAATATAATTCAGAAGCATGACAAGTCATCTAAAACTTCAACAAAAAAATAACATGAAAGAGCACGATGCATCATCTATAGAAGAAAATAATAGTTGAAAAGAGGAACGTTAGAGATAGTTCCCTTGATCCCTTCTTAAGTACGTGGCAATTGGTGAATGGTTGATAAACATTGGTTGTCAGAGATGGTTTTCTCAAAACCCCCTTAATCTTACATGACAGTCATGAATTGGACACTCCATAAAAAATCATCAGAATTACGTCTTCATCGACCTAGGCAAGAATAAGTGGGAAAGCGCAAAGAAGAGGAGATGTGGAGATACTTTTCTAATAACTATATAAACATCACAGATGGTAAGTTCTAGATACATTGGTCTTCTTATTCTCTCAAGCGGAGGTAACTCTTCTCCATTAAGACATGCTCTTCTTCTTTCTAGATCACATCTTCTTCTTCCTCTTTCCTCAGAGATTAACTTAAGCATTAGAGGGGTTGTACCAGTAAACTGAACCAAGCTCTAATCTATGGTACATCTTAGGGTGCTAGATCTCGTAAGTTGGGAGGAAAATCTAAGCTTTCTGGAGAGGAGGAGCATGAACGAGTGCAAAAAGCAACTATCAAATTGGTATATCTGTGAGAAAATCCTACAAAAATTCACTATGAAAGATAAGCTGAGGACATTGAGAGGAGGGGTAGCAGAGGCACTTGATAGTCACATGCCACTGTAACGATGAACTACACCGATGGTCTTACCAAAAGGTGTTAGGAACTAGGACGCTAAACACGCGAAAGCGCAGCGGAAAACTTCTAGTTCCTTTATCCAACATATCCATGCAAAGAGAAGAAACATTGCTTAAAACAATCTATACTAAGTTGTATGATAGTGGTTATACCTTTGATGCATGCTCATGAACTCCATATAGCTTAGATCTCAGCACGATCACATGTTCGTGCCTCTACGATATCCACACGAACAAGCCTTGCCTTCGTTTGTCTCACAAACTCACAAGAAAGAGATGAAAACACCTAAGATTGTGCTAGTAACCACACAAGGGGTTTCAGCAAGAGAGGGAAGGAGGAAGAAGAAGAAAACTAAAGGTTTTTCACATGATGAAAATGTCATCCAAAATGATATATATACCCATCTCATGAATATCAAAGGGTTTTACCCTTTCATCTTCCGATCCAATGGCTCAAACCATTTCATCTTCCAATCTAATGGCGTAAAATTGACCATTCAATCCAATGGTTCAATTTTGACCATTCAACTTCCTTGGTGAACTCAAGTTCACTCAATGAGTCTAACTCATTTATTCTCATGCAATTTTGAATTCAATGAATTACCATTCCAATCATTCGAATTAATTCAATGAATTTAGTTTGAATTGGACTTAATCCAATAATTAGATCCAATTGAGTCTTACTCAATAAGTCTAATTCGGATTAGACTTAATCCAATGAACCCATCTCTATATCTACTTGTTCTTTATGTGTGACCCAATAGGTTCTCGTAATGTTGGCAATCAACCCAAATTAACATTTAGATGCATAAGCAATGAGTGACATCTAGCAAGACATTATTGCTACCCAAGTCATGAGAAAGTCGAGATCCGACCTAACCTGTCCGTGGCTATTATCTTGTATGACTTGGTTCCTCTATTCTTAATATCTAGATTGATTAATGAGACATAGACCGTGTCATCCTCTTATCAACTTTTGTATTTCTTGATCTCTAAATAGACACTTAATCAAATAAGCTCAATATCTCATATTGACTCATTTACGCATGACCATGCTTTCTTGTGTTTTACTAATCAAGGGGTCCACAGATATCACTTCCGTCATATGGAAGAGATAGATCCCATCTACATTACTCACATCCCTCTCATGTAATTCATTGCGTACCGATCGACTTTTATTGTTCATCTCTACGTGATGTTTCACTGATTCAGTACACAACTCCTTATGTAGGGAATCGTAGTGACTTCAGGTCTAAGAACTATTCATACCAATAGTCACATGAGAATGTTTGACACTGATATAACAATCCATGAAATATTCTCATGGCGGGTCATTCAGTAATCAGTATTTATTTCTAATATATACTCATGTGTTAACCTGATATCTCATATCCATGACTTGTGAGATTAAGTCATCCGTTGACCTACATGCTAGTCTCAACGCATTAATATTGTCCTTGTATATTAATGCTTGACTAGGAATAGTTAAGAGTAGTGTTCTATATATATTTACAATATCTCACTATCAATTCAACTAATTGATATGTTGTAGATAAGAATCTACTACCTAAGGATATTATTATACTTATTCAATTGGAACTTAATTGAAACAAATATAATAATCAACTTTGCCTTTTATTAATAATAAAATATGATACAAAATTAAGCTATTTACAATAATCTCATAATTGGTACTAGGACTAATACTAACAAAAGGTCCAACCAAAGAATCCTCGAGCAGACATATGATTTTTTTAATTAGGATTTAGTCGTAGATTAGTTCCCCGCCTAGAGTGTACAAATCATTGTCTTCATACTAGGTTCAATCATATTTGTTTGATGTGCGTAGATTATATATACTTTTATGCATATTTTGGCATACATCTACTTGTACTTATGCATATAATGTATGCTTATTGCACCATATTTCATTATAATGTCATACTTACATTATATTCTATTCGGAGATCTGCTCTTTATTTGTTTTGATTGATAGGACGTGATTTGGAGCAAAAATGGAACTTAAATGAAGTCTAGAGCTTCCAGAGCGTCTGGGCAGTGTGGAACTCACACAGGCATGTGAAAACTAAGTTTTTCCATGTTTTGGCCATGTCAAAACCATGTGGAGGCCGTGTGGAGGTCGTGTGGAATCGAAACGGCCATGTCAAGACCATGTGGAATTTTTAACACTGCAGACTGAACTTAAAATGACCATAACTTTGTGCTCGGTTGGAGTTATGGACTTTTCTTTATATCAAAATGTAGATAACTTCAAGATCTACAACTTTTCTGAAGACTTCAACCAGAGAAAACCCCATCTTGGTTGTCTAAAAGACGTTGCAATAAAACATAGCCATGTAGAGCTATGACAAGGGCCATACAAGGGGTGTGTGAGATCAACACGGTCGTGCAGCACTTCCAGAGAGTAAGCAGAGGCAGGCCGTGTGAGCCACACGACCGTGCAAAATTTTCAGAGGCCAAGCAATGTCAGGTCGTGTGAGCCACACGGCCGTGTGAGCAAACCAGAGAAAGAACAATACACGACCATGTGACCTTGGCCGAAAGCAAAACATCCAGGGCCATGTGTGCCACACGACCATGGCACGGACCGTGTGGTGCCCATGTCCTGCTTTCTAAAAGGGGGTTTTCTCCCTTTTTCACTCATCTATGGCTTGGGGCTTGCCTCCATTCCTTGGAGAGGGGTTCTTCCCCTTGGGGGAACCCTAGATCTTCCATCTTCGTCGATCCGTCCACTTCTGGAGCAAGGGTTGCAAGTAAGAAGACCAGCGGCACATAGATAAGCATTCCTCTCTTCTCTATCTCTTGTTTTGGAGTGTAGAATGCTTAATTTCTTGTCTCTTATTTGTAAATCCTTTTCTATTGAGTAGATCTCTAGATCTAGGATGTAGGAAGTAGATGTGATGTGATATGTATTTGGATATTTTCCTATGCAATAAAGTGTTTATATCATCATCTATGTGTGTTGTGCCTTGTATGTGTTTGATGAAATGTGTGTGAGGTAAATCCATGTAGATGTAGGGTTAGATCACCATGTAGAGGAAGAGCCTTGGAATGTAAGATCATGAGACCTTGTGACAGAAGGTATCCCTTACTTTCTACAGCAGTTCCTTGAAATAGGGATCAATTCTTGTTAGGAAGATTAATTAGAGTTTAGAAAGTTATCCAAAATTAATGTTAGGAAGTGACTTGTGTAATCTAGGAACGTGGACCATGGGTCCTTGTGTGAAAATGATGTTCCCTATAATCAGACTTCCTAAATTACCTCTTCTACATAATTGCATTAATCTACCGTCAGGAAGTGATCTGAGTAATCTAGGAACATGGACCGTGGACTCTTGTCACAGAAGGATGTTCCCTATAATCGGACTTCCTAAATTACCTCTTCTACTTAATGGTGGTTGAACTTGGGTAAACTCTTTGGTGCAATCTTCGCAGGATTGTACCGGACTCTAGTTAGAACTCCTACATGAGTGTAAACATGGAGTTAGGGAGATGAACAATACATAGGGACATTAACTAACATCACAACGAAACCAAAATTCTAATATCTATCCATCTCCAAATCCAACTCTCCCTCTTTCTCTATTCTTTACATTCTCTCTTTTCCAACTAATCTCACGTTTGTCTAGATAATTCACCATGCGAAGTTAACTAGTGCTTAATCAGCAGTCTCTGTGGATTCGATATCTTTTTATTACTGACAACGAAACTGTGCCTTCTATGAACAATACGAAGACGCCTTCCATCAAACTTAAAGGTGTCTTCTGACACTGTTCATCTGAAGGAAAAATGTAAGGTCCTACTAGCATCGAATGATTAAATTAAGTAATTTGAATATTTTCGATGGTGATAATAATAATAATATAATATAAAATAAAATAATCACAGTTTATTAAGAAATACTTTTATAGTATTTTAAAGAATTTTTAGGAAGTTTTAGAGGTTAAACAGGACTCATACGATATGTTGGTGAAGATAAATCTATTAGGCTTCGAGGGGGGTGTGTTCAAATATCAATTAAGTATGAGTCAATAGATTCTATTAATCTAAGGTTGAGATTTATTTGCCCAAGGTATATATATATAAGCCTAAACCTAATCCCTATTCCCCACCGCCAACTTCTTTTCCCCTCTCTTCTCCGCCGCCTAACCGAAACCTCGCCGACTTCCCCTTCCCTTTTCTCTCTATCTCCACCACGCCGAACGGGGACATCACTGGTCTTAGGGACCAAATCTGGTGCTAGTTCATGTCGGTGAACTCTTTGGGGGTGTCGCGGTCGGATGTGGAGGGCTCCAACCAACTCATCGGCGACACAAAATGGTTGGGCAAGAGCCTCCATCGGTAGAACAAGGACGGAAGCGACAAGGGAAAGGCGAGTACTCTTTAGATATGTGGATATAAGGTCGGTAAGGTGAGGAATCGATGCTAGTAGGTGTTGCTAGATCTGCTGTTGATGTTTGAATACCTTGATGAGCTACGTTTTGAGGTTACGGTGTTGTACCTGTTCATTTTTGCTTGTTTTTGATTCATCGTTTGTTCCTCTCAGATTTCCACAACAGATCTAGGATTTTCATGAGACTGTCTGGGTTTGTCGGGTTCTTCTGGCCGATTGGTTTGTTTTGTTTCCCGATTGTTGAGGACTTGGCTTGGATTTAGTTCAAGGTCGCGCTGCTTGATCGAGATCTTCCTCTTTACAATTCTAGTTCGGTTGGTTCTTTGTTTGGCTTCTGGATTTGGGGAATGAGACTTGAAGAGACAAGATTCTCCTCCTTATCGATGATGTTGGCTTTACTTCAGACTCATCGAGCTGTTGGACTTTCGTTGCCAGATTTGAGTTTGATTTCTGAAGCTGTGAGGATTTCCTTTGGGTTGAGTTCTGATTTCTATGTTGTGATTTCTATGTTGTGTTGGTTCTTCAAGATAGCTTATAGTTTTGGGACAGATTTGGGTTCTCTTTGAAGATGCGTCGCCTTTCTGCTTTGTTGGTTTTCTGTGAGCAGATTTTGGATCGATTCCAAGGTTGTTTTATTCTTTAGTGATGCTTTCAGATTTTGGATGGAATTGTTTTATTTGTTTTCATTTTGCTTCCGATCTGTCCATATTGTTGGTGCAGTGGGGCCGACAAGAGGTGGGTGAATTACCTGCAAAACAAGGTATACCCTCCTTAAGAGTTTCAACTCAAAAAGATAGCAACAATAATAAAATAAATAACAAAAAATAAAAGGGAGACTAGAAATTAAGTTGGTTACAACCCAGGGGGTTGTTAATCTAAGGCGGTGGGAAAGCGCATTAGAAAAGTCTCCTTCTCTGAAGGCAGAGAAGCTTTTTACACAATAAGAGAGCACAGAAGTTGCTAGGAAATTGTTACAGAGTTGATTTATTAATTTCTTAGCTCTAGGGCCTTTATATAGCTCCTGGAAATCTTATCCCGAGTGTTGAAGACGCCTCCAAGAGGGTTGAGGGCGCCTCCAAGCAGTTTGACCGGATAAAATTTTATCCGGTTGCAAATGGTCACGAAGATTAGGTCTGAGGCGCCTCCAATGCTCTTGAAGGCGCCTCAGACTGGTCTGAGGCGCCTTCAAGGTGATGGAGGCGCCTCGGACTGGTCTGAGGCGCCTTCAAGGTGATGGAGGTGCCTCTGACTGGTCTAAGGCGCCTCGGATTGGTCTGAGGCGCCTCGGATTGCACGGTATAAATACTGCATGGTATAAATAGTTTTCAACTTCTCTTTTTCCTCTTCTTCGGAAGCGTCGTTCGCTTGGGTGATTTCGGCCAACCGAAATAGAGCTCATCCGAACCCAATTTCCGGCCTTCTCCTCGAGCAGGCTTCCGACCCGACTTCTCGTCCCTCGAACGTCGCGCACATTCTTCTCGTCCACCGGTATACTCTTTCGCAGCTCTTTCGTCCTTCAGACGTACCGAGCCCGTCGGCTCCCTTCTCGTGCCGTCCTTCTCGCTAGCTGCGTCTTCCGCTCGATTTCCTGCGTTCCTAAGTTCCTGCACACTTAGATATATGGATCAAATAACAAACAGGATCTAACCTAACTTGGTTAATCACATCAAACAATCATGGGGTCCAACAATCTCACCCTTTTTGATATGCATCAATCCAAGTTCAAGTTAGGGTAAAACAAACAAGTAATAATTTACAGAAATGATTAAACTACCAGTTTAAGCATAAATTTACAGTTAAAATAAATTGCAACATTAATTTTTGAAAAGAATATCATTTTACAAAAATTTAAACGGTATGTGAAAATATTTATAACTCTCCCTTAACTTGTGTCTATTGCTCCTCCTTTGATCACAGCAAAAACAGAGTATAAAACATGTTCAAACTAAATTCTAAGTCTTTTAAAACAAATTTATGAAACTTTTGAAAAAATTTTTAAGTTAAAAAATAATTTAAGAATTTTCTAAGTTAAAACTTAGGTAAGAGAAAAAATTTCTAATTTAGTTCTAATTTCAGAAGAAATTTTAACTTAAGCAAAAAATATTATTTGAGAATTTTCCTAAGTAAAAATTTTATGCAAGAAATATTTTTGTAAGTTTAAAAATATTTTTGTTGAATTAAAAAAATGTTAAAGAAAAACTTTCTAAAGCATTATTTAATTCCAATTTTAATGTTTTTCCATAAAGTTAATTAAATATTTTATTTCAATATTTTGGCTTCCAGGTCATGGCGAGGCACTAGACCTTCTTGGTTATTGGAGCAACAACCACTTCCTTAGACAAAGCCTAATAAAGAAACTCATTGTTTAATTTTTTCATTGTAAGCTCTAACTTAAAAAAATATTTAGTCTAGAAATGATTTTGGAACCCAGTAAAGGTTCTTTCCTACTGGATTAATTAAGAAATTAGGGGGTACATAGTTTCTAGGAACTTTTCTAAGTTGTCCCTAATGCTTTTTAATATACCAATTTAATTTTCCATAAATTTTAAGTTTTAATTTTGGAAATTTAATTAAGCATGCTCGATTATTTTTAAATTTTAAATTTTAATTTTTAATTTCTTATTTTCTAATTTTAAAATATCATACATTTCTAGTGGACATACTTTGACTAATTTTAATTTCAATTCAACATTTTCTTTTTCTAATTTCGCTAGATCTTTTGTAAGTACTTTGATAAATTCAAAAGATTGAGTAGGGGTGAGATCATGTATCTTATTTACCTCACTTGGTGATGCTCTCCCTTCGTCGCAGCTTTCTTCTTCTTCTGATGATCCTCCCCCTTCATTTATGCTCATCTCTGAGTTGATTTCCTTGAAAAGATAGTTGGCCATCAGTGCTAATATCGAGAAGGCTTCGACTTCGGATTCCGAGGATGATGATTCATCCCATGTAGCCTTCAGACTCTTGCGCTTCGAGAGCGTTGGTCTTCGAGACTTTTCTTTATCCTTTTTCTTTAATTTGAGGTAGTCATCCTTGATGTGCCCTTCTTCATTGCAGTTGTAACACTGGACTGTCTTTCTGTCGCGCTGATGCTTTCCCAGTTGCGATCGAAATTTATTAGTTTTTAGAAATTTATTGAAATGTCTTACCAGTAGCGCCGTTTCGATTCCGTCGATCGATGCTTCAGAGTCGGGATCATCCTTTTCGGCTTGTAGGGCAATGCTGAAGTTTGACTTCTCTACTTGTTTAGGCTCTACAAGTCGAGACTTGTGAAGTTCGAAAGTAGAAAATAAACTTTCTAAACTACTTACCTCATAGTCCTTAGAGATGTAGTAAGCATCTACTAAGGACCGTCATTCAAGAGTTCTGGGGAAGGAGTTGAGCGCATATCGGATCGAGTTTCAGTTCGTTACCGATTCTCCGAGGTTGTTGAGTTGAGTTATTAGCTCCTTGATCCTCGCTTGAAGTTGCGTTACCTTCTCACCATTATTCATCCGGAGGCTCGTTAGCTGAGTTCGGAGGATGTCTCGTCTTGTTAATTTTGCTTCTGAGGTACTTTCATGAAACTCCAGGAATTTTTCCCAGAGGGCTTTGGCGGAGTCGTAGTTTCCGATCCGACTTACCTCCTGGGGTGGCAGAACGCTGAGCAGGTGGAATTCCGTCTTTCCATTGGCCACAAAATTTGCTTGCTCTTTCTTCATCCAGTTGTATTCTTCCTTGTCTTTAGGTGTTGCAAAACTATATTTCATAATAAGAAGAATATCAAACTCTGTTTTGAAAAATACCTCCATTTTACATTTTCACATAGCGAAGTATCCGTCGAACTTCGGGGGATGAATGTTCGCTCCGGCCATTGTCTTGATTTTTGTGCTTCAGTTGACAGTTAGTCCTTCTGAGGCGGTCAGGCTCTGATACCACTTGTTGGTGCAGCGGGGTCGACAAAAGGGGGGTGAATTGCTTGCAAAACAAGGTATACCCTCCTCAAGACTTTCAACTCAAAAAAATAGTGACAATAATAAAAGAAACAACAAGAAATAATAGGAAGATTAGAAATTAACTTGGTTACAATCCAGGGGGTTGTTAATCCAAGGCGGTGGGAAAGCGCACTAGAAAAGTCTCCTTCTCTGAAGGCGGGGAAGCCTTTTACATAATAAGAGAGCACAAAAGTTACTAGGAAGTTGTTACAGAGTTGATTTATTAATTTCCTAGCTTCAGGGGCCTTTATATAGCTCTTGGAAATCTTATTCCGAGTGTTGAAGGTAGAGCTGTCAGACGGGCCAACCCGTGGCGGGGCGGGTCGACCCGTGGCGGGCTAACCATTTGGCGGGGCGGGCCAACCCGCCAACTTGGCGGGTTGGGAAATTTCCAACCCAACCCATTCTAAGGCGGGTTGCGGGTTTGGCGGGCCAACCCGCGGGCCCATCAAAAATTTTTAAAAAAATTAAAAAATATTTTATATCTTCAACATTTTACTTCGAAAAAATTTTCTACAATTAAATATATACATAAACATGTATTTTAAATATAAATGAACACAAATGAGTACATATGTTGGATGAAAAGTACTATTTTTATTTCAAAATTATAACAAAGAAAGATAATAAATTGACCTAAAACTTAGCTTATATATGTTTTTCAACCCTTGCCAACCCGGCGAAGCCCGAATGCGCTGCCCATGTGGTCGGTCGGCAGGCCCATCGGTGGACTTGGGTTGATAAAATTTCAACCCAACCCGCTTAAATTGTTCATGGACAGTTAACCCAGCCCAACCCAAATTAGCCATCAAGGCGCCCAAGAGGGTCGAGGGCGCCCACAGCGTGATCGATAAAACTTTATCATGCAAACGGTCATGAAAATTGGGTGTGGCGCCTAGATTGACCGACCGGCCGTCCGTCCGCCCGCACCGGGCCGGGCGTCAAACATGCAATCGGGGCAATTCAAGTCAAGTCACATCCAACTTGCCCGGCAGCTCATCGATGCCGTGACCGCATAAACCGCGAAACACCAGCCGGCTAAGCCCGAGTTCATATTTTTTTTAACGGCCAATTAAGTTCATACATGTCGCCTTAAGGTTAACCCATGTTAATATAGCTGGAGGGTTTTAGGTATTTTTTCAACGGTTAGGATCATTTGACCGTTTTTGATCAATGGCTATGATTTAGTGTCCGTTATTATCAAAACTCTATAAATAGAGAGCTTATTTCATCATTTTCACACATCTTCTCTACTCTTAATCTCATTTTCGTATTCTCTAATCTCTACACGTTTTCGTTTTCAATTACAATGGAAGGAGGTCGCGGAGGTGCATCATCTCGAGCTCGGAAGGGAAAGCAAATAATGAATCCGCGGGAGGAGGACCCCAACATTCAATGATCCACATGATGAGATCGAGCATCTTCCTAATCCGACACCCGACACACAAGACCGGAATTACTTCTAAGGTTCGGGAACTTCCTCCTCTAAAATCTTCTATTTTTACTAAACATTTTGAGAAGGTCACTCTTCCGTCGGGAGAAATGCGTGCAAAATGTAAGCACTGCAATGCTTCCTACAAATTCCAAGCTGGCGGCAGCTATGGGTCGTTGAAACGACATGTAGAAACAAAGCACCCGACCGAATATGGACTCGGTTGTTCTCAAAATACAATTATCAAGATTTTCTTCAACTAGCGGTAGTACTGATTCCGGTTTATTTTTATATTCAGATAATAAATTCTGACAATCATTAGCTAAATTTATTTATGTAGAACATCTTTCTTTTAGTTTTGGATCTAAATGCACATTTGAAGATTTTTTTGTAAATAATCTCTTAATTCATGTGCTAAACTTGTTCCTAGAACTACACTTACTCATATAATTAAAAAATTAGTAAAATAAGGAAAAAGAATTTAATTGATGAATTTAGTAAATTAGATAATAAAGTTTCTTTATGTTCGATATTTGAGTGATCATCGCAAACACATTCGTATATGGGTGTGACTTGCCATCGATCGATAACTCTCGAATCTCCGAAAAGATTATTAGCTTAGAGTTTTAATCGCATAATCCTGTATTATTATTATGTTTAATTTTAACTAAAATATTTTCAATATCATTAGATAATGCTTAGTTCATATGTATATAATCTAAAATTTGTTTGTCACATTATTAGGTTTATTTTTTCATATTCGTGTGTGTTTTAAATTTATGTGTTCAAGATGGTTTAAAATTTTATAAAGTTATATTAAACCAATTAAATTGCAATTTCTTATTTATGGTCTTATCCATCTATAATGAAACAATGGGGTAGGTTTTGTAAAATTAATGGAATGAGACCTAAAAATTTCCACGTGATGTACCAACACGTTGGAATTCAACATACCAATTATTACAAGATTCATTTCAATATAAAGAATTATTATGTTCATTTTTTGACAAAACACTAATGCTAATATATATTTATTTTCACAACAATGGAATATTTGTAGTAGTATTTGTGAAATTTTAAAAGTATTTAATGATGCAACCTAACTATCCCACTCCTCAATTAGTTTTAGAAAATTTTTCTAATATAGTATTAGTTTTAAATGAACATATTAATAATGAATCTTTATCTCCTTGCATCTTAGCTATGAAAACTAAATGGGAAAAATATTTTTATTTAATTCCTGAAATTTATTTAATTGCGTTTGCTTTAGATCCTAGATTTAAATTAGAAGTTTTACAAGAAATGTTAACTTTATATTATGATGCTTTAATTCCAATTAAAGATTCTTCTTCCGATTTTTTATATATAATGTTAGAATTTATGATATTTATAATACAAATTAATATTTCAAATTCAACAAACTACTAGTAGTAATTTAAAACTTACAAAAGCACAACTCTTATTACTATTCTTTTCGTTTGATTTAATGGCAGGAACTTGATATCTGTAACAGAAGTCGTCATATGAAGCCTGTCTTCCGATCGAAGTTGTAGCTCCTGTCGTCAGTCTGAAGCGCTCTCCTCGGTCATGCTTTACTTCTTACTTTGGCATTCTTTGGACGATCGACCCAAGGAATGCAACTTTGGATTGAAGATTTTGATCAAGGAACAAATATGGAAGTGAATGAAATGTAAAGGATAAAATGTAAAAGAACTAATTCCCTAAAGGAGGGCAACTTAAATAAGTGCAAGCCCTTTTTAATAAATTTTAATTTCTAATTTTAATGTTTAATGTTTAATTAATTTTTAATTTCATCGAGGCGCCTCCAATGCCCTTGAAGGCGCCTCGGATTGGTCCGAGGTGCCTTCAAGGTGATGGATCACTCGGGTGATATCGGCCAACCGACATAGGACTCACCCGAACTCAATTTTCGGCCTTCTCCTCGAGCAAGCTTGCCCATACGCCATGCTCTTTCGTCCTTCCGCCAAAATAATGGGATCAAATAACAAACGGACCTAACCTAACTTGGTTGATCATATCAAAATAATCACGTCCAACACATGGTATAAAGTTTGTAAATTTAGTTTGAAAGTTTGAGTCTTTTCGATGAAGCTACGTTTTCGTGATGTTAAGGGATTTAAACTCTAATGTGTTCTTGTTATTGGAATTGCTATGAAATTCCTACTGATCAGTAGGGATGAATGAAGATTGAATGGGAATGCTAGGTTAACTATCCATAGGTTAATGAGATCTTTGAATGTTGCTTTGGTGAATGAGAGTCAAATGGGAATGTCAGGTTAACTATCCAGGGGTTATAGAATTGATTTCAAATACATTAAAGTTGTTGAATTCAGTATGATCTTGTTGTTGGTATATGCATGTCTTTATTGTTTTCTTTCAAGGTATGAATGTTTTCAAAATGAATGGATGTGGTATTGACAAAAGTATAATGTAGATAGATTATGTTTTCCTATAGGACTGACTGGATGGGTATAAGCATATGTGGTGATCGTAAGGGTTGGGTGTCCCGGGATGAGCTCCGGGGAGGGTCCTTGACTGTTTGATAATGACTGTTACTATTAGCTTCGGCTATACGACTGCATGTTCTCTTAGGAGGTACCTCTAGGGGCATGAGACTAATTGACTGGCTCAAATAGTGGTTACCACATTGTAACATATCCATCCTTATTAGCTATGTAGGTTCTTTTACATATCGTATTTTCCTGCTTAGTTCTGTATTTGGGTTTATATTTTATGCCTACTAGTTACTGTTTCTGCTACTCTATGGATGACATATCTTTCATATTAGATTGTACTTATTGGGTTTGTAGACTCATGATGCCTACGTTACAGGTGAGGGAGATGTTTAGACGAGGAGACGAGATGGATGCACGACACACTGTCCAGACGTCTTAGGAGTGCAACAAAGACTTGTTTTTCTTATGTCTTTTTCACTGTATAAGGAGTTGTATTGGTACTTTCCGGTTCCTTTTGATACTCTCTTGTTGGGATGCTACTATTATATTGGGTATAGTGGTTCATTATGTTGGATTACGACCTGGATGCAATTACAGCAGATGTTAAGAGGGATATCCTTTGGTGATCATGGGTCAAAGAAGAAAATTAAATGAGGGAAGTCTAAAGATGTTTCAAAAAAATGTGCTCCTTTATCCTGTAAATTAACATTAGTCCAATAAAAAAAATAATAAGCTGCAAGACAAATGTAGTAAAATAATAATGAGTTATGTTAATTAGTTCATGTCCTCCCAGGATCAGGAACTAGTCAATGTCTCAGCTTACGGATTCTAAATGGACCTAAACTAGATCGACGTCAATTGTCTCTTCAACTGGGGCATGTCTTCACTTGGTCATTCTCCTTCAGTGACTTATTTTAACTTATTAGTTTGCTAGACATCCGGTCAGTCCATCGACCTGTTTTAAATTCATGGCAGTTATCCGGTCGACCCATTGCCCTAGTTGGATTTCTTTCCAAATATCTAGTCAGCCCGTTGATCTATCTAAACTTCGTACTAGCTATTCGGTCGGCCTATTGACCTAGTTGGATTTTGTACCAACTATCTGGTCGGCCCATTGACCTAGCTAGATTTTCTGTACACTTAATCAAGTGGTTAGATCACAACAAAATCTAACTTAACTTACTTGTCATTCATCAAAATCTGAGTTAGACCGTTAGTGTAAAATTGTACCAATAATATATAAATAAAATGTTATAAATAAATATATTTGTAAAATCCCAATAGCATCTATGTCTCTTTTACTATATTATCATCGAGTGGGATACTCGGAATGACACCCTCTGTGTGTGATTATATTATTCTTGTTTTAATATATACTTATTGAGACTTCAACAAATTACTCATCATTGTCATAGTAATACATACTAATGCAACTAAGCTACCAACTATCTCATTCTAATTAATTGAGCTCTAATAATGTATCTGCTACTATAACATCTTTATTTTTCTTAAAATATGTCTTTGCTTGTTGAATAAATACATGGACAAACATGTCATTGAAGATTAACAACAAAAAGAATTAACTATAATCAATTGTACCATCAAGACTTTGGTTTTGACATTGCCAATCTCAGCATATTTATGTTGTTGATTTGATGAGACTGTGGCAAATTTTTTTAATTGGATAGGGGCTTCTGGATTTTCATGCTAAAGAATCTCCTTGTCTTTCTCTTTCCTCTTAGTTGTCCCTTCTATAGGCATAGGTATTGTAGTCGTTTGTTTTCAACTGGTTCTCTTTCTTTTGGGAGTTTGTTCAAATTTATGAGTCGACAGTAGTCCAGTACTCTATCTAGCACACCTCTTTATTCTTGTATGTCTTGGCAAATTAGACTCTATGACTTCTTTATCCGGGGTAGGGGTTGCTTGTGGCTCTTCTGATACCTTGCCCTATAAGAGTCTTTAGAGCTCTATAATCTTTTTTTATCCTTTTTACCTATAGTCTTGTTCTTCTCAACAATGCTTATATTAGTATTGTTGGCACTCCTGTCTAGTAACTCAACAAGTACCCTTTTTTTCTCCTTCTCTTCAATGTTCTTGTTCAATTGAGCAACCAAAGCATGTATCTCAACAAATTTATCATCCTTTATTTTGTAGCATTGACATTCAACTTGCTTCTGAATATCCTCTACAGCTTGATGTTGAACATCCTCTACTACATGCTCTTGAGCATCCTCTGTTTGCTCAGGATAAAACACATTAGCAATGTTCTGCGCAATTTGATCATCAATTTAATTGATAACAAATGTTCCTCTAAATCTAATGATAGAAAGTTGTTATTATTTTTTATGAAGATAGTTCTCCAATCATTGTCTTTATTTTTTTCTCATACATGTGAGGTTGTCCACTTGCATCGGCATATTCTTGGAAGGACAAAGTTCTTGTGAGGCTCTATGATTCTAACATATTCACACATCCAACCCTCAATGCAATAAGTATAGTTATAAATTTTGAATCAATAAAATTTAATAACTCACAATAAGTATATGTGCAAATCCTTTCAGCATTAGAGTTTGATTTCCTTTAAGACTCGGTGGCTTGGGCCTCAATGAGACCATTACACCAATGTCCTCCATCTGTAAGGTCATACATTCATATACAATCTTACACCAATTATATCTATTATATTTTTAAAGTCATCTATGCAATCAAACAGTGATTGTACTGGTAGTCTAGATATAACGTTTGTAGTAGTAAATAACTCATACATAAAAAAATACAAAATAAAAAGTTGAAAACAAAAAGATCAAATTCAAGAGATGGTTTTTTGTTGATGTTGATTAGCTTGTTCTCTATTTCATTCTTTGAACAATCCTGAGATATGAAATATTGAAGGTAGAGTGCGATGGAGGCGATATCCATATACAAAGGAACTTCATCTCCATGGTCTGGAAGTCCTAGAATCAATGCAACATCTTTTCATGTAAATCTAATCTTCTGATTTTAAAAGATGAAACACTTAGCATGATAGTCTCAATTGTCAAATATATTTTGTACAAGACCTCTGATATTTGTATTATGTGATATGTCTAGAGCCCAGGTAAATGAGCCTCTACTTATCAACTATATATGTTTATTATTTGGTTGTAATGATGATATGAAGGACTTAAAATAGTAGATGTTACTTTTTTATTATATTTTCTTATGATATGTACAAGAAGTAGAGTTTATGTGAGAGGTTGAAGTACTAGACATCATTTAATTCTGTAAACAAAAACAAAGACTTGATATCTTAGTGTTACATTATAATTTTAGTTTTGAGCAATAAAATGACATTCCAGTTAGTTTTGATTACAACGATGTAACAACTATAATTTTGTAGCTGCTATAATGTTCTGGTCAGCATGTTGGCTACGATTTTGTAGTAGCTATTAAAACGTAGTTTCTATAACATGCTGTCCAGAATGTTATGGCTGTTACGAAATTGTAGCTACTAAAATGTGGTTAGACCAAAACATTATAACAGTTATGATTTCGTAGCTGTCACAACGTAGTAAGACTATAAATAAGAACGTTGTAGCAGCTATGATTTCCTAGCTGCTACAATGTTGTATCTGCTAGAACAATGACATTTGGATGGAGGAGAAAGATGTTTGGAAACTCGAATGTGAATTGAACTGACATTAAAATCTAAATCCTAAATGATAAGACAAGACATAAGTAGACAATTAAAAGATAGATAATAGAAGATGAGCATGTACATGGGGAAACATGCTATGGAGGAGGGATCGAAATGTTTGAATTTTTTCAAGATGTGAACTAAAATCCTAAATGTATTGGCTTTTTTCTCACCCGCCCCTACCAATCTTAAGTTAATCTGAAAACAACCCAAACTTGGATGAACACTAGATTATAGAGAGATGCGTAAATTAATTAGGATGGAGCATCCTTTTGATAATAAAGTAAAAAAGACATCTCTATGATGATTCGATAAAAATATGAGGTGTAGATTTGTCATTTTGAAAAATAGTCTATGGGAAATAATATTTCTTTATTTTTGTTTTTTAATTTTTTATTTTATTTTTTATTTTTTTAACTTTGGAGCTACGTTGTAACTACTCCGGTCTTTAATTTTTCAAATGGCTCTCTAAGGAGAGAGAATCCTCTAATCCACTTTTTATAGAGTAGGAGATAATCTACAATATAATTATGGTCTAATCGTAATCACGATTTAGTCGTAATTGGTTATGATCCCTTCTCGAATTGAACTTTCCATTCAGGGTGTAGTTTGGGTCGAGATAAGCAACCGAAGGCTACCGGCGATGGGCGGGTGGTCGGGCTGCCGAGTGGGAGGTTGTATTCAACCGTCCATCCCAATCCAAATTATAATCTGGATAGAAAAATAAACAAAAAAAAAAATCATAACTAATTACAATTGAATCACAACTATTATCAGATCATAATTATATTAGGGATCATCCCCTATTAAAAAAAACATGGATGAGAGTATTCGGTCGCCTCTCTAAGTCAATTCAGAGGCCAAAGTTCAGGAATACAAAACTGTACTGCTTCCCACGGATTAAAATTGATGATGTCATCCTTCGCCGACAGAGGCTGCTCCCACAAGCCAGGAGGGGAGCCGGGCGGGCGGAGTCGGCCGCCAAGCTGAGGCCTTGGTGGCAGCGGTGGCATCGTCGAATCGGGTACGAAACGCAGGGGCGCAGACCGGGATTGGCGCAGCGGTGGCGGTCGTGGCGGTGCAGCGCGCACTTGCAGTTGCGGTGGTAGGGGCGTTGATCGATGCCGGAGCACGTGGCGGGGATGCAGCCCTCGAAGACGCAATGGAGAAGCGAGTCTGCTCCGGCGGCCATCATCACTGCGTCGTGTCCTCTCGAGTGCGCTTCCGCCGCCGCCGGTGGCGCGTTCGTATTAATTACTCGACGTTAATTCGATCGGCGATGCTCTTGCTTCTCGCTTTCGGTGCCATTTATAGCGTACTGCTCGAGCTGTGGATCTATTGATTGGATCCGAGATGATGGCCAAGACATTTGCGCCGCCCAATCAATTAATAATTGACTTAGAGATTTCCGTGGCCAGCGTGGAAGACGAGAAAAGGAGCAGTGTAGTGAAGATTTTTTTTTGTTTGTTTGTTTTAATCTAGGTATTAAATTATTTGAATCTATTAATTTCAAAGATATTGGATCTAATCCATAAAAATTTCTCACTCGGAAACTTGACCAATGATATGACAGGATGATCTACTATCCTAAGTGATTCAAGCACCTCGATCATGTGATATTATCCTAGAATTACATCTTGACTACCTCGCGGTTGAAATTCATACTCTCAAGTGACAAATTTTTACGCACTAACCACTCTAGATATCCCCGTGGGGTAACATTATAGTAAAGAGTGGCAAAAAAAAGGGCGAAACCCTCGCCCTCAGGGCCCCCGCCGCACCCTGCCCAGGGTCATCACGAGGGAGGTAAATCACGGTAGCTCGGTGGCAAGTACGCAGTGGGCCGAGACTTTTTGCACAAGGATAGAGAATAAATCCCCGTTGCCCTGCGGACTCGAACCCATGTTCTCAGTGGCAAACTTCCACGCCTTTACCAGCCGAGATAACCCCGTGGGGCAACATTGTAGTAAAGAGTGAATCTTGCTTGGCTGGGTGGTGTAGGAGAGAGTGAGTCAACGAGACAAATTACTAACAGAAGATTTACGGGAGTGCTTAGCTCTCATCGATCCACTTTTAATCGTTGATGCTGTGCGGTTTATATTTCGATCTCTTTTTGTCTTTACAACTACGTTACCGATTCATATTAGATATTAAAAGACCACAAATAGACAATAAACTTAAACTTCTTCTTATGATGTTCTTCTTCGACTATAAAAACAAGAAGATAATGATGTGTTATGATTCCATAAATAGATGTTTATTATCAAGATGTGTTTGCAATTATTCAAATATATCGGACTATTTATTTTAAATTTTATTTGTCAATAAGATATGAGATTCCATTTTAAAAAAAATAGAAAATTGAGAATGAGGCATCTTCAAGAAACTTTCTTGTTTCCTTGTTTAAACTTACATTTTCTAAAGAAAAATAGGGAAAAGGTATTTATCATCTCTTTTGTCTTTGATTTTTTTTTTTTATGACAAAATGCTTAAACTTTCCCAAAATAAAAATATCATAAAATACGTTGTAAAAGAAAAAACATGAAACAAAATACGTAAATTTAAACAACATTAAATGTATTACAAACATCGAAGATTCACATTTCTTCGTTGGAGCAAGAAAACTAATATTGCAGCTGTTATATCAAATGAAAACCAATATCGCAGGCTAACAACAAAGAACCAGACTAATTAAGAGACAACAGCAGCTTTTGAATTTCTATCTAAAATTTCTGTTCTCAATTGCATTAAGAGCCTGCCCAAGTAATTTAGGCCTTCGCCTTCCCGGCCTCCACCCCAGAAGAGATCATGGGGTGATGCTTCAACGAGAACAGAGCCTGCAGTTGAGACAAGCATGGCACTTAAATCTGGATATGTAGAAAATTTACACTTGAGAGCTCTGTACATGACATCTATCTTGGCAGATTCCCAGTCAGCACGAACCTGGACGGCAACGAAGTAACGTTAAGAATAAACTTTCAACCATGAAAATAAGTGCGTGAAAATAAGGGCTTATTGCAAAATCATTTAAGCGCTATAAAACAGAAACAAACTAGAGGCTCAGGTCAAATTATCAAATCAGATCGTCCAAAATGCAACTCACGTATTGCACAGAAATTCAAATAGCAGCGAGGAGAATGTATGAATGATGTGTTGCAGTTTGAAAAAAATCCATATATAGTACCCAACGTTGAATTCAAGTAAATCAATTTGGCATGGAAAGTATAACAAATTGAACTTGCTCAAGGGTAAAGGCTAGATCTCCACTTTTTGTAATCTATATTAAAAAAATAATAATAAGAGACAAAAAAAAAGGCATAAAGAGAAGGATGAGGAGCAAGGAGCATATGAACCAAGTTAAAATTGCACACCGACAGACCATGACCTTTTCGAGCACGTCATAAAGGCAAAATGTAATACAATTGAAGGTTTTATTAAGAAGTCTACTCTGCGGCACTTCTAATGTGATATTGTCAATTGTCACAGGTAAAAGGCCAGTGGAAAACAAGAGGTTTACAGCATCAGTACAAGGCATGTCAATAAACATACATACTATTCAGTGTTCCTTCTTTTTGTTCTATAGGCCCTAATAGCAATAAAAAATCAAGCTGGTTCCTAATGCCTTTTTTTGGATGTGGTCATCCAACCCAATTAACTCAACATATATAGCATAAAGCATACCATGTCAGGATGTTGTCTCTGCAATCTTCTTCCCTTACGTGATGCTTCTTCTGGGCTTTTTGCTGTTTTTATTTCTTCATAGGCATCTTTAGCAAGACGATCATCAACCCCAGCAAACTTCTGTGCCTGAAAACCATATTAAAGCTTCTGTTTAACAATAACAAAAAATTTAAGTCATCAATTAGTTTTCTGTCACGACCCGACAATGGACACTAACCTGATAATAGTGTTCCACGCTTGACCATGTTTGATACTTTCCATTTTCATCAGGCATTTGTATAGGATGCGGGGAGTAATTTGAGAAAGCCCCATACAGGTCCCACGTCTTATAGAAAGATATAATTTTTGTATCAAATGGACAGACAGTTGGATCAATAGCAGAAAGCTCATCTGATGAAGGTATAACAGGTGAAAGATCTGGAATTGGCTGAAGAAATCCACTTATAAGCATGTCTGGCCCAACCTAACTTGCAAGATAAACATATCAGGTATATGACCTAAGCATAAGAATAAAACAAGATTGCTTATCATTTTTTAATTACTCAAGCTGAGATTAAAAGTATCTCTAAAATCGCTCCATTGTTAAAAGAGAACATTTTCGGCACATTTTGTATGGTGAAAGGAAGAAAGGAAGTAACAAGATGAACAAAAGGGCTGATGGGACCCATCCTTCCTTCTATTACCTATGGAGGCCATAGGCGGATGGAAAGGAACAACTAGGAAAAGAATCCCCTAGTTTGACCAAAACCATTTATGAGCAAAAGAAGAGGAGGAAGAGAGGGAACCGCCTTGAGATTATATTTGTGCCACATTGTCAATAAACCACCTTTAGTTCTCATCTTAAATTTATGATTGAAGTTCATCTTACTCAACCTTCAAGTCCAATTACTATGATTTAGGCACATTTTATGGTGATCAATCAAATAAGAATTCTGAGACCTATTGTATCCATATTCAATACCATTGCTTGTTCTAATTTCAATTACTAATTCAACATCTAATTGTCAATCAAGATATAGTGATAAAAATATGGATGGGAACCATATTTATTTCTGGTGATGGGAAATTATGGTATTGGTATCTCACCGAAATATTACAAGAGTTAATGCTCCAATCTAATTGACACTAGTAGAGACTAGAACCTCCTACTCATAAGATATTGTTAAAGATAAAGGTCAAAATTATGTCAGCTCGATTGGAACACTGTTGATTCACGTTGAGTGTCTGCATGGCTCAGCATCGACATGATATTGTTCTGAACTAATATAAACCATCACTTATAACAAAATTGTAAAACACAGATATAAAGCATTTGTCATTAAATAACAACAGAAAAAGATGTTTAGAAAAGTGAGTGCAGCACACCAAATAAGCCCTTCAAGACTATGGATATTGGTTTACCCTAACAATCTGGTCTAGTCCATGCTATAGAAGGTCCTTTTAGGTACATCAAAAACAAATAAATCACAGACAAAAAAATAACAGCATTCCAGATAACATGTACAACAATCCAAGAACTTACTTGCTCATATGAAACATCAATTAAATCCAGTGCTTGAGACATTTCAACCATTCCCAGTTCGCCAACTGGAGATGGAGCATTCACTCCCCCAATAATTTTTGGTGCAACAAATGCATAAACCTGATACATGGAAGAGCTAAGAATAAGAGCCTAGAAGATGTAACTGGTATTTCTAATGGGAATATCTAAATAAAAGAATACTGGTGCATATTTATATGACATTGATAACAGGATGGGCTAGCAAACAAATTTTATCGGTTAACTTTTAAGCCCAAAAGATAAACAAATAAGAATCAGCCAAATTCATCAAACTCTACACAAATTAGCTGAGAAATAAAACAATTAAAAGCAAACTAGATGAATGATGTGTCTTCAAGTAATCTATTTTAAAACCATCAGGTTTGCCTCCAACTTTGAATATTTAGAATAAAGTGTTTTTTTCTTACTCAATGGTAATTCAAAAAGCAGTCCATTTTTTTAATACCGGTTTTCAAGAACATGGCAAAATGTATAGTTAAATAATAAAACATTCAATAATTCATACTTCATAAGGCACATCGAAGAATCATAAGAATAATAGCTAATAATTCAATTTAAATGAGAACAATTGCCTACTGAATCCAGTAGAAAACGGAGAAATGTGGGAATCTTTACCACACATATCTTGATCAACTAGAAAGAACATATGGTTTCAGCTTAATATCAACCTTATGAATGACCCCAGATGAAATAGCAGGTGCAGCGAGAGAACCACCACATTCCCATAAGACAGAAAGGTAGCCACGATCATAGCAATATTGCATAACATCCCTAGGACTCAAAATATCAAACTCCACCACTTCTACACCTTTTTTTGCAAGTTTTTTCTGTAAATCTTTCCGAGCACCTCTTTGTGTCGCCACTATCGTATATGCTTCATAGACATTCCAGAGATTTGCTTCATCAGGAAGATCAAGAGTTTGTGACATCACTATCCTTACAGGAACATGTCCTCCTCCATGTCTAGCAGTCAGCCGTGGATCTTAAAAAACAAAAGAAGATGAACATCAATCGATACAAGAAACAATAGTTATTATACAAATATAAAAAGATTCATGGGAATTACCGTCACGGCGCACAGTATTCCCCCCAACAACAATGGCATCACTTCTGCCACGCAATTCAAATACTCGACCTCTAGATACCTTGCTGCTTATCCATGAAGCATGCCCACTTCTAGTTGCAATCTTACCTGCCATTTAACAAGTCTCTAGACAAAGTTATGATCAGAAAAGAAAGATATAAATGTACAAATGTTACTTACATCACAGAAGAGCTAATTCATCTCACCGTCTAATGTCATAGCATATTTCAGAACTGAAAATGGAACGTGAAAGGCAGCTCTATAGAGTAATGGAGCATTAACTATGAGGCAGGACTTCAAAGCATCCTATGACAGTATATAGCCGGATGATAAGAACTATAGACAAAATAATGACAATCACAAATTGAAAACATATCTTGCTTCATGCGTTCTCATAAGTCATAACTCATTCAAATATACAATGGAAATGTTCTCTTACCATACTAGAAGGAGAACAAATAACATGAATGGAACAGAAGTAAGGTACGTACAGGTCTAGCATGAAAACCATACCTCAAAGATTTTACTCTGTAAGTCTTCCCCAAGAACATCTACTTGAACACCTTCATTTCTTAATGACTGGATTGCTTTCCCTCTTAAATGTTGGAATGGATGTCTCAAGCCCACTACAACTCTTGAAATTCCTGCCTAATAAAAAGCTCAAATACTGCATTCCTTTATTCAAAGGAATAGATGAATTCTAAGCTCCATTCTAAATCTACTAAACAGCAATTAAGGATTTGTTTACTTTCACAAATTTTTAAAATTTTAATATTTTAAAAGGAACGATTTGCAGGTTTCATTAGACTTTTAGAACAAACATTATTATACATTCCATTTTGTACTTTATTATACTTAGATATGCATGTTAAGAGCATGAATCTAAGCATGCCTTATCAAGAGAGTTCAAATGAAGACAGAATGAATGATAACGTTTTCTTTAATGCTAACAAACAAATATTCACTCGCCTTCTCCAATTCTCTACAATCTTGAAACCCACAAATGGTCAAATTGATTTTGATGTCTTCAGAAATCTCAATTACAGAAAACTAGTGGCATTTGAACATTAACTTCTGCGACTTGAATGCTAACCAGAATGACCACTGAAGCGAGGAAAAGTAAAGAGTCTCGAAGTCAACAATACGTAGTGAGCCCTAAATGAAAGGTTTATCAGACCGTTGGCGTGAGAAGCAAAATTAGGAAGCAAATAATCACAGCTGCTAGAATTTTTATTATCCCAAGCGCAACAGAAAAGGAAGAGCATTCTGTTAAAAACGGGAATGTCAACATTGTCGACCCATCCCGAAAGATAAACATAAATGACAGGAAGCACAACAAGTCCTCTGAGAAATTTTCACAAACAACTGGCAAGCAAGTTCCCGTCAGGGCTCACACAAGAAAATATCAGCTTCTCAATGACTAGCAAGAAATAGAAAAGAGAGAATGCGATGCCAACCTGGACAAGGGACGACACAGCGGTGTGATCGGAGAAGCAATCGCCAGGCTCCATGTTCAGATAGGCAGTGGCGCCACGCGCGAGGGCGCCGGCCATCTCGACGGCCTGGAGCTCGGCGCACTTTGTGCCCTGCGCATAGAGGAAACCCTCACCGACGACGTCCACGCCCCGCGCGATGACGCATCCGAAGTTAGGGTGAGGCGAGGTGTGCCCCGCCGAGAGGTCCGCCACCTCCGCCGCTCGCCGGACTAGACCCGCCTCCTGCAGCGGCGCGGAGGCGCTGCACCGGAGAGCACGCCGTCGGAAAAGGGCGGTGGCCGGAGTGGAGGTGAAGAGCGATCCTCCAACGAGCAACATCGATATCGGTAAAACCACGCAGCTTCGGCGAACCGTTTGAATGGATCGGAGGATTAGTCCTTAAACGTGTATATAATAGACTATCACCGCTAATTTACGATTATGACTATCAAGTGCACTTACGCAAGGGCAAGGGCCAAGGGGTAGGGGTTGATCCATTCCCTCGTATTAATTAACTTATTAGTAGAAATACTTGAGGCAGGTCCTCCTATCTGCTCGCCTAAGGTTGCGTAATGCCTAAAGGGAACCTTATTCATCGGAATACCACAAATACACTTGGAATTTAACCACAAGTCTCACTTAACCATGCATCACACGAACATCAAGCGTTTCCTATGTGCAGATCCACTTAGAATTGCTATCCATATTCAGGTAGCCGGATTAAAATGGACTATTATTCTTAATCATTTTGAAAGAATATTCATATCAACAATTTCTATAATGTATAAGAATAAGAATGACAAGTCCCTTCGCAACAATATGATGGTTAGCACATGAAATGTTATTATCATGAAATCTGAAGTTCAAATTTTCATATAACCGAGATAAATACTCTCTTCCTCGTGTATTAATCATTATTCCAAATGCTAATAATCACCTGTAATCACTTTTTTATTAAAAAAAGATAGGAATGATAAGCCTCTATCTCTCAAGATAAAGAAATTTAGAAGCCAGTATTATTCTTAAATATTATGATGAGACAAGATGCTGATCCTATTAGCATACTAATTAGTAAATCAAAACAACATATTTAAGAATAATACAAAAGTAAAAAAATTAAACAAGCTAGCACTAAGGCATATCACTTCAACTTAATGAATAAATAGACGAAGTAACAAGTTTCTTTAGAAATTTAGATGAATATGTATATATGTCACCCGAAACTGCTATTCATCTAATAGAAACGACTCAGAAGAAGTTGAAGCATTTGACAAGAAACATAAAAATTTACCCCACAATCGGATATAATATTTCAATAAAGATAGAAATATAATAGCTAAAAATTTTGAAAATGACTATAAGTCTCCTGGCTTTAGCAAAAGACTTGATAAATATGGGAGAATCTACAATTACTTCTACCATAAGGTCAGTATACAAAGGAAAATTTCCAAAATGTATTATGGGAATCATGGATTAGGGACAAGGACATCATCCTAAAAGAACAATTAATTTATACACCAATAACATTCCTTTAGATAAAATCAGTGGCATAACTAGGATTTTCAAGGGGACGAATTCAATAAATAAAAAAAAACACAGCACAAATTATATAATAAAAATCATATATTAACTTCATATTTTTTTTATAATATCACTTTCCGAGATTTCATACTTTGAAAATGTTGAATAATAGCTTCATTATCAACAATATCAAAAACGTCTCACTCAATATATGATATCAAATAATCATTTACTATATCATCTTTCAACCAATTATGAAGTCAGTTTTGATTATTTTCATCGTTGAAAACACTCTCTACAATTGTAGTTGTAATAAATAATCGCAATGCTAACTTTAAAAGTAAATATAGCAAATGATACAATTAATGTTTCTTCAATTGAACCATCCCTTTAGCAAGTTTGCTAATCCCCATAACCTTCAAGAATTGATTGTCACTTCGCGTGTCAAAAATAAAGTTATCAAATTAGTGCTCAAAATACATTAACTCCATAAGGAAGAAATCGAATGGATAAAACTGAGCAAAATGAAACAATTTTTTATTATCATATGTAGCGAATGAATTTAATAAATCAAAACAAGTCATACATAATAAAAACTCTATGTTCACCTCGTTAAAATGATTGTTCAACTCTTGAAGTTGCAATCTATCATTTTATAAAACATTTCAATGTGATAATAGTGAAAATTTGTCGTTCCTTCAATATTTCATCGTGATCTCCTATGACAGAGAAACAAGTTTTCCATGTGCACAGTGACTACCTCATATTTAATACAAAATAAAGAAACTTCATTCAGTAACAAATTCCAACCATAATCTCTCATGGTTTACAATTAATATTTGCTTGATCTTACAAGAATCATGGCATTTGCGGTGTCTTAATCTTTTTTTTTTACAAAGTTTGTGACAAATCATTCGTGACTCCTAAGATATTTTTCGTTAAGTGTGTCTAAAATATAAATTAATATTTTCCCATCAATTCCAATAGATTATTGCTTTTTCCCTTTGCTTATGATTTTTCCCTCCTCTTCAAGAATTAAAAGGACATCAGAACCATATGTTATAATGTGAACTCCAACGTGTGCTCCTGACTCTTTCATATATTTTCTTAAAATACCCCCAACATTCCTATTTCATATAATTTATCATTAACATAATATTTTAGAAACATAATCATCAAATTTAATGACTATCTTTTTCCAACAATTCAAAAATGAATAATAAATGAAATTGATAGAACCGACTTAAGAGTTAATGATCCTTTATTTTTCACACATATTGATAGAGATACTAAGTCAAGTGCTTACATTATAAAGATATGTTTTTCTAGTCATATAACTATCCAACTTTAATTCTTATCCTAACAACGATTTCTTTCGTATGCATGTGGTTATTATAAAATGTCCATGTATAGTTGATATCTTAATATGTTCAATTATATAATGAGGTTATCCATGCAATAAATGATGTGATTTAATTGATTAAACTTTTGAATGATCATCAATGAAATTGATCACCTTCATATGACAAATCAAATATCAAATGCATTGAATTTCTCAATATCTATAAATACTTGACATACGTGCCTAGCAAATAAAAATATGAATATTTGAAAAATTAACACTATGTTTTTCCAAAACATAAATATATAATCGAAAGAGATCAAACAAGAAAACTTTACCTCAATCAAAAGGTATTTATTGTGGAGCATTGGTGAAGTGACGACAGCGACACTAGCAACAATAGCGATGTGTAGTGATAGCAATGTGGGCAGCAACGATAGCGACATGCGGAGTAGGATTTTGAGGGCAAAAATTAGGGAAAGAATAAGAAAAGGATTAGGAGAGTAAGAAGAAAACACAGGAGAGAGAAAAGAAAGGTTCATCTCGGGAAAGAGAAAAAAATGGCTGGTGGGTTTTAATGACTTTTAAAAAAAAAAAAATCCAAAAATAGTTTAGAATTTATAACTAGGCCCTTTTTTAAAAAAAAATCCAATGTATTAATTCCCCCCCCCCCCCCCCCCAAATTCCATTGTTGGTTAAAACTATTGGAAAATAAAAGCCACCATAGGTAACTTTCTTTAGCAAAGATGTGATACTTCTAAATATAACTGAATGTGACCCTCAATTGTATGATACTTAGAAAAATTAATAGTATTTATAAAATGAGATTACCAAGATAAACATGAACTTGATATAGAAATTGAAGATGCTATGATCTGAGTAGGAGAAAATTACTTTTGTTGGTGCGGGAAGCATCCGACGATCGAACCGGTATTTTGATTATATCAAAGGGTTCAAGTTAAACTGGTTTGTTATCTAATGTGTGTGAACGAGTTTGCAGGAAAGTCCTAACTGCGGTTAGGCAGGTGGAAAATCCTAGGGAGTGGTAACCCTAGGTCCTAGGGGGTGGTAAGCCTAGGTGGTGGAAAACCCTAAGGGGCGGTAATAGGTCCTAAGAGGTGGTAACCCTAGGTGGTGGAAAGCCCTAATGGGCGGTAATCTTAGGTCCTAGGGGGTGGTAACCCTAGGTGGCGGAAAATCCTAGGGGGTGGTAACCCTAGGTCCTAGGGGGTGGTAACCCTAGGCAGAAAGTCTAGTCAATCTGAATGATCGGTCTGGCAACAGGTATGCTCTCTTGAGTAGAGTAGGTGAGGACGTGTTCCTCGCTGAGAGAACAGTAGGCGTCGGTTCGACCTAGGGTTTCCGGTCAGAAATCCGAAGTCAGAACCGGACAATCTAATGACTGTCAGACTTTTATTTTTATATTATGATTATGTGCTAACTTTGTTTTGCAGGATATGTTGTTGTGTTGGTGAATAATATATCTTGTAGTGACAAAAGAACAAGATTTGCCTCAGAGCAGAGGCCTCGGCGAGGCATGGATGGAGCGCCGCCAAGGTCAGTCAGTGTGCGGTGGCCAAGCGGAGGCGCCAAGGGGGCGCCCGGCGCCTTAGACACTTGAGGGACTCAAGGCAAACCTCCAGAGCGATTGAAGCCTGGTCAAGTATTGAGCCGGCGCTTCTTGGGTGAGGAAGATCTTAGCATGTCCATGCGGATGTTATGGATGCGCTCACCTTTATAAAGCCCGACGCCGGCCAGAGCCTCCTAAAGAATCAACACCTCGCGATCTCACGTATGCTTGCCTTCAAAGCAAGCATCCAAGACCCGACAGCTAGCAAGAAACCCGGAAAGCATTCGCTAAAATTTCATCGTCTAATCGCTCGCTCGGTGTGGTGCTTCTCAATTAATTTTGTAATACTCATAGTTCGATTCGTTCGCTCAACTTCGCAGGGGGTGATACTTCCAAAATGACATCGCTGTATTTTAAAGGAAGTGTAAAAAGTCAGTCAAGGCCGAACAACTAATTTTACTTTCCTGATTTGACTCTTAGGGCCGTGGTCCTTGACCACCCTGGTACAAGAAATGCAATCTATATTCCGACTGGAACCTGCGAAATTACACAAAGAAATTAGTACAAAGCACAGGGCGTTGCTAATGAAACAAAACACAAAGTCAGCACTAATGTAAAAGAAAACTGCAAGAGCAAGGGCGCGCTGGTTTCTGGAGCCTCGTCAAGGCTACTGGAGTACGTAGAGCAAGAAGCAATCTCGGGAATCGAGATGTGTTTTTGAACCCACCGGGCTTCTTTTATATGCCTCCCAAGCGCCTCTGGAACACGTGGCAAGTCCAACAGATGCTCCACGGTGAGAGGTGATCACAGAGGATAAAACATGCTCCCAAGCGCCGGATCCTTCCATTTATTTCGCGCCCAACCACCTTTTCCAGATTCCTTCTCCAAAACAAGGTTAGTCCGAGGCAAAATATACCCCTCGCAAATACGATTGTCAAGACAATGAATTACCAGTACACTTAGATTCTGCCTTTCCGAGACCGGAATCTAGTCACGGTCTCGACTTAGATATCCTAAATGGATCTAAGCCTGACGACCACGTTCCCTTCCCAGAACGCGTCCCCTATGTAGCCACCCTCCAAAGGATTTACCCATTTACCCGCGACGTCCTACCGACCCATCCGACTCCTCGGCCACCATCCCGGCCACCCCTGCCGACCTACTGGACTTCGCCAAGCGCCCGGCCACCACGACCGCCACCCCGCCGCCCATCCCACACCCCATCGACCTCACTGACCCCCCGCCAAGCGTCCGGGCCGCCCCATCAACTCGCTTTGGACTCTCGTGGCCGACATCCTGGGCCACCACGACCGTCTCGGGATTCTTATCCGCACACTCGATCAGTGTTAGATAATCTAACCTAATTTGTCATTCATCAAACCGAGTTAGACCGTTAGTGCTAACCGCACCAACAATCTCCCCCTTTTTGGAATGATTAAGTTAGTGATAAATATATGCAAAAATCAAGCATGATTTTCGAGGTTTTTAAGGTTTTAAGTTAGTTTTTCAAGTTTACATTTAGTTGCTCTAACTTAACCACATATCTCTCCCCCTTTGGCATTCATCAAATACGGACATAAGCCAAGTAATTTTGGAATGCAGAAAAAGTAAAACTTGTAAAAAAAATGTCAAGGTAACCTGGGGGAGTTTAAATAGTAATTTAGCTTTTGTTTCTTAACTTTTGTAAAATAACTAAGTTTTGAAAGTAGCTAATTTAGCAACATAACTTAGTATTTAGTACATTTTGAGTAATTTTGAAATATTTAATTAATTTTGCAGTATTTAGTATATCTGCAAAATTAATTGACTTTGTAAACTTAAGAGAAATTTTTGAAAGCTAATTTTCAAGCTTAAGTTTAGGAACGCTAAGTTTAGATATCCTAATTTCCAAACATGGGGTTATAAGTTACAAATTTTAAGATCAAATTTTCAAAGTAAGTTTCAACTTTTAAAACACTTTTCAAACATGAATTATTAAAACCAAAATTTCAAGGTTTAAATTTTCAAAATATGTTTCAACTTTGAAACACTTTTCAATCATGAGTTTTCAAAATCAAAGTTTCAAGACTGAGTTTGCAAAAGATTCAATTTTCAAAACCTTAGTTTATAAAGTCAAATTGAAGAATTTAGTTTTAGAGAAACTAGTTTTCAAGAATAGGTTTATAAAGATAAGTTCTCAAGATTAAGGATTTCAAAACTAAGTTTGAAAAAAAATCTACTTTTCAATACTGACTAGGTTTGTAAAACCTTTAAATTTGAACACCGAAATTTAGGTGCTAAGTATTGATTTAATCCTCCCCCTAAACCTGATATTTAAAATAAAGCTTTTGAAAATATTTGCTAAGAATATTTAATATAAGATTTTCAAAGTAATTGGGATAGAATTTTCTAAAGATATTTTAAAGAGAAAAAAATAACACTTAAGGAGATTAACAAAATAAACCTCCCCCTGAATTAGATACTCCTTTAATTTATTACTCTCCCTTAATTTATTCTAGAACAGCATTTAAAAAGAATTTAAAATAATTTTTATAATATGTTTTATGTCAATTAACATACGTTTGATTCAGTTTTGATTTTAGATTTAAATTAATATTAGTGGTTAATTTAAGTTTAAGTTAAAATTTAAATTTAAGTTAAAATTTTTAATTTTAACTGTAATTTCAATATTAAGTTTTAATTTAAGATTTAATTTTCAGTTAAGTTAAATTAAAATAATTTTAAGGTTAAAATGATGTTTAAGATTAAAAATGAGTTTAAAGTCAAAATAATAATTTTTAAAGTGAAAATAATTTATAGAAATAATTTATTATTATTACTATTTTTTTTAAGTTAATAGAATTATAGTTTTTAAAGAATTTTTTAAAAGAGTTTTTAAAGAATTTTTAAAATAGTTTTTAAACAATTTTTAAAATAGTTTTTAAAGAATTTTAAAATAATTTTTTAAAGAATTTTTAAAAGAGTTTTTAAAGAATTTTAAAATAATTTTTTAAAGAATTTTTAAAAGAGTTTTTAAAGAATTTTAAAATGAATTTTTTAAAAGAGTTTTTAAAGAATTTTAAAATAATTTTTAAAGAATTTTTAAAAGATTTTTTAAAGAATTTTTAAAATAGTTTTTAAAGAGTTTTTAAAGAATTTTAAAATAATTTTTAAAGAATTTTTAAAAGATTTTTTAAAGAATTTTTAAAATAGTTTTTAAAGAATTTTTAAAAGAGTTTTTAAAGAATTTTTAAAATAATTTTTAAAGAATTTTTAAACTAGTTTTTTAAAGAATTTTAAAATAATATTTTAAAGAATTTTAAAATTAGTTTTTAAAGAATTTTTAAATAATTTTTAAAAGAAATTTTTTTTTAAAAGGTTTTCTTTTTTAAATAATTAAGTTAAAATAATTTTTAGGTTAAAATAAATTTTTCATTTAAAATATCTTTTAGGTTAAAATAAATTTTTAAGTTAAAATAATTTTTAGGTTAAAATAAATTTTTAAGTTAAAATAATTTTTAGGTTAAAAAAAATTTTTAAGTTAAAAAAAATTAAGTTAAAATAAATTTTTAAAAAATTTAATTTTAATTTAATTTAATTTAATTTTAATTTAATTTGAAATTCGAAATTTAGTTTTAATTTGAAATTCAAAATTTAATTTTTAATTCAAAATTTAATTTTAATTTGAAATTTAAAATTTTATTTTAATAAATTTTAATTTAATTTGAAATTCAAAATTTAATTTTAATTCAAAATTTAATTTTAATTCAAAATTTAATTTTAATTTGAAATTCAAAATTTAATTTTAATTTGAAATTCAAAATTTAATTTTAATTAATGTTAATTAATTTTAATTTAATTTGAAATTCGAAATTTAGTTTTAATTTGAAATTCAAAATTTAATTTTAATTCAAAATTTAATTTTAATTTGAAATTCAAATTTTAATTAATTTTATTTTAATTTGAAATTCGAAATTTAATTTTAATTTGAAATTCAAAATTTAATTTTAATTAATTTTAATTTAATTCGAAATTTAATTTTAATTTTAATTTTAATTTTAATTTTAATTTTAATTTGAAATTCAAATTTTAATTAATTTTATTTTTATTTGAAATTTGAAATTTAATTTTAATTTGAAATTTTAATTTTACTTAATTTTAATTTAATTTGAAATTCGAAATTTAATTTTAATTTGAAATTCAAAATTTAATTTTAATTTGAAATTCAAATTTTAATTTAGTTTGAAAATTAATTAATTTAATCCTTATTCATCTCACCCGATCTAGATTATCAATCAGGGAAACCTATAATTTTGTGAGATGAATTAGATTTTATTACAGAGTTTAGTTTAACTTGTGTTAGATTCAGGTTTAGCTTTGGTCTCAACAAATAGACATTCTTCGGATAAGCTTCTAAGCTTGGTGAGTCACTTGGACATCATTAGAGTAACCATGCCTTCGAGGTTTTCCGAATAGTCCTATCCACGGAGCTTAGTACTAAACCTTGGTCTAACTAGTTAGGATCCATTTAAAGGTAGCTTCGGTCGGTTCCACTTGGCCAAATGCACCAGATTGAAGCCATATCTTTTTAGACATGCGATGCCCAAGCTTCCCAATGTACTATCATCAAAAAACTTCACCAGTACCATGATTCAAGTTAAACTTGAACCCTCTTTAACTAGTCCTAATTACCCTGTCGGGTAGGTTGGTTGGGGTTACCCTTTCGGGTAAGTTAGTTTTGGAGGTGTCAGCTATTCTGGAGCCTCCCCCTAAATTATTGGCCATTAATTTAGTTTTTAGTTATGGGTTTATTATAGTTAAATTTTGGTTAAAATTTAATGTTTAATCTGTAATTTAGATTCAAGTTTTTAATTTTGAATTAATTAAATTAGTCAAATTATCTTTCTTTAAGAGAATGTATTTAATATTTAAATTTTCTTTCAATTTTACTTTTATTAGGTTAATTGAATTATCTTTCTTTAATAGCTTATGTTTAAAGTTTAAGTTTTTATTCATTTTTAAATTTGAATTAATTAAATTGTTTGAATTATATTTCCTTAAAGGTTTATCTTTTAACCTTTTATTAATTGTTAATTTAAAATTTTTCATATTATCTTTATCTAATATGTTATTTTTAACATTTAATTTTAATTTTGTTAAATTTAGTTTTGATTTTATCAAAGTGTTTGATATATTTTCTTTATTGTTTAAGTTGATATAATTAGTGGAATTTATTAGATTATTCTTATCGTTAAAATTTAATTTTTTATTAATTAAATTATCTTGGGTTTGGATAGGATTTTCTAGATTAATATTGTCTAGATTATTAAATAATTTATTAATTTTATCTAGATCAATATTCACCTTGTCATCTCTATCATTTGAGTTTTCAGATTTGTTTAGGTTCAAGTTTGAATTTTTTTAAATTAATTAGATTTGTTTTATCAGATAATATCCTAGGGGTATTTTTGTAATTATTGTCAACTACATTATTTTCACATATATTTTCAGAAATAACCAGATCAATGCTCATATTTTCTAAACTACTATTAGCAGGGGTATTTTGGTAAATATCACTAACCTTGAGCGCAGCTTTTCGATTGGATCTAACCCGAGTTCGGATTCGATTTTTACTTGATCCTCGAGCTCCTCGTGAAGTTTGATCAATTGGGTCCAAAGCTCATGTGCATTCTTGTACTTTTCTAATCTGCATAAAATATTGTTAGGTAAAATATTACAAATGATGTTACTTACCTTTTTGTTCAGTTCCGAGTTTTGAGAAGGTTTTCTCAAAATTAACATATAATCGATGTCTACGCTTCCTAAGAAGCATTCCATTAATCGCTTCCAGTAGTTGAAGTCTTCATGATCGTATGGTGGTGGTTCGTGGGGGTTCCGTCCTTCTTGAAGAGTCATTATTCTTGCACACAAAGAAACAGAAAAAAATCCCAAGACTTGGTCTTGGATTAGCAGTGCTGAAAAAAATAATATTTCACTATTTTCGGAAAAAAATAATAAAATATTATTAAAATATTAATAAAATATTTGAAAAAAATATTATTTCAAAATTTTGAAAATGTAATATTTTTTAAATACTAAACAATGGTGAAAAGATGACGATGTATTTTTCAAAAACCGTTTTGGAGGGAAAAAACGAAAGGTGTAAGATTTTATTTAAAAGACAAACAATATCTAATTTTTTTCTTTAAAACGACCCCACTTTGCTTGATTGGTGGTTGCACCAAATCAGAGCGGTACCTGCTCTGATACCACTTGTAGGACCGTGATCGTTCGATAGAGGGGGGTGAATATCGATTCGAAAACTCGAGTGTAAAAGTACGCAGCGGAAAAGTAAATGAACACAATTGATTTTACTTCGTTCGGAGCCTGTGACGACTCCTACTCTCGTTGGGCAATCACTAGCAATTCGAATGTGATTACAAAAAGTACAAGAAATGCTAATGAAACAAAACACAAAGCTGTGCTGACGGAAAAGAAAACTTAAAGAGCAAGGGCGCGTTGTCGGAGCCTTGTTGGCGTCTCAGCAAAATTCGAGATGTGTTTTGAAGCTCCACTGGGCTTTATATCTTTGCTCGGCTGGATGATCCCTTCAGGCGCCAGCAACGTGCAATGAGGATCCAACGTGTAGGATGCTCCGTGGTGAGGTGTGTGACTAAGGGCATCGGATCCCTTCCAAGCCGGATCGGTGCTTGAACCTCTGTTCCAGCCAAGCAGTCAGAGTGAAAATATACCAGTACTGTTAGCACAATGAATTCGATGAAAAGTATGACTTAGATTATTACTTCTTTGAGATCGGAATCTAGTCACGATCTCGACTTAGATATCCGAAATGGATCTAAGCGGATCGACGCCTAATGTTCCTTCGGCGCGTCTCAGCACTCGCTCTCCCTCCGTGAATTACCTTACTTACCTGCCAGACGTCCGGTCAGCCCTTCGACCCGTCTGGACTTCTCGCCAGCTATCCGGTCAGCCCGTCGACCTAGCTGGACTTCTCGCCAAGCGTCCGGTCAGCCCGTCGACCCGCTTGGACTTCTCGCCAGCTATCCGGTCAGCCCATCGACCTAGCTGGACTTCTCGCCAAGCGTCCGGTCAGCCCATCGACCCGCTTGGACTTCGTGCCAGACATCCGGTCAGCCCGTCGACCTGTCTGGACTTATCCTGCACACTCGATCAGAGTGTTAGATAACGACGAATCTAACTTAACCTAATTTGTCATTCATCAAAACCTGAGTTAGACCGTTAGTGCTAACCGCACCAACAATAACTTTTTGTAATCTTTTGCGCTATTATAGTTGTTGCCCAAAGTAAATGCTCAACGAGCGTGGACCTTGGAGTAGGAGTCGCCCAAGGCTCTGAGCCAAGTAAAAATACTTGGGTCTTTCTTTGTTTGTTTTTATTTCCGTTGCACATACTCGTTAAGTTTTCCGAATACGAAAAGTGAAAGTCATGAGCGTTATTCACCCCCCCTCTAGCGCTTTTCGATCCAACAATTGGTATCAGAGCCAGGTCGCTCTGAATTGGTGAAACCACCAATCGTGCAGGGGGGTTCCTTTTTGAAAAATAAAATTAGATATCGTTTTTGTTAAAAATAAAACCTTATGCCTTTTGTTTTTCCCCTCCAAAACTAGTTTTAAAAAATTCAGTTTCATCTTTTCACTGGTGGTCGTATTAGCAAAATATCGCATTTTCAAAAATTTGTAATAATTTTTTAAAATGTTTTTTTTAATATTTTATTATTTTTTAAAATTAGTGAATTGTTATTTTTCTCTTAATCCCGCACTACTAATCCAAGACTAAGTCTTGGAACAAAATTTCTTATTTTTGTGTGTGCGAAATTGTCTTTCTAAAATGGCCTATCAAGAAGGCTACAACACAACTCGTCCACCGCTCTTCTCCGGAGAAGACTTCGGTTACTGGAAGAGTCGAATGGAGTTGTACCTTCAGATTCATTTCGAGGTCTGGATGATGGTCAAAACCGGCCTTGAACTCCCAACTGACGACAACGGCAAACTGATATCATGCGAGAACTGGGATGCAACTCTGATAAAGAAGGTAGAAGCAAATACCAAAGCAACGTATACACTTCAGTGCAGCCTAACCAAGGAGGAGTTGAACCGCGTCGACCCCTTCGCAAGTGCAAAAGAATTATGGTAGAAACTGATTGAGCTACACGAAGGTACTTCCAATACGAAAGTAAGTAAGCATGATTTAATAGACGAATTATTTGAGCAGACTAATACTACTCCGGCCGAGAAAGGTGTTACGTTGGTTGCAGGTACAAGCAAGACAAAGGAGGCTAGAAAGAAGAAGGTGTTGAAAGCAACATGATCCGAGTCATCAGACGAATCCGAATCCGACGAAGAAGAACAAGCAAGCTTACTCGCTCTACCGGTACAAGCAAATATTGTGGAAACCGAGTCTGAGTTCGAGTCTAAAACTAAGAGCGAATCAGAAACCGAATCCGAGCAAAGCCACGGATCTATATCCGTTTCCATAGGGTCGAACCCCGCTGTAAGTATTTCTCGATTGTGTAAATTAATTATCTTATGCATAAATTAGCTAAATCTAACATTCGGATCAAATCACTTCTAAAGGAGGTAATAACCCTTAAAGAAGTGACTAGCTCCGAATCCTTAACTGACCCTATTCAGACTGGAACCTCAACTCAAGTCCAAAAGCTTGAGGAAGAGAATTCCAGCCTGAAAACTCAAGTCAAGGATTTGACGATCACATTGGAACGGTTTACACTGGGTTCCAAGAATCTTGACATAATTCTTGGAAAACAGAAATTCATATACAATCGATCCGGACTAGGATTTAGGAAGAAAATAAAACACCATTCATATCTGTCACTTTGTTAACAGACCAAATAGAAAAGTAGTCCAAGCATAGATACCTAAGTCCAACTTGGTCAATCAAGTTGGACTTGGTAAATATTGGATCCCCAAGGATCAAGTCCATTACCTTGATAGACCATATCGAGGCTATGATCCAGGGGAGCCAATAGAAAAACTATCTTAATAAATAAATAGAATTTCTTGATGATTGCTATTTTCTTTTCTTTATTCTTATGCATGCTTAGATTAGGCTAGATTAAGGACTTAGGCGTAATTTACACTTGAAAGGTTAGTTCTAGGAGTTTCGAAAAGAAAATTAAATATATATTTTCTTTGAAAGGATCTGTCTAGAAGTGGTGGATGATCTCATACCCAATAAGGTCTAGTGTCTCGCCACAGCCTGGGAGCCGATCCTTGAAATGCGTATTTAATTGATTAATTGGAAAACCTGAGTCTAACCCAAATGTAAATTAATCCTTATACATAATCTAAATTAAACATAATCATCTAACAAAAATACATAAGATTCCCTGATTGACAACTTAGAATCGGGTGAGATGGACCTAGGATGAACTTAGTCGAATTTAATCAACCTAATTTAATTTAATCAATTTAATAAATTTAACTTAATTAATTTTAATCTTAATTTCGAAATCATAATTATTTTCAAAATCATTATCTACAAAATTATAATTTTCAAATCATAATAATTTCTAAATTCAAAATCATTATCTACAAAATTATAATTTTCAAATCATAATAATTTCAAAATTCAAAATCAGTATTTACAAAATTAGAATTTTTCAAATTATTAATTATTAAATTTTCCATTTTCAAACCGTATAATAATTAATTTCCAAATTATAGTTAATTCAAAATCTTAATGATAATTAATTTTTAAAATCTTAGTTAATTCTCAAATCATATTTTCAAATTATGATTTAAAACTGAATTAATTATATTTTCAAAATCTTCAAAATTTTAAATATTTACTCATTTGAAATTCAAACTCACTAAATTTTCAAACTTATCTCAATTTCAAATATTTATAAAAATTAAATAAATTTAGCTCCGTCTCACACTCACTCATGAGCTGAACATGCTTGATAACCTAGAATGGGTGAGATGGAAATTTAGGAAAATCATACGTAACAATTGCTAAGTTTTTATTAATTTACATGCTTGGACACTAGGTGTTGGATTTTTTCGGGCCGCGAAAATCGTTTTTTCGCTTCGCGGAAACCCCGAAAGCCCCTAGCCAACGGATCCGTACAAAGAAAAATTTGAAAAACATACGAATACGAGTTTCTACCTAGATCTACACTTAGATCTACAAAAGAAAAGGCTATACCTTTGAAGCGAAGCCCTTCGCATTCCCGCTCGTCCAAATGGTGCCGGATCTCGAAGTTGTCAACGTAGACAACTCTCTATATGTATCCACACGAACACGTAGATGGAAAATCACACAAAAGATGTGCTAGCACCTTTTGATGATTCGGCCAAGAAGGAGGAGAGGGAGAAAGGAGAAGAGCACTTGAGGAAGAAGATGGAATGAATGAGATTAATTCACAAAATGAAAAACATATCATCCCATTCATATGGCCGACCACATTAAGAGGGTGTGTAACTCCCATGGAATGCCAAGAGTCACAACTCTTGGTAACTCCCATGAGGTGGCATCCCACTTAAGCAACCATGATGATGTGGAGCATCATCATTGGCCCACTCAATGCCAACTCACCAATGAGGTGGCATAAAGTCAAGTCAAACTTGACTCTTCATCTTCCTCTCAAGTCAAGTCAAACTTGACTTAATCTCTCTCATGGTTGATCTAATCCAACCATTTAATTCAAGCCAATTTAATATAATGAATCTAATTCATTTAATTAAATTGATTCAATGAGTCATAATCCAAATTAGACTCATTAAACACATGAATCAACTTGAGTCTAACTCAATTAGCCCAATTATGATTACTCTTAATCCAATTTGATTCATCAAATGAATCTAATCCTCTTGGTTCATCATATGAACATAATCTCCATCTAATTGCCCTTAGTGTGTGACCCTATAGGTTCTCGTAACGTTGGTAATGCCCCTAAACCCATTTAGGAGCATAAGTAATGAGCGGTATCTAGCAACACATCATTACTACCCAATGTTACAAGAATGTTGAGATCCAACATCACCTTGTGACTACTAATTGTGACTCCTCACAATATATGACAAGTGTCCTTCTATCCTAGACATCTAGATTGATCAATGTGAGGCATAGACCGTGTCATCCTCTGATCAATCTAAATCCTGAACTCCAAGTAGACTCACTAAATCAAATGAGCTCAATATCTCATATTGACTCATTTGGGCATGGCCATGTACTTCGTGGTCTCACTCTATCAAGAATACCGATGTCTCTCCTGTCATATAGGAGGGATAGATCCCATCTACATCACTCACATCCCTCCGCATAATTTGTTACATACCCAGTAATCGCCTTTATAGTCCACCCAGTTACGGGTGACGTTTGACGAAACCAAAGTACATAACTCCTTATGTAGGGAACCATGGTGACTTCAGGTATAAGGACTAGTAGTCATACTAATAGCCACATGAGAAAGTATATGACACTCATATAACGATCCATGATACTTTCTCATGGCGGGTCATTCAGTATACATTCTCTAATGCATACTCATGTGTCAACTTGATATCTCTATATCCATGACTTGTGAGATCAAGTCATCGAGTTGACCTACATGCTAGTCTTATTACATTAACATTGTCCCTGAATGTTAATACTCGACTAGGAATGATTAAGAATAGTGTTCCCTATATCATCTCACTATCGATTCAACCAATCGATTGATATAGGTAAGAACCTTCTACTCAAGGACGTTATTATACTTAGTTTATTTGGCACCAATACAAGTAAGTATAATAACCAAAAACCAAATGCCTTTATTTATATATAATATGATACAACAAGTCCAAAAATACAATCATCAAATGATTGGCTCTAGGGCTCTAGCTAACACTAGGACCCTAAGAATTTATTAAGGCATTAATCAAGGGGAAGTGAAGGAAGTCGAGCAAAGTTTTTCTTAAATTTTTAAAAATATTTCTAAAAATTCAATTTATTTTTAAAATGAAAAGTAAATTATCTAAAAAACTAAGTATTTACTCAAGTGTTTTTCAAATGACTTACTTAATTAAGTAGTTTTTCAAGGAAATATTTTTTAGTTAAGTTTTTAACTTTAAATCTAAGATTCTATTAAATTTTTTCTTTAGCTAAAGTTTTTATCAAAATTTATTTTAAGTTGAGTACTTTTTCAAAACCTTTACTTGAAGCTAAGTGTTTTACGTTTGAAGCTAAGTGTTAAAATTCTCAAAATCTTTTTAAAGCTAAGTTTTTTTAAAGTTAAGTCTTTTTAAGGCTAAATACTTGACAAAATGATTATTTTCAAAAGTTTAGCAAAGTCTTTGATAAAAATGTTTTCAAAGAAAAAATTCAACTAAGTTTTTTTTTTAAAAAAAGGGGGATAAGTTTTTGTTGAAAAAGCTAAGTATTTTTGCAAGATTTTTTTTTTAAACCCTAATGTTTATTAAACTCTCTTTCAGCTAAGTTTTTAGCTCATTAATTTTCAAAACTAAATATTAAATTAACATGTTTTCTAAACTTAGCTATTTAGCAAGGTGTTTTATCAACACCAACATTTTAAAACTGAAAATTTAGCTAAGTTTAGTTTTCGAAAAAGATATAAAACTTATGTTTATCTAGGTTTTTGTTGAAAAAGTTAAATATTTTTTCAAAGCATTTCTAAAGTAGCTAAGAATTTTTAAAACTAAATTCAGTTAAGTGCTACTCTTTAGGGGGGCTTAGAATTACATAGAATATTTTTTTATTTTTTCTCTCTACCTATTCTTTTTGATTTATATCAAAGGGGAGAGAAAAGTCAAAGTTAATAAGAAGTTAAGTAAATTAAGAATTTTTAAGAAGTTAAGTAAATTAAGAATTTAAACATAAGGAGGAGCATAAGTTTTACATTCATGCTCATGTCTAAATTTCTTATTTATTGTCATATTTTTTTACATAACTTTGAATCGTGTTGCCATAATCAAAAAGGGAGAGATTGTTGGTGCGGGAAACATCTGACGATCGAACCGGTGTTTTGATTATGTCAAAGGGTTCAAGTTAAGCTGGTTTGTTATCTAATGTGTGTGAATGAGTTTGTAGAAAAGTCCTAACTGCGATTAGGAAGGTGGAAAATCCTAGGGAGTGGTAACCGTAGGTCCTAGGAGGTGGTAACCCTAGGTGGTGGAAAACTCTAAGGGGTGGTAACCTTAGGTCATAGGGGGTGGTAACCCTAGGTGGTGGAAAACCCTAAGGGGCGGTAACCTTAGGTCCTACGAGGTGGTAACCCTAGGGGGTGGTAGCCCTAGGTGGTGGAAAACCCTAAGGGGCGGTAACCTTAGGTCCTAAAGGGTGGTAACCCTAGGTGGCAAAAAACCCTAGGGGGTGGTAACCCTAGGTCATAGGGGGTGGTAACCCTAGGTAGAAAGTCTAGTCGGTCTGGAGGACCGGTTTGGCAACAGGTATGCTCTCTTGAGTGGAGTAGGTGAGGGTGTGTTCCCCGCTGAGAGAACAGCAGGTGTCGGTTCGACCTAGGGTTTCCGGTCAGAAATCCGAAGTCAGAACCGGACAGTCCAGTGACTGTCAGACTTTTATTTTTATGTTATGATTATGTGCTAACTTTGTTTTGCAGGATATGTTGTTGTGTTGTGGACTAACATATTTTACAGGGACAAAAGAACAAGGTTTGCCTCGGATGAACAGTACTTGAGGCGCCCTCCATGGAGCTTGGAGGCGCTTGGGGTGCAAGGCAGAAGCTGCGCAGGAAGCCAAGCTGGAGGCGCCCTCATGGAGGCTTGAGGTGCCTCGGACGGCATTGAAGGCGCCCTCAAGTGGATAGGCGAAGACTGCTTTGGAGCTTATCTGCGTTGCGGATCCGGCGGTGATGGAGGCACCCTCAACGGGCTTAGAGGCGCCTTCAACAGTCTTTATAAGGCAGTCTCGACCAGCAGCCTAAAGAATCAACACTCAAGCGATCTTTCAGTTGTGCACTGCTCTAAAGACGATCCAGAAAGTCTATAGCAAGAACCCGACGACCCGAAGCTACAAATTCCATTTCGTTGTTGTCGGTATAGCTTTCTCAATATAATCTGTAATAACTTTTTGTAATCTTTTGCGTTATTATAGTTGTTGCCCAAAGTAAACGCTCAACGAGCGTGAGCCTTGGAATAGGAGTCGCCCAAGGCTCCGAACCAAGTAAAAATACTTGGGTCTTTCTTTGTTTGCTTTTATTTCCCCTACACGTACTCGTTAAGTTTTCCGAATACAAAAAATGAAAGCCACGAGCGCTATTCACCCCCCTCTAGCGCTTTTCGATCCAACAACTTATACAGTGTAACCAGAGCCGTCTGGGAAGATTTTAAATTAAATTTTCTAGAAGAAGTTGCTAAAATTACTTCACAGGACAATAACATTTTAAATTTTTGTTATGTCATTCATAGACATTTAACAGCTCGGGATGCAAACATATGGTTAGATATACGACAAAAAGAAGTCATGAGAGACTTGAAATAACTTTAACTATTTAGTTGAAATTATATTAGACTCTTCTGTAATGATTTCTTAGCACTAACTGTAGTATCAGGTAATTAGTGCAATTCTACTTTAGGAGAGATATTATTTGTATAGGGAGACTAAGGAAAAGAAATACACAAGTTATTGGCTGACATGCATATGTCAGCACTTTATGATAACATAGGAGTAAATGTATAATATATTATTGCCAAACTTAAAGAAAAATGTACTTACATTCAAATACAAAAATAATTAAAAAACCAACAATATGATTTCTGTAGCCAGATTTATACACCCCTACTCCAACGACTCTTTACCAGTCGACTGATCTTTTCAGTCGTCAGGCACAAAAATATTCTGTGTCTTGCCCCAGTCGACTGGTCCAAATATCAGTTGACTAGTAAAACCCTAAACCTAGGGTTTCCCTTTATGAGTACATTTCTCTCGCATTCCGACTCTCACGACTCACTTAACTCTTCCTCACAGTCTTGACCTCTTGCTTTCAAGCCTCCTTCCTTTGGCTCTTGTCCCTCGGATGCATTCAAGCCCGCGGCTTGTCCCAATACTATCCTTCGCGTATGCCTCGAAGTACGCTTCTCTCGGTTTGTCCTTACTACCTTGTCCACGGTCCTTCGGATATTCCATCCTTCACTAAACCTGAAGCCATCAAGCTAAGTGTAACGCCCGAAAAATTCTCAAAACTGTTTTAGAAATATAGTATGATTTTTCTGGAATTTTTAGATATTTTTCCGGAATTTTCCGAGTAGCGGAAGTAGCAAAAACAATTAGGAAACGAAAATGGCCTAGGCGGGAATCGAACCCGAGACCTATGGGTTGAGGGATAATGCTAGTAACCAGTGAACCCAGCAGGGCCGTGCTGAAAGGAAAGGGGAACAATTTAATTTATATTAGAGTTGGGCCTAGTTACCCACTTAATATAAATAAGAACTTAAGTTGGGGTTTGGTTTATTTTAAGTTGGTTCGGCAATTCCCCCTCACAAAAACCTCACGCCGATCCTCTCCAAACCCTCAACGCCGAACACCCCTCTTCCTCCTCCTCTCTCGGCGCCCAAGCCACAAGGGCTCTCGGATCACTTTCCGGCGAGGACTCCAACACGAAAAAGGTTCATCTCAGCGAGAGGAACGCGAAGACGTGAACGGATCGTCGAGAGGATCAGTTTTCCGGAAAACCTAGCGGATAGAATCGTAAGAAATTACGATCAAGAGGTAAGAAACCCCTCACCTGCAGTATAATAGCTATCGTTTGATTTTATGTGCATTAGTTTAGTTATATGCGTATGTTTTCGACACGTAGGGTGTATTTAACCTTCCTCACAGGTTTAGGGATTTAGTGAGTACCTTTAGATGGGCCGGACACGTCTTTTCTCCTTCAGTTGGAGGTTTAGATGTTGTTGGGTGCCTAAAGGTAGTCTCCCTAATAGAGAGGGGAGTTAAAGCACACTAAGTGTTCGATTAAATCACCAGCTTAGAAAAGAATGCACCTTAAGCATTTTAATAGCTCAGTTAAATGTATTAGAAGCATTTAAAAACAGTAAATCAGTTTGTGATAGCTTATATGGGACTACGGTCCAATGGGTGGGCTCCCACAGTCGCCTCTAGGTTCAGATAACCTAGATCTAGGTTCAGATAACCTAGAAACAGCATGTTATATCAGTTAGCTATAGATATTAGTATTTTATTTTCAGTGGCACTGTACTGGATTAGATATCCATTGGGTTGGACTCCCACAGTCGTCCCTAGGTTCAGACAACCTAGTAAACCCTGCTAAATTCGGGACTTGCAACCCCGGGTCTAGTAGGGATGCGCGCACAGCAAGTACAGTTGCCGGGCCCAACAGCATGTTTATTATTTTCACTTATTATGTACTAGTTTTCAAACTCAAAATCAGTTATGTTAGTTGAGTTGATTTCAGCTTCAGTTTAGTTTAGTTTAGCTCAGTATTATGTTTCAGTTCAGTTCTCTATGTTAGCTTTATGATTAGTTGTATGCTATGCCATGACTTGTTCAGTATGCCATGTTTCTATGATTGTATGCCATGCCGTGCTAGCCTGTTCAAAATATTTTCGAATAGCATGTTTTCAAATCATAACCGCATCGTATGCATGATTTTGTGAGGTAGATGGTTTCTTACTAAGCGTTAGCTTACAGGTACTACTTTTCTTATACTGCAGATACAGGTAAAAGAAAAGTGGATTAGCAGTGGAGGCTGGAGGTCAATGCAGATGAGGATGTGTGTGTGTGGAACTGGAATGAAAGATCTCAGGGATCTAACAAGTTTTAATTATGCATTAGAACTCGTTAGCATTTACGTTCAGCACTTTCAGCTTATTAGTTTTGATACTTTCATTTTCATGCAATTTAGATTTGGAACGCATTGAACTATGAAAGAATGTTTTAAAATGTCAGTAATCATGTTAGAATGTTATTACATGTTGTTAGAATAGTTTATTATGCAGTAGGTAGTCGTTAGATTGTATTTTGCACGCCGAAGTCTTCGGTCATTGCGATGACTCATCGGTCTCGAGCCGACGATCTCGAGCTCCTGACCGTAACGAATCCGATCCAGACGGATACGATGCTCATCTTAGATCGCAGACATCGCCTCGACCGGATCGTCGGTTCTGATCCCAGGAGAATAGTTCTGGATCGTGCCGAGTTCGGATCTCTGGATCGATCGTGAGGCCACGGTCCCGATAATATATGGTACATATCTGATAACCGGAGAATTCCGGGTTCTCGGATCGGGTCCGCCGACCGATCCGACATACTGATCGGTCGGGAGATCCGGAGACAGAATCGGGTCGTAGTCCGATCGATCCGTGGATCGATCGTAGCTGAGAAGTAAATTATGAGTCCTAGCTAAGTTGAGATGTTTAGTTTCCCCTCTTTAGCACATGTACACCAGCAAAGGAGGTCTTTAGACCTTTCTTATCAGCTGTCTTAGTTATAGTAGAGAAAAATTTTAATTAGCCCAGCTTTCCGCACAGTATAGTTTAGCACAGTACAACTGTAGCGATTCGCCTTATAGCCTAGTAAGAAGGGGGTCGTTACTGAGTGGTATCAGAGCGATGTTCCATACTTCCTACACACACATCAGCATTGTGCCTACAGCTTCCAAGTAAGGATACCTCTACTCTCCTTAATGTTCTTGCTTATAATTACAGTTCATGTTATATGCTTGTGCTTGTTAGTACATGATAGTTTAAACATGATGTCGGAAATTATATAACTGTGATAGTATTAGTTATACATATGTTCTCTATGTCATTAGAAATGGCACGAGGCGCCCACTAGAAGGGCACTAGCTCTGAGCCCGGAAGAGGCGGTGCGTTGGTGCCTCCTCCGGACTGACATTAGTGGCTTGCAGGCTACTAGTGAGCGACATGGAGATAGCCACCTTAAAGGCTAATCAGCAAAATACCCCCACAGTCACCCCCAGTAGTCTTAGAGGTTCCACCATTCACTTCTACAAAGACCGGCCCGGCTTCAGCAGCCTGAGCCAAGGAAGAAGCCTATCTAATCCATGCAATGAGTCAAGCCGAGAACTTCGGGCACTAGTGAACCATGGGATGCTCAAGCACAGTTCAAAACACCGGAAAGCACGATGGAGCTGGCAGCCGCAGAAGGTGAAGTGTGCCTCCTACGCCAGAGAGATGCGCATGTGTGGGAAAGGATCGAGCGGAGCGCCCGTGAATCGATGTCATGGGGGACTTGAGAGGAATTCTTCGAGGAGTTCTTTCACATGCGGGTTACAAACCGCCACTACGACGAGTTCACGGAGTTTCGTCGGGCAACCTTTCGAAGGAAGTGAAGAAATTCAACGAGTTGGCTCGCATGTCCCGAGTTAGTCGGCCGAGAAGGAACGAGTCCGGTTGATGCTCAAGATCTTTGAGGCCCGAGATCGCAGTGACGTGGCGGGTGGCATTCATAGCCGCAGACCCCGGAGGAGCTAGTGGCGGGCCTTGACCACAGCATTACCGGAACAACATGAAGACGAGAGCAAGTCTCCTCGAGTCCAAGGCCAAGGAAGCTCACACTCGAAGCAGTGAGGCCACGCCCAAGGGAAGGGAACTCCCATAGCGCAAATCGTGGAGTGACCCAGGCCATCTAGCAAGCGACCCAGTTATCCAAAGTGTGCTACTTGGGAAATTCCACCGGGGTTTGTCGCGCCCGAGGATGCTGAATGTGGACAAGAAGGGCTGCCGCTTCATGACAAGGCGTCTTCTCGACCGGCCAAGATTATTGCAAAGATTCGGTTATATCGAGGCCGCCGCTCTAGAAGGCCCACATATCACCAGCGGGCAGATTAGGCCCCGGCTATGAATGGCGACGAGGATCTACTCACTCACGAGGGAGGAGGGCAAATGCCTCGACCGATCGTCACAGTCGATTAGCATTTTTCGATATAGTTACTGTTCTATTTGATCTTGGGGCAACCCATTCATATATAGCCGGATGTTCTCCGAAAATTAGAGGTACCCCCAGATACTCACGGTCGGCGGTGCACCTTCAGGAGAGATCATGGCGCCCACGACCGCTCAAGGCTCCGGTCATTATAGCGAGACGAGGCTCTTTATGCGATAGTAGTGCTAGAAATGACCGACTATGACGTTATCTTCGAATGAACTTTTGGTCAAATCGGTGCCTCTATCGAGTGTCGAAAAGAAGTCACGTTCCAACCTGAGCGGGGATGGGCTGGCTTCGGGGAACCAAGGAGAAAGGCCAAGAGGTTTCTCTCTCGCTATGAAGGCACGTGGTTACTTGGATTCGATGCACGGATTCTTAGCACACGTAGTCGGACACGGACAGGGACCAGCACACTAGGGAGGTTCGAGTCGTTTTACCGACTAGGCCTTCCCGAGGAGCTACGGGCTTAGCACCACAGGGAGATTGAATTTGAGATAGAGCTCATCGGACAAATCCAATTTCCAAGGCCGTCTGCATGGCTCCGTGGAAGCCAAGGAACTGTGAGCAACTACCTGAGCTTCTTGACAAAGGTTTCATGCTCGAGTCACTCACCATGGGGCCCTTTGTTGTTTCGTGAAGAAGAAGGATGGAAGCATGCATCATGATACGTCATAGAACGAACCGGTTACAATCAAGGTATCCTCTTCCTGGAATAGATGACCTATTCGATCAATCAAGGGGCATCGGTGTTCTCTAAGGTAGATCTCAGATCGAGGTTATCATCGTAAAGGTTAAAGGGGATATACCAAGAACTGACGAACATTCGGACACTACGAGTTCGTGGTCATGCCCTTTAGCGTGACCAATGCTCCAACTACATTCATGGATCTCATGAACGAGTATTCAGGGAGTATTTAGATAAGTTTGTTATTGTGTTTATCGATGACATTCTTATCTACTCAGAACTCAGAAGAACATGCAGCACACGAAACTAGTATTAGACACTGATCACACAGACTTACGCAAGTTCACGAAATGTGAATTTTGGCTAGATCAGTGTCCTTCGGGTCACATCATCTCAAAGGATGGTATTATGGTGGATCCCAAGATAAGCGAGTGCTGATCAGGCCGTAAGAAACGCCGGGTGAAGGAGCTTTCGGGATTAGCGGATATTACGGGAAGTTTGTAGGATTTCTCCGTAGCCTCCCACCGCCGACGACCGAAAAAGGAAAGTTTCAGTGGTGACGAGGAGCACACGGCATGCTGAGCTAAAAGGAGATTGACCCGGTGCTCTATGGCTCGCAGGCTCGCATCGACATCTATAGTGATGCCTCTAAGTTGGGGAAGCGCAAGGTGATCGCCTATGCCTCCAGACAACTCAAGGATTATGAGAAGAATTACCCTACTCATGACCTTGAGCTTGCAGCAGTCGTCTTCTCTCAAAAATTTGGAGACATTACTTATATGGAGCTCACAGAGTGTATACGACTGACGTGATCAAGTACTTCACCTCGGATCTGAATATGCGACAGTCAATGAGATAAACTTGGCTGGTCAAGGACTACGATATAGACATCCTCTACCATCCAGGAAAGCCAATAAGGTAGCGATGCACTTAAGGTGAAATCAGCTACCTTATTATCTCTGACACCCGTGCGCCGGAGATCGTGGATTTCGGTCTCGAGCTCATCGTGGGACAGCTCTCTCTACTGACCCTAGAGTCTACCTTGCTTGGTGATATTCTTCGGGATCGGGACCCCGAGATTCGGAGAATCAAGCAAGGGCCGTAATCGTAGTAGAGAATTCGAGTGTCCGATAATGGCGGGTGTTGTATTTTGGCGGCACTCATGTTCCGATCGGAGGAGCTACGGAGATGTTTTAGATGAGGCTCACAGACTCCCGCGATGCATCCGTGCTCCACCAAAATGTATCAAGACTGAAGAAACACTTTTGGTGGCCGGGTGCGAGACATCGCAGATATGTTAGCATCCGCCTCACGAGGTCAGGGCGGAACATCGCGACGAGAGGAGGAGTTCTCGTTTACAATTCGTAATGGAAGTGGGAGGATATCTCGATGGACTTCATAGTGGGGCTACCCAGAACCACAAATGGTTTTGATGCCATCGGGTAATAGTTGAGGTTGACTAAATCGGCCCACTTTCTAGCTATCAAGATATCCTACTCCATGGAGAAGCTAGCTCGGTTATCTCCGAGATCGTGACACATGGAGTCCCCGAACCATCATTTTGCGACGAGCACGGATTTACATCACACTCCGAAGTGTGTTTCGACCATGGGCACCCAGTTAAAATTCGACCTGACTTTCCATCCTCGACGATGGTCGGAGCGGAAGTAAAAGTGCTCAAGATATGCTCCGAGCTTGTGCCCTAGATTTCAAGAAGTTGGTGCAAATATGCAGTCTAGCGCAATTTGCATACAACAATATCGCCACTATCGGCATGGCTCCATGAGGCACTATCATGGGCGGAGGATCATCATCCAACGATGTGTGTGAGGTGGTGAACCGAAGGAACTAGCTGGGATCTAGTCAGCGAATACCAGCCATGACCATCAGATTCGGGCGCAGAGGATAGAGGCGACAAACGATCGGGAAGAGCTATGCCGATACACACAGCCCCTAGAGTTTTTCGAGAGATAGGAGTTTTCTCGAGTAGCTCCCATGAAAGGAGTCATGCGTTTTGGGAAAAGGGAAGCTAGCTCCCGGATATGTGGGACCATACCTTATCACGAAGAGAGGGCAAGGTAGCATATGAGCTAGAGCTACCTCGGGAGATGTCATTTGTCCAATGTATTCATGTCTATCTGAAGAAGCATATTCGAGCGCCACCCTGTGATTGAGCCCCGGTTGGTACAGGTGTCGTGATGATCTCACAGATGTGACAATGACTATTCAGATAATAGGCAGATAAAGATTACGGAACAAGGAAGTACCATTAGTCAAAGTCGGTGGCAAAAAATGCAGAGGCACACCAGAGGCGAACATGAGGATAAGTACAGTCACCAGATTGTTCTAAGTTCGAGACTAACTTTTATAAGGTATGGGTTATAGCACCAAAAATTCTCAAAGTTTTAGAAATATAGTATGATTTTTGAATTTTTAGATATTTTTCCGGAATTTTCAGAAAGTAGAAAAACAATTAGGAAACGAAAATGGCCTAAGCGGAATCGAACCCAGACCTATGGGTTGAGGATAATAGTCTGAACCAGACCCGGGGCTGTGGCCGAAAGGGAACAATTTAATTTATATTAGAGTTGGGCCTAGTTACCCACTTAATATAAATAAGAACTTAAGTTGGGGTTTGGTTTATTTTGGTTGGTCTCATTCCCCTCACAAAAACCTCCATGATCCTCTCCAAACCCTCAACGCCAACACCCCTCTTCCTCCTCTCTCTCTCCCAAGCCACAAGGGCTCTCGGATCACTTCCTGCGAGGACTCCAACACGAAAAGGTTCATCGGAACGAGAAGACGTGAGCGGATCGTCGAGAGGATCGGTTTGGAAAACCTAGCGGATAGAATCGTGAAATTACGATCAAGAGGTGAAACCCTCACGCGATATAATAGCTATCGTTTGATTTTATGTGCATTAGTTTAGTTATATGCGTATGTTTTCGACACGTAGGGTGTATTTAACCTTCCTCACAGGTTTAGGGATTTAGTGAGTACCTTTAGATGGGTAGGACACGTCTTTTCTCCTTCAGTTGGAGGTTTAGATGTTGTTGGGTGCCTAAAGGTAGTCTCCCTAATAGAGAGGCACACTAAGTGTTCGATTAAATCACCAGCTTAGAAAAGAATGCACCTTAAGCATTTTAATAGCTCAGTTAAATGTATTAGAAGCATTTAAAAACAGTAAATCAGTTTGTGATAGCTTATATGGGACTACGGTCCAATGGGTGGGCTCCCACAGTCGCCTCTAGGTTCAGATAACCTAGCTCTAGGTTCAGATAACCTAGAAACAGCATGTTATATCAGTTAGCTATAGATATTAGTATTTTATTTTCAGTGGCACTGTACTGGATTAGATATCCATAACCTAGTAAACCCTGCTAAATTCGGGACTTGCAACCCCGGGTCTAGTAGGGATGCGCGCACAGCAAGTACAGTTGCCGGGCCCAACAGCATGTTTATTATTTTCACTTATTATGTACTAGTTTTCAAACTCAAAATCAGTTATGTTAGTTGAGTTGATTTCAGCTTCAGTTTAGTTTAGTTTAGCTCAGTATTATTGTTAGGATCCTGGATGGCTAGAGGGGGGTGAATAGCCTCTTCAAAAGCTAAAACTCAAAGATAAAACTCACACGAGTGGTTAGCGCAGCGGAAAACAAGTTAAGAACAGAATAAGAATAAGAGAAGAACCAAAGCAAACCACAGTGACTCAAGTGTTTACGAGGTTCGGGGATAACTTGCCCCTACTCCTCGGTGTCCGTAAGGTGGACAAGCCGATCTTCGGTAGATCAACCCCGGTGAACACCCGGCTATGAACTTTCTCCTTCTCGGTGGAGTGACCTCTCAACAAAATCTCAACAGGTATGTAGAATATAGCACAAGACTTACTGAGCTTGGTGACTTAGGAGAATGAAAATTAAGCTTACAGTCACGCGAAGCTTGAACTCGACACCATTCAAACTTTTTGGATGAGACTTTCTGAACTTCACCAACTCTTCAACCCCAGCCTTGTCTCATCTACATTCTCTCCTAACGGCAATAAAATTCCAACATGAAATCATGCCAAACTAAGCATCGCTCATTTTAATCATTTCTTTCTCATATCCTGAGCTCACACCAATGGAATTCTGGTCTTCACTGGTGTCTCTGAGCTCCACCCAATCACCATGAGTTGAGCTGATCGATGCCAGATCACCGCCAGATCGCAGCCACGATTTTGCTGCTTTAACAGGTTTACAGTGGAACATAGCAAAAGTCTCTCTGGTATCCTCTACTAATGAAGCTCAATTTGAAATCAACCAATTGCAAATTACCAGTAACCCGCACCTCAAAATCTTGCAGCAGATGGTTAGAAATATTTAGGCAAAGCAACTTTGAATCGAAAGAATCGGAGAAAGTGCATGCAAAACTATTATATGGATCGGTGCCGCACCGATCCACGCTCAATCTTTTTCGATTCGTTGCACGATCTCGATCGGTAACCGACCGATGATCGGTCTCGCACGTCGGATCGGTGTGTGACACGGTGTCCCTCGGGCCCGACGACCGTGATTAGCTAACGGTCCGGGGCCGGTCGGATCGCATTATACGGCTCACATGTTCTCACGATCACCGACGGGCCGTGACCGATCAACACGATGTTTCTGTCGATGCTATGCGACGGTATTACTTGATCCGATCCGGTGGCAGGCACCTGAGTGTCCTTGGATCTGCCTCGCCCCCGCCCGGTGCCATCGCATCGGATCATCAAGGTCAGATTTAAGAGGCAAGCTTCCAAGCTTGCTACTAATCTTCATCCGTCGGGGACCGAGCTCTTCTCCGACTATACATGCCAAGTTTCCATACTTGGACTTCCTACCGTACTGATTCCCTTGATCCATCTGGATTTTCTCGGACTTGCTTCAGCACCAGACTTCCAATGCACAGCTTCACTCACCGACTTCCCAATTGCGGCCTTCACTCACCAGACTTCCCAATTGCCTCGCTTCACTCCAGACTTTCTCAATTGCCTCGGCTTCACTCACAGGACTTTCCAATTGGCTTTCCTCACTGAGAACTTTTCCTCATTGCCTCGGCTTCACTCACGACTTCTCCAATCGCCTAGCTTCACCTGTGACTTTCCCCACAAGCTCCTTGCTCTCGACTCCTCTCCTTAATCAGTCAACCAAGTCAACCCCGATTTGTCGAGTTAATTCATATCTCGATTGAAACTTAAATCATGTCAACATCAAAACAACATCCGTGTCGATGTATCAACAATCTCCCCTTTTGTTGTTTGACAACACGATTTAAGTTTAGATCAGAAATGCTTTCATATCCATAATTTTAGGGAAATCGGGATCCTCCCCCTAAGACGGATATATCTCAAATATCTTCTCCCCTTTTTTTCATATTGAGTTTACAATTCGTCTCTAAACTTCAAATACTCTCTCCCCCTTTGTCAAACACCGAAAAGGTATATATATAAAAAAAAAATATGAGGACTGACAAACACCTCCCCCTTAAACCCATATCATAATCCACAAAAAGAAGTAAGATATGATAGAACTCAAGCAATGTCATATACATAGCATGAAAAAGATATCATAGGAGTACAAAACGCATGAAAATAAACATAATGTCTAAAGTAGCAACCATCCAGGACAGGCAATCAACATCGTATCTAGAACAAAGTAGCACAATCAACAATCAATCACATAATCAAAATCAACTCGCATCCTCTCATGCGAGGAGCGATCAACATGAGATAAGAGAATCCCTCGAGGGGCACGCTGCGCGAAGATGGATCTGTCAGAAGGCCGGGGTGGTGGGTCGCCATCCATCCCATAAACCTGATGAGTAGCCACTGATGTCTCCAGGGTCTCAGCGTCGGTCAATGTGTGGGAGACCAACGAACTCGCCACCACCATCTCCTCGTGGCGATCAAATCGTCCCTCTCCGATCCGCCGGTACTGGATCCACCTCGACAAGTGGGCAGGTGAGCACGAGCACCGCCGTGGGAGTGGTAACTCACCCCCTCCCATCCATCCACCTAATGGTCCATCCTCGATCGAGGATGCATTTGAAAACGACGCTTCAAGTCGCAATCCGCGAACCATCTTCACCAACCTCCCTTAGAGACATCTATACCCGAGAGCCAATCAAGTGACATGCCCATAAGGCATATAGACATTTATCGTCGCTGTCGATGGATGCATGAGTTAAATCGATATGCATATCACCGACGCCGACAATAGAACATGGATAAACGCATCGACGACAAAGGATAGTGAATGCCATAATTTGAAGACATTGTGACCACTTTAAAAGATATAGTCGTAAAGGCTAAGGCTGGGAAATTGGGAAAGTCTAATCCCAGGGTGTCGAAATACTCATAGAGTGAGGAGAGAGGAGGCAACCAGAGAACCGATCAGTAAGCGGCCGGCATTTACACGATGTCGAAGTCAATCATATTGAAATCAACGCGTTTTGTAGCCACCGGGTTCTATAATTACCATCAAAGTCGATGAAGATTATTATAATTCGAGACTAAGTCAAGGTTGATGTCTCTCTCTACCAAGGTGTCAAGTTTGTAGTAGTCGATAGTTTCAGTTATGCGGACAAAATTGCTCATGTACTTCTTCAACCGACCTACACGGAGCAACTTGAAAGTCCTCCTTAAAGTTTTCTCAATGCTGGTTTGGGAATCTCCCGAACGGATGGTTGGTCGGGAAGAGGTAGGAACCTTAGATTTGGACTTATCCGACTTAGAGGTACCCTCCCCTGCAGATTTCTTCCTAAGGATGGGAAATGGGACATGGCCAAGGTACACATGGGAGCACAAGACCACCAACAAAACGCAAATGCAAGTGAGAAAAAAATGCTAAGGATGAATAGAATGGGAAGAGGAAGTTACCTGAGGCATTACTTCGGTTTCGGAGAAAGAAACGAGTCGTCCGGGAAGCGAGAGAAGGTAGGTAGGTTCGTGACGCGAGAGTGGGAGGTTTTAAGAGGGTACCCGATCGGACGGCCGTCCGGTGAGAAATGAACGATCAGATCCTTGGATCGGAGATATGCGGATCGTCCCCGATCGGCATCCTTCGGTCCCGGACCGCTCAAAACGACAGTAACCTATCGAAATTTCCTCGAATCATCGATCAGAAAACCGATCGAAACTCCGATATACTTCGTTCCTTGAAGTTGCGTCTGATCCGATCGCAAGAGTCGTGAAGACCGTGGAGCCCGGATGGAGGACGATCGGAGTCCTGATGTCGACATCAATTCTCGATATCGACTTATATCTGAAACTCAGTAAAAAGTCCTAAATTTTGTTCCAACAACTTCCTAGGATCCTAGAAGCCCATAGATTATAGTTAGTGATATCGGATGGATAATTCCTAATGATTTGCTCTCAAGAATTGAACTCATTCAAGGCTTAGAAATTCAAAATTTAAACCTTCTCGATTCTTAGCTTCAAAATCAGTGAATCTCCACAAACTTAGGAAATTGCTGAAACTACAATCTGTAGTGAAGCAAAGTCCCAAAACTGACATAGGCTACCTATAACCTATTCCAAAATTCGTCCTCTCTATGATTAGTTTCAAGTTTGTCAAAATAAGTCTTAGTTCCTAATACTTCTTTATCAACTTGTCCTAACATCAATCAAAGTCATGAAATGTATCAAGCAAAAAGTATCAACCAAACACATTAACTATGTTAGACAATTTCTAGACAAAAGTCCAACCAAGATTCCTTGGTTGGAATGTATGAGTAAGATCTAGGAACCAAATACACATGAATTGTGTAATGGTGTTCCCCAAACTCAATTAATGTCTCTTCAACCTAATTATTCAAGGGATGCATGATACATTTTGAATAATTTGGTTGATCCTAGCATCTCACCCCATTTCTAGCAAACAAAAACATTTTGTTAAACCTTATAGTGTATGTGAGATGTTCCCAAGTTGCCCAAATTTTTGTCCCAATTACTCTTGTCATTTTAATAGTCCTTATTGATCATGGTGAAACTCTAATGACCTAAGGAGCCAAACACATTCCCAACTCCCTCCTTAAATGACTAAATTCATTATCGGCTAGGTTTGACTTTGACTCAACATATGTGAGTGCAATGTCTCCCCTAGCTACATGATCTCTAATGAAGTGATGACGCACTTCAATGTGTTTTGTCCTTGAATGATGGACTGGATTTTTAGTTAGGTTAATCGTGCTAATGTTATCACATAGCACTTGTACACCCTTGTAAGAAAATCCATAATCCTCTAAGGTGTGTATCATCCACAACAATTGTACACTCCATATATATTCACCTGGCTCATGGAGAGAGCAACAATGTTGCTTCCGACTCCAACTAACTAAAGATGACCCTAAAATTGGCAACCCCACTCGTCTTTTCCGATCCAATTTGCACCCAAAGATAATCGAATCGTATAACCTATCAAGTCAAAAGACCTGTACGAGGATACCAAAGACCTACTCTTATTGTGCCCTTAAGATATCTCAAAATTCTTTTAACTGCAATTAAATGAGATTCCTTTGCACAGACTTGATACCTAGCGCACATGCCCACAGCAAAAAGTATATCGGGTCTATCGGCTGTGAGATATAGAAGACTACCGATCATGCTTCTATATTGCGTAGATCCACTCTCATCATTGTCAAGAGCCATTGGAGTGGACACTTCCTTAGAGTCACTCATATTGAATTTTTCGAGCATCTCTTGAGTGTATTTTCTTGATGGACATAAATACCATCTCTAGTTTGTTTGATTTCGAGTCCAAGGAAGAAAGTCAATTCTCCCACTAGACTCATCTCAAACTCACTCTCCATGTGAGTGATGAACTCATTTAAATAGCCCTTGTTGTTTGAGCCACAAATTATGTCATCAAAAATATTTTCACCATCTCTACGTAGAAATAGTGTTGGGTCTATTTGTCCTCTAACAAAGCCCTTCTCTAGTAGATATGTTGACAACCTTTCGTACCAAGCTCGTGGTGCTTGTTTAAGCCCATAAAGTGCTTTCTTGAGCTTGTACACGTGATTTGGAGATTCGGTATTCACAAATCCCGGTGGTTGTTCAACATAAACTTCTTCCTTAATGAGACCATTTAAGAAGGCCGATTTTACATCCATTTGATAGAGCTTGAAACCTCTATGTGCAGCAAAAGCTAGCATTAAGCGAATGGACTCTAATCGGGCCACTGGAGCATATGTCTCATCATAATCAAGGCCTTCAACTTGACTATAGCCCTTGGCTACAAGTCTTGCCTTGTTTCTAACTACCTCTCCCTTTTGGTTCAATTTGTTCTTGAAGACCCATTTGGTTCCAATAATGGTGGTCTTCTTAGGTCTGGGAACCAAGTCCCATACTTGGCTCCTTTCAAATTGACCTAATTCGTCTTGCATAGCTATGATCCACTCAGGATCATGCAATGCCTCATCAATTAATCTAGGTTCAATTTCTGAGATCAAAGCGACCTCATTGGACTCATTTCTAAAGAATGACCTAGTCCTAACCCCTTGATGGATGTCTCCCACAATCTGGTCTTGGGGGTGACTAGTGTCTAACCTAGACTGCCTTGGTGCTGATGGTGCCTCATGAGTGGTCTCACTTGGCACAGACAAGGACTCAATATCAGACAATGGATCCACCTGAGTTCTTTGTTGTCCTTGCTCATCATTATCAGAGTCAATTTCGACTCTTTCGATGTTTTGGTCATTCAAACTTAGCCTTCTAAGTTCGAATTGAATTTGTTCTACATCCCTTGATTGATCATTTAAATTAGGGATTTCTTCCTACATCAGAGGACTCTTCAATCAATTTAGTCCCACTGTTGACTCGATAAACATTCGGTGAGTGAATACCCGACCAGTATCCCTTCATCCCTTAGCCGTGAACTTCCCAAGATGATCCTTTGTGTTCAAGATAAACACCTTACAACCAAACACCCTAAGATGTTTAATTGTAGGTGGTTTCCAAACCAAAGTTCATGAGGGTCTTTCCTAAAATCTGTGTATTAGGACTCGATTTTGCATAGCAGATACTCCATACCGGTAAGTAGCTCTCAGAAGAGTACTCAAGCATGGCGACTCTCCTGTAGGACTCGGTTCTTTCTCTCCACAACCCCATTTTGTGGGGTCCTTGGAGTAGAGAACTCATGTCTATAACCCTTCTCTTGACAAAACTCTAAAAACCTATGGTTTTGGAATTCACCACCATGATCACTCCTAATGGTTTTAATTGTGGTTGATTTTTCATTTTCCGTTCTTCTACAAAAAGAAATGAAAATATCTATGGTTTGGTCCTTATGTTTCAAAAAGAAGGTCCAAGTATATCTAGTGAAATCATCAATAATCACAAGACAATATCTACTTCCATTCAAAGATATTACACTACTGCAATCAAATAGGTCCATGTGCAATAAGTCTAACGGAGTAGAAGTACTTACAATGCTTTTACCTTTATGAACCGTTTTTGTTTGCTTACCCTTTTGACATGCATCACATAGTTTGTTCTTTTGATATTTGATGCTTGGTAAGCCTCGCACTAATCCTTTGTTTGCTAGCTTCCGGATGTTCTTCATGTTTACATGTGCCAACCTTCTATGCCATAGCCAAGACTCTTCTTCTTTTGACATGAAACACTTAATCAAAGCATTAGTAGCACTTTTAAATGATACTTGATAAATATTGTCTACCCTTGTGCCTACTAGTACTGTGTCAAGTGTGTCAATGTTTTTAACCAAACATTGACTTGAATGAAATTCAATTGTGTAACCCGTATCACACAATTTACTGACACTTAGGAGATTAAAAGTCATTCCCTTGACTAGAAGGACATTCTTGATATGAAGGCATTCGGATATATGAATGTCTCCAACTCCTATTACCTTAAGACTACCATTGTTACCAAAGGACACATTACCTCTACTTTTGTTTTGAAGAGAAGCAAATAGAGATTTGTCCCCGGTCATGTGCTTGGAGCATCCACTATCAACAAACCAAGTTGATAGGTGCTCCCCCTCGATCAATGCCTACAAGATACGAAAGATAGATGTTTTAGGTACCCAAATCTTGGGACCTAATGCATCTACAAGAAGTGACCTAGGAACCCATGCTTTGGTCATACCCTTCCTAGTTCCATGAACCCTAGAATCATTTGATCTATGGTATTGGGTCCTAGACACTAATGAGATAAAACTCGATTCTTTGGGTTGATAACCTATCCCGGCTTTGTTGTAGACTGCCCTTTGGGCATTTAAGATCATGTCTAATGTCTTAGAGCTAGTTGAGAATTTCTCAAGCATTTTCTTGAGCTTCTCAACCTCACTCTTCAAAGCCTTGTTCTCATCTTCAAGAAGCTCTAGATGAAGGTCATCAACCTCATCTTCCCTAAGAGCCTTTAGCATTTCTACTTCTTCTTTTAACAATTTATTTTCTGTTTTCGACTTTTTAAGCAATGTAGATAAATGAGTAATAGTCTTATAACATTTTTCTACATGAGAAGAGGTTACCTCTTCATCATCCGAGGATGATGAGGCCGCGTTTGAAGCATCACTTGAGTTGCCATCGCTTCCGGAGTCCTCCCTTGCCATGAGTGCTAAATGGCGAGTGCTCTTCTCCTTCTTCTCTTCTTCCTCGGATGAGCTTGAAGATGACTCATCCCAAGTGGCCTTAAGGGCCTTCTTCTTTTTGCTTCTTTCTTCTTTCTTCTTGGCTCGTTCTTCCTTCTTCTTGGCTCGTTCTTCCTTCTTGAGCTTAGGACACTCACTTCGGTAGTGCCCTTTCTTACTACATTCATAGCACGTAACGTTAGATTTATCTATGTTCGGATCATTAGGTTTACCTTTGTATCTTCGGCTTCTTCTCATGATCCTCCTCACGAAATTCGCCATTTCGCTTGATGACGATGATTCGCCTTCGTCATCGGACTCGGAGGAAGAGGTGGATGAGGAGATCTCCTTTTCTTTCTTCTTTTCCTTCTTCCTTCTCCCATCCTTGCTCCTTTCTCCTGCAACAAGAGCAATACCTTTCTCCTTTTGGCCTTTGTTAGCAAGTTCATGTAATTCCATTTCACAGAAAAATTCATCTAACTTGACAATTGAAAGATCCTTGGATACCTTGTAGGCATCTACCATAGATGACCACAAGGCATTCCTAGGAAAAGCTTTAAGTGCATACCTTACAAGATCGCGGTTTTCTACATGTTCATCTATGGAATGGAGACCGTTAATGATCTCTTTAAACCTACCATGAAGTTCACTTACATTCTCATTTTCCTTCATGGTGAGGTTCTGGAGTTGGTTGAGGAACAAGTCTCTCTTGGCAATTCGAGAGTCCCGAGTTCCTTCTTGAAGCTCAATGAGCTTGTTCCATAGATCTCTTGCACTAGTAAAAGGACCTACCTTGACTAGTTGGTCCTTGGCGATTCCACATTGCAAGGTGACCATGGCCTTGGCATCGGCTTGTGCTTTGCGGAGTTGTTCGGTAGACCACCTTGACGATTCGAGCTCCTTACCTTCCTCATCTCTTGGTGGTGTGTAGCCTTCCTTGACTGAGAACCACATGGCAATGTCCGTCTTTAGGTAATACTCCATGCGTCCCTTCCAGTACTGGAAATCTGCCCCTTCAAAGTAAGGTGGTCGATTTGTGCTAAAACCTTCCCTCATGGCCATCTCTTTGCTCTTAGGTTGTTAAGCCGGATGAAGAGCTCCAAGCTCTGATACCACTTGTTAGGATCTTGGATGGCTAGAGGGGGGTGAATAGCCTCTTCAAAAGCTAAAACTCAAAGATAAAACTCACACGAGTGGTTAGCGCAGCGGAAAACAAGTTAAGAACAGAATAAGAATAAGAGAAGAACCAAAGCAAACCACAGTGACTCAAGTGTTTACGAGGTTCGGGGATAACTTGCCCCTACTCCTCGGTGTCCGTAAGGTGGACAAGCCGATCTTCGGTAGATCAACCCCGGTGAACACCCGGCTATGAACTTTCTCCTTCTCGGTGGAGTGACCTCTCAACAAAATCTCAACGGGTATGTAGAATATAGCACAAGACTTACTGAGCTTGGTGACTTAGGAGAATGAAAATTAAGCTTACAGTCACGCGAAGGTCAGTGAAACAGAGAGCAAGTCGAGACAGCCGCTTCTCAGCCCCGAGCGTCAAAGCTTTTGCACCGATCGACAGAGAGTTTCTTTTCTCCAGAAAAACTTCTTCTTAACCCTCTCTTCAACCAGCCTTTTATGTCTCTGCCATCTCTGCCTTTCGCCCGCAACGGATCCCTGCCAAACTGCAGCAAATCTCTGCATCCAGCCATAGCATCGCCAATCACGCTTCTTTCTCATCTGATCATCTGAGCTCACACCAATGGAATTCTGGTCTTCACTGGTGTCTCTGAGCTCCACCCAATCACCATGAGTTGAGCTGATCGATGCCAGATCACCGCCAGATCGCAGCCACGACTTTGCTGCTTTAACAGGTTTACAGTGGAACATAGCAAAAGTTTCTCTGGTATCCTCTACTAATGAAGCTCAATTTGAAATCAACCAATTGCAAATTACCAGTAACCTGCACCTCAAAATCTTGCAGCAGATGGTTAGAAATATTTAGGCAAAAGCAACTTTGAATCAGAAAGAATCAGAGAAAGTGCATGCAAAACAGATTATAATATGGATCGGTCGACCGATCCATACGCTCAAATCTCTTTTCGATCGATCTCGATCGGTCGTGGACCGATCGGAAACTTGATCGGTCCCCGTCACCCGATCGTCAAGTTTCGGACCGGCGATCGGGCGTATCTCACCGGTCAGGCATCGAGTATAGATGGCCTCGCAAGATGTCAGCGGGTTCATCGATCGGCCGGCGGACCGCAAGATCAAGATGCTCGAGTATTTACCGATCGGTCGAGAGACCGATCGGTAACACTTAGTTAATCTGGATCGCGTTCACGACCGATCACTGTCTTACATACCTTGGATCGGTCATCGACCGATCCAAGTCGGATTTAAGAGGCAAGCTTCCAAGCTTGCTACCCTTAATCCTGACAGTCCAGAGACCGAGCTACCGAGCTCTTCTCCGACTATACATGCCAAGTTTCCATACTTGACTTCAATACCGGATGTCCGATCACCCCTTGATCCATCTGGATTTTTCCTTCGCTCGCTTCACTCACCGTGACTTTCCCAATCGGCTCCTCACTCACCAGACTTTCCAATTGCCCGGCTTCACTCACCAGACTTCTCCACTTGCTGGCTTCACTCACTGTGACTTTCCAATTGCCCGCTTCACTCAGACTTTCAATTGCTGGCTTCTCACAGGACTTTCCAATTGGCTCCACTGGACTTTTCACGGCTTCACTCACCAGGACTTCCAATGCAGCCGGCTTCACTCACTGACTTTCCCGTGCCAAGCTCCTTGCTCGGACTTTTCCCAATCAGATTAATCAGGTCAACCAAGTCAACCCTGATTTGTCTGAGTTAATTCAATATCTGATTGAAACTTAAATACGTGTCAACATCAAAACAACATCCGTGTCAGACTGTATCAACAATCTCCCCCTTTTTGTTGTTTGACAACACGATTTAAGTTTAGATCAGAAATGCTTTCATATCCATAATTTTAGGGAAATCGGGATCCTCCCCCTAAGACGGATATATCTCAAATATCTTCTCCCCTTTTTTTCATATTGAGTTTACAATTCGTCTCTAAACTTCAAATACTCTCTCCCCCTTTGTCAAACACCGAAAAGGTATATATATAAAAAAAAATATGAGGACTGACAAACACCTCCCCCTTAAACCCATATCATAATCCACAAAAAGAAGTAAGATATGATAGAACTCAAGCAATGTCATATACATAGCATGAAAAAGATATCATAGGAGTACAAAACGCATGAAAATAAACATAATGTCTAAAGTAGCAACCATCCAGGACAGGTAATCAACATCGTATCTAGAACAAAGTAGCACAATCAACAATCAATCACATAATCAAAATCAACTCGCATCCTCATCATGAGGAGCAGTGTCATCAGCAACAGGATAAGAGAATCCCTGAGGGGGTACGCCGCTGCCTGAAGATGGATCGTCTGTAGAAGGCTGAGGTGGTGGGTGGCTGGCCATCCATCCCATAAACGCCTGATGAGTAGCCAGCTGATGTCTCTGTAGGGTCTCAAAGCGTCGGTCAATGTGGAGACGTAGACCAACGAACTCAGCAGCCACCATCTCCTCGTGGCGATCAAATCGGTCCTCCAACTCCGCGATCTGCCAGCGCAGATCTGGATCCGCCTCGACAAGTGCAGCTGGAGCAGGAGCACGAGCACCCTGTCGTGGGAGTGGTAACTCACCCAGTGCCCTCCCATCCATCCACCTAATGGTCCCATCCTGACTGAGGATGCCAGATTTGGAAAACGCACGCTTCCCAAGTCGACAATCCTGGCGAACCATCTTCACCAACCTCCCCTTAGAGACATCTATACCCAAAGTCTCGAGCCAATCAGTAATGACATGCCCATAAGGCATATAGACATTGTCGCCGCTTGGCGTGCTATGGAATACGATGGATGCATAGATATTGGACATGATATCAAAATCTAGACGCCGACGTAACCCGTAAAGCATCAGACAGTGATACGGGCGAATCTCTGCCAACGATTTAGTGGTGATCGGTAGAAGACATTGTGTGACCACTTTAAAAAGGATATAGTCAGGAGGAGAAAGGCTAAGGGCTGGAAATGTGGGAAAGTCGTCATCCAACTCATCTAATCCATCCTGTCTGGGGTGTCCAAAGAAATACTCATAGATTGAGTCAGGTGAGGCATCGAGAGGAGGAGGCACGGGGTCTGGCAAATCAGGGTAGAAAGCGAGCAACCCCGTACTTACACGACAAGCCAAATAACCCAAGAAGTCAATCATATTGAAATCAACGTTTTGCTTAGCCACTCGGGTTCTATAATTACCATCCAAAGTCTGATGAAGATTATTATAGAATTCCGAGACTAAGTCAAGGTTGATGTCTCTCTCCAAATATACCAAGGTGTCAAGTTTGTAGTAGTCGATAGTTTCGGTTATGGACGGACAAAATTCGTTCATGTACTTCTTATCAACCGACCTACACGGGAGCAACTTGAAAGTCCTGTCCTTAAAGTTTTTCTCAAACTGTTGGTTCGGGAATCTCCCCGAACTGGATGGTTGAGGTCGGGAAGAGGTAGGAACCTTAGATTTGGACTTATCCGACTTAGAGGTACCCTCCCCTGCAGATTTCTTCCTAAGGATGGGAAATGGGACATGACCGGGGTACACATGGGAGCACAAGACCACAACAGATGAGTACCGACCCAAAAACGCAAATGCAGTGAGAAAAAAAAATGCTAAGGATGAATAGAATGGGAAGAGGAAGTTACCTTGGAGGCATTACTTCGTTCGTCGGAGAAAGAAACGAGGGTCGGCCGGCGCTGGGAAGAAGAAACGAGAGAAGCGGAGAGGTAGGGTTCGCGTGAGACGCCAAAGAGTGGGAGGTTTTAAGAGGGTAGGTGACCAACCCGATCGGACGGCCGTCCGATCAGGAGAAGGATTGAACGATCAGATCCTTGGATCGGAGATAGCGGATCGGTCCCTGGACCGATCAGGCATCCTTCAGATCGGTCCCGGGACCGTTCAAAACGCGAACAGAACCTATCGAAATTTCCTGATCGGTCGGCAGACCGATCAGGAAACCTCCTGATCGGTCCGCAAACTCTCTGTTCGATATCTGAACGGTCTGCAGACCGTTCAGATATGATTGTCGCAAGAGAGCCCCTGACCGGACTGTGGACCGATCAGGGAGTCTCCTGACCGGTCCAGCGACCGATCAGTGTCTGATACTTCAGACTTCTGATATCTGAAACTCGTATCAAAAGTCCTAAATTTTGTTCCAACAACTTCCTAGGATCCTAGAAGCCCATAGATTATAGTTAGTGATATCAGATGGATAATTCCTAATGATTTGCTCTCAAGAATTGAACTCATTCAAGGCTTAGAAATTCAAAATTTAAACCTTCTCGATTCTTAGCTTCAAAATCAGTGAATCTCCACAAACTTAGGAAATTGCTGAAACTACAATCTGTAGTGAAGCAAAGTCCCAAAACTGACATAGGCTACCTATAACCTATTCCAAAATTCGTCCTCTCTATGATTAGTTTCAAGTTTGTCAAAATAAGTCTTAGTTCCTAATACTTCTTTATCAACTTGTCCTAACATCAATCAAAGTCATGAAATGTATCAAGCAGAAAGTATCAACCAAACACATTAACTATGTTAGACAATTTCTAGACAAAAGTCCAACCAAGATTCCTTGGTTGGAATGTATGAGTAAGATCTAGGAACCAAATACACATGAATTGTGTAATGGTGTTCCCCAAACTCAATTAATGTCTCTTCAACCTAATTATTCAAGGGATGCATGATACATTTTGAATAATTTGGTTGATCCTAGCATCTCACCCCATTTCTAGCAAACAAAAACATTTTGTTAAACCTTATAGTGTATGTGAGATGTTCCCAAGTTGCCCAAATTTTTGTCCCAATTACTCTTGTCATCTTAATAGTCCTTATTGATCATGGTGAAACTCTAATGACCTAAGGAGCCAAACACATTCCCAACTCCCTCCTTAAATGACTAAATTCATTTTCCGGAAGGGGTTTGGTGAAAATATCAGCTAGGTTTGACTTTGACTCAACATATGTGAGTGCAATGTCTCCCCTAGCTACATGATCTCTAATGAAGTGATGACGCACTTCAATGTGTTTTGTCCTTGAATGATGGACTGGATTTTTAGTTAGGTTAATCGTGCTAATGTTATCACATAGCACTTGTACACCCTTGTAAGAAAATCCATAATCCTCTAAGGTGTGTATCATCCACAACAATTGCGATACACTCTCTCCCATGGCAATATATTCACCTCGGTCGTGGAGAGAGCAACACAATGTTGCTTCCGACTTGACCAACTAACTAAAGATGACCCTAAAAATTGGCAACCCCCACTCGTACTTTTCCGATCCAATTTGCACCCAGCATAATCGGAATCGGTATAACCTATCAAGTCAAAAGACTCGGTACGAGGATACCAAAGACCTACTCTTATTGTGCCCTTAAGATATCTCAAAATTCTTTTAACTGCAATTAAATGAGATTCCTTTGCACAGACTTGATACCTAGCGCACATGCCCACAGCAAAAAGTATATCGGCTCGCTGTGAGATATAGAAGACTACCGATCATGCTTCTATATTGCGTTAGATCAACTGGTTTTCCACTCTCATCATTGTCAAGGCGAGTGTTTGTCGCCATTGGAGTGGACACTTCCTTAGAGTCACTCATATTGAATTTTCTGAGCATCTCTTGAGTGTATTTTGCTTGATGGACATAAATACCATCTCTAGTTTGTTTGATTTCGAGTCCAAGGAAGAAAGTCAATTCTCCCACTAGACTCATCTCAAACTCACTCTCCATGTGAGTGATGAACTCATTTAAATAGCCCTTGTTGTTTGAGCCACAAATTATGTCATCGACATATACTTGGGCTACAAAAATATTTTCACCATCTCTACGTAGAAATAGTGTTGGGTCTATTTGTCCTCTAACAAAGCCCTTCTCTAGTAGATATGTTGACAACCTTTCGTACCAAGCTCGTGGTGCTTGTTTAAGCCCATAAAGTGCTTTCTTGAGCTTGTACACGTGATTTGGAGATTCGGTATTCACAAATCCCGGTGGTTGTTCAACATAAACTTCTTCCTTAATGAGACCATTTAAGAAGGCCGATTTTACATCCATTTGATAGAGCTTGAAACCTCTATGTGCAGCAAAAGCTAGCATTAAGCGAATGGACTCTAATCGGGCCACTGGAGCATATGTCTCATCATAATCAAGGCCTTCAACTTGACTATAGCCCTTGGCTACAAGTCTTGCCTTGTTTCTAACTACCTCTCCCTTTTGGTTCAATTTGTTCTTGAAGACCCATTTGGTTCCAATAATGGTGGTCTTCTTAGGTCTGGGAACCAAGTCCCATACTTGGCTCCTTTCAAATTGACCTAATTCGTCTTGCATAGCTATGATCCACTCAGGATCATGCAATGCCTCATCAATTAATCTAGGTTCAATTTCTGAGATCAAGGCGACCTCATTGGACTCATTTCTAAAGAATGACCTAGTCCTAACCCCTTGATGGATGTCTCCCACAATCTGGTCTTGGGGGTGACTAGTGTCTAACCTAGACTGCCTTGGTGCTGATGGTGCCTCATGAGTGGTCTCACTTGGCACAGACAAGGACTCAATATCAGACAATGGATCCACCTGAGTTCTTTGTTGTCCTTGCTCATCATTATCAGAGTCAATTTCGACTCTTTCGATGTTTTGGTCATTCAAACTTTGCCTTCTAAGTTCGAATTGAATTTGTTCTACATCCCTTGATTGATCATTTAAATTAGGGATTTCTTCAAAAGCTACATCAGAGGACTCTTCAATCAATTTAGTCCTACTGTTGTAGTGAGTGAATACCCGACCAGTATCCCTTCATCAGCCTTAGCCGTGAACTTCCCAAGATGATCCTTTGTGTTCAAGATAAACACCTTACAACCAAACACCCTAAGATGTTTAATTGTAGGTGGTTTCCCAAACCAAAGTTCATGAGGGGTCTTTCCTAAAAATCTGTGTATCAGGACTCGATTTTGCACATAGCAAGCTGTACTCACAGCTTCGGCCCATAAGTAGCTCGGCAAAGAGTACTCATGAAGCATGCTTCGTGCAGCTTCCTGTAGGACTCGGTTCTTTCTCTCCACAACCCCATTTTGCTGTGGGGTCCTTGGAGTAGAGAACTCATGTCTATAACCCTTCTCTTGACAAAACTCTAAAAACCTATGGTTTTGGAATTCACCACCATGATCACTCCTAATGGTTTTAATTGTGGTTGATTTTTCATTTTCCGTTCTTCTACAAAAAGAAATGAAAATATCTATGGTTTGGTCCTTATGTTTCAAAAAGAAGGTCCAAGTATATCTAGTGAAATCATCAATAATCACAAGACAATATCTACTTCCATTCAAAGATATTACACTACTGCAATCAAATAGGTCCATGTGCAATAAGTCTAACGGAGTAGAAGTACTTACAATGCTTTTACCTTTATGAACCGCTTTTGTTTGCTTACCCTTTTGACATGCATCACATAGTTTGTTCTTTTGATATTTGATGCTTGGTAAGCCTCGCACTAATCCTTTGTTTGCTAGCTTCCGGATGTTCTTCATGTTTACATGTGCCAACCTTCTATGCCATAGCCAAGACTCTTCTTCTTTTGACATGAAACACTTAATCAAAGCATTAGTAGCACTTTTAAATGATACTTGATAAATATTGTCTACCCTTGTGCCTACTAGTACTGTGTCAAGTGTGTCAATGTTTTTAACCAAACATTGACTTGAATGAAATTCAATTGTGTAACCCGTATCACACAATTGACTGACACTTAGGAGATTAAAAGTCATTCCCTTGACTAGAAGGACATTCTTGATATGAAGGCATTCGGATATATGAATGTCTCCAACTCCTATTACCTTAAGACTACCATTGTTACCAAAGGACACATTACCTCTACTTTTGTTTTGAAGAGAAGCAAATAGAGATTTGTCCCCGGTCATGTGCTTGGAGCATCCACTATCAACAAACCAAGTTGATAGGTGCTCCCCCTCGATCAATGCCTACAAGATACGAAAGATAGATGTTTTAGGTACCCAAATCTTGGGACCTAATGCATCTACAAGAAGTGACCTAGGAACCCATGCTTTGGTCATACCCTTCCTAGTTCCATGAACCCTAGAATCATTTGATCTATGGTATTGGGTCCTAGACACTAATGAGATAAAACTCGATTCTTTGGGTTGATAACCTATCCCGGCTTTGTTGTAGACTGCCCTTTGGGCATTTAAGATCATGTCTAATGTCTTAGAGCTAGTTGAGAATTTCTCAAGCATTTTCTTGAGCTTCTCAACCTCACTCTTCAAAGCCTTGTTCTCATCTTCAAGAAGCTCTAGATGAAGGTCATCAACCTCATCTTCCCTAAGAGCCTTTAGCATTTCTACTTCTTCTTTTAACAATTTATTTTCTGTTTTCGACTTTTTAAGCAATGTAGATAAATGAGTAATAGTCTTATAACATTTTTCTACATGAGAAGAGGTTACCTCTTCATCATCCGAGGATGATGAGGCCGCGTTTGAAGCATCACTTGAGTTGCCATCGCTTCCGGAGTCCTCCCTTGCCATGAGTGCTAAATGGCGAGTGCTCTTCTCCTTCTTCTCTTCTTCCTCGGATGAGCTTGAAGATGACTCATCCCAAGTGGCCTTAAGGGCCTTCTTCTTTTTGCTTCTTTCTTCTTTCTTCTTGGCTCGTTCTTCCTTCTTCTTGGCTCGTTCTTCCTTCTTGAGCTTAGGACACTCACTTCGGTAGTGCCCTTTCTTACTACATTCATAGCACGTAACGTTAGATTTATCTATGTTCGGATCATTAGGTTTACCTTTGTATCTTCGGCTTCTTCTCATGATCCTCCTCACGAAATTCGCCATTTCGCTTGATGACGATGATTCGCCTTCGTCATCGGACTCGGAGGAAGAGGTGGATGAGGAGATCTCCTTTTCTTTCTTCTTTTCCTTCTTCCTTCTCCCATCCTTGCTCCTTTCTCCTGCAACAAGAGCAATACCTTTCTCCTTTTGGCCTTTGTTAGCAAGTTCATGTAATTCCATTTCACAGAAAAATTCATCTAACTTGACAATTGAAAGATCCTTGGATACCTTGTAGGCATCTACCATAGATGACCACAAGGCATTCCTAGGAAAAGCTTTAAGTGCATACCTTACAAGATCGCGGTTTTCTACATGTTCATCTATGGAATGGAGACCGTTAATGATCTCTTTAAACCTACCATGAAGTTCACTTACATTCTCATTTTCCTTCATGGTGAGGTTCTGGAGTTGGTTGAGGAACAAGTCTCTCTTGGCAATTCGAGAGTCCCGAGTTCCTTCTTGAAGCTCAATGAGCTTGTTCCATAGATCTCTTGCACTAGTAAAAGGACCTACCTTGACTAGTTGGTCCTTGGCGATTCCACATTGCAAGGTGACCATGGCCTTGGCATCGGCTTGTGCTTTGCGGAGTTGTTCGGTAGACCACCTTGACGATTCGAGCTCCTTACCTTCCTCATCTCTTGGTGGTGTGTAGCCTTCCTTGACTGAGAACCACATGGCAATGTCCGTCTTTAGGTAATACTCCATGCGTCCCTTCCAGTACTGGAAATCTGCCCCTTCAAAGTAAGGTGGTCGATTTGTGCTAAAACCTTCCCTCATGGCCATCTCTTTGCTCTTAGGTTGTTAAGCCGGATGAAGAGCTCCAAGCTCTGATACCACTTGTTAGGATCCTGGATGGCTAGAGGGGGGTGAATAGCCTCTTCAAAAGCTAAAACTCAAAGATAAAACTCACACGAGTGGTTAGCGCAGCGGAAAACAAGTTAAGAACAGAATAAGAATAAGAGAAGAACCAAAGCAAACCACAGTGACTCAAGTGTTTACGAGGTTCGGGGATAACTTGCCCCTACTCCTCGGTGTCCGTAAGGTGGACAAGCCGATCTTCGGTAGATCAACCCCGGTGAACACCCGGCTATGAACTTTCTCCTTCTCGGTGGAGTGACCTCTCAACAAAATCTCAACAGGTATGTAGAATATAGCACAAGACTTACTGAGCTTGGTGACTTAGGAGAATGAAAATTAAGCTTACAGTCACGCGAAGGTCAGTGAAACAGAGAGCAAGTCGAGACAGCCGCTTCTCAGCCCCGAGCGTCAAAGCTTTTTTCTCTGCCATCTCTGCCTTTCGCCCGCAACGGATCCCTGCCAAACTGCAGCAAATCTCTGCATCCAGCCATAGCATCGCCAATCACGCTTCTTTCTCATCTGATCATCTGAGCTCACACCAATGGAATTCTGGTCTTCACTGGTGTCTCTGAGCTCCACCCAATCACCATGAGTTGAGCTGATCGATGCCAGATCACCGCCAGATCGCAGCCACGATTTTGCTGCTTTAACAGGTTTACAGCAAAAGTCTCTCTGGTATCCTCTACTAATGAAGCTCAATTTGAAATCAACCAATTGCAAATTACCAGTAACCTGCACCTCAAAATCTTGCAGCAGATGGTTAGAAATATTTAGGCAAAAGCAACTTTGAATCAGAAAGAATCAGAGAAAGTGCATGCAAAACAGACTATAATATGGATCGGTCTGCAGACCGATCCATACGCTCACAAGCCTGATCGGTCTCCGGACCGATCAGGCATAATCTGACCGGCCCCGAGACCGGTCAAGATCGATACAGTAGCGCAGTATGCTACTGAGTTCTCACTGATCGGTCGGCGGACCGATCAGTAACAACACAGTATGCTACTGAGTGTTTACTGATCGGTCCGTAGACCGATCAGGGCACACTTAGTGTCACTGGATCGGTCTGCCGACCGATCACCCGTGCCACTTGTGCCACTGGATCGGTCTGATGATTTAAGAGGCAAGCTTCCAAGCTTGCTACCCTTAATCCTGACAGTCCGAGACCGAGCTACCGAGCTCTTCTCCGACTATACATGCCAAGTTTCCATACTTGATCTCCCATACCGTCCCACCCTCGTCCATCCTGATCCATCCTGCTTCACCACTGTGATTCCTTTCAATTGCACGGCTTCACCCTCAACCCGTGACTTCTCATTCTTCCTCACACCGTGACCTTGCTCACTCACTCCGGCTTCCTTTCTCACCTTACCGACTTCCCAACTCGACTTCAATTGCCCGGTCTTCACTCACCAATCTTCCAATCACCGTGACGCTTCTTCCTCACCACTCCATATTGCGCTTTCCTCTCAGGACAATCTGCGCTCACCCACAATTGACTTCTCTGCCCGGCTTCACTCCACAGACTTTCGTGCGCCAAGCTCTGCTCGTACTTTTCCCAATCAGATTAATCGGTCAACCAAGTCAACCCACGTACTAGTTAATTCAATATCTCGATTGAAACTTAAATCGTTGTCAACATCAAAACAACATCCGGTCGGGATCGTATCAACAATTATGTTTCAGCCTTCTATGTTAGCTTTATGATTAGTTGTATGCTATGCCATGACTTGTTCAAGATGCCATGTTTCATAGTGATGCCATGCATGCGCTTGCAGTCTGCAAAATATTTTTCAATAGCATGTTTTCAAATCATAACCGCATCGTATGCATGATTTTGTGAGGTAGATGGTTTCATACTAGTAAGCTTGACTTTCTTATACCCCGTGTAAAAGAAAAGTGGATTAGCAGTGGAGGCTGGAGGTCAATGCAGATGAGGATGTGTGTGTGTGGAACTGGAATGAAAGATCTCAGGGATCTAACAAGTTTTAATTATGCATTAGAACTCGTTAGCATTTACGTTCAGCACTTTCAGCTTATTAGTTTTGATACTTTCATTTTCACGCAATTTAGATTTGGAACGCATTGAACTATGAAAGAATGTTTTAAAATGTCAGTAATCATGTTAGAATGTTATTACATGTTGTTAGAATAGTTTATTATGCAGTAGGTAGTCGTTAGATTGTATTTTGGCACGCCAAAGTGCTGAAGTCTGATTTTCCGGGCGAAATCAGACTCTGATCGGTCTCCAGACCGATCAGAGCCTGATCGTGCCACTGGATCGGTCTGCCGACCGATCCAGCTGGGGACAGAATCGTAGCAGGTCTGATCGATCCGTGGATCGATCAGCAGCTAGCTGGGAAGTAAATTATGAGTCCCTAGCTAAGTTGAGATGTTTAGTTTCCCCTCTTTAGCACATGTACACCAGCAAAGGAGGTCTTTAGACCTTTCTTATCAGCTGTCTTAGTTATAGTAGAGAAAAATTTTAATTAGCCCAGCTTTCCGCACAGTATAGTTTAGCACAGTACAACTGTAGCGATTCGCCTTATAGCCTAGTAGTAGAAGGCGGGTCGTTACACTAAGTCATATGTGTGTCCTGCAAACTTGCACAACTCAAATACACATATTAAATACAAGAGTAAATCTAACTTAAATCCTTTGTCCAAACATCAAAACTTATGGTCACACTGGACCCTCAAGATTGCTTCTAACAATCTCTCCCTTTTTATGTTTGACAATACGTTTAAGTTAGGAAAAATATAATAGCAATCAACCATGCTAATAAACCATGCAACATACATTGGAACCTATCATAAGGCTCCCTCTACATCTATACTCTCCATTGTGCTAGGAATTTTACCGCAAATATATTTAAGATTTTCCACTTAAACCTTACTTCTCTCCCTTTGACTAATATCAAAAAGCTTCTAACAATATCTCAATTGTTGAAACTTATCATCTAAACTGACCCTAAACTCGTGTATTTATCTCCCAAGGATCTTATACATCTATACAAGTTGTCTCGGTCAAACCCAATGCTAAAAAATAGTTTTAAACTTGTACCAGTCGACTGTCCTTGTCCCCAGTCAACTACCCTTATCAAAATAAACTCATAAAATCATGTTGTGCTTGATGAATACTATTACCAGTCAACTTGTAACTGAGCCAATCGACTAGCACATGTTTTCAGCCCAAAACAGTATTTCTGACCCAACTTCAGAAATACACTAAAATTCTACAAATATCTAAAAATCTCTAGTTTTATGGAGAGGTCTGTTTTACCCGTGCTTACTTGGAAAAAATATATTTAAAAATATATTTATCACTGATCCCAATATTGACACAAAACCCAAAACTATCCAAATAGTTCAATTGAACCTTGACCTAAAGTCCTAGTTTTGGCTTCCTTTTGATGTATCTTCTCATACTAAACCATAATGCATCTCTAGCATTAATTTATATGACATTTATACATTTAAAATTAATTTTCATGTAATATGAATCTAATTTCATATTTCCATGCATGAAGCACATCCCATATATGTCAACTCCCTATATTTGAGAATCAAGTCCATCTCCAAACTACTTTGGCATATTTCATGACACATCTAGAATTCCAAGTAATATCCACTTGAGAGATCCATTGGTCATGAGTCTCAAATTGACTCTTTGAACTCCCCCTAGAGCCCTTAACCTTAGCCACCACCCTAAGTGACTCATCTATTGTAGCTAAACCACAATGATGCTCCTTAGAAGATTTTATTATCTTTTTAACCTTGGACACTTCATCCTTACCATAATTATATGCAACCCTTGCATATTTCTTCTCCTTAGCCTTAGATGACTCTCCTTTGTCATTATCATTTGTCACCCTAGCATATGATCTCTCCTTGTCCTTAGAGGAACTAGATCGGTATCCCAAACTGATATATCATTGTTGGGTCTTTGGCTACCCAACACCATACCTAGTCCTTTAGATCTAACATTGAATCTTCCTAGGATTTTCTCCAAATTATCAATCTTTTCCTTCAAAGCTTGATTCTCCTTTTCTAGACTTATAATTCTAGGCTCTTGTTGTCCACCTTAGACATTCTCAGATCTACCCACCTTTCTAGACATATGTCTCCCCTTTTTGGGATTAATGTCTAGGTTCTCCTTAAGTCTACTATTACTAGATTTAACATGAATAGGTCTCCTAGGGTTATGATCTACATTGACCCTATTTCTATCATGGTATTTAAATCCATAATTATACATGGGTATACTATGATTAACAAAATCATTTCTCTTAGCATGCATGGGAAAAATTACAATTTGAATTATATTTCAAATTAGGGTATACCTCTCTTACCCTTGAAGCTCCCTCTTGAATTGAGCTTCTCTTCTTCTCCTATTTCTTCAAATGTGCTAGCTTCTTGATTTCCCTCTTCTTACGGCACTTGGTGTGGTAGTGTCCTTTCTCCCCATATGTGAAGCACACAATCGTATTTTTCTCCTTTTGGCTTCTTCATTCCTACAACCCACATTAATATCTAAAACAATTTGAATGGGTTTAGATTTACCTTCTTCTTACCCATATGACACCTACTCTTGTAGTGTCCCTTCTCATTGCACCCGAAGTAAATAATATGGTCCTTTGACTCCACTTTAATGGAGGTGCTAACTAAGTTGACTACTTCCAAGACCTCTTCTTCAACCATTTTGGCTTCTTCTTCAACTTTGATGATATTTCCTCATCCACACTTGTGGATAACATTTCCTCATCCTTCTCCTCCCCAGATGTTGAACATGAGTCAACTTCTGGTTGCTCCACCTCTACTTAAGCCATTATGTCTTCCTTGGACTTCTCTTCTTTGTGTGTAGGCATAGGTTCTTCGCCTAGAACCATCTTTACCTTGCTCCATAACTCGTGAGCATTCTCGTACTCACCTACACTTTTCATCACATCATTAGGCAAAATATTGTAAGTCCCCTATGTTAGTTTTGATGTAATCAATCAGGTTAAGTTAAGTCCTATATGTATTTGGTCCTTATGTCTAAGTGTGCAAGAGCTTAGAAATATAAGAAGTCGAGTGAAAGATGCAGTTAGCAAGAATGATGGCACGGGAAAAGGGCTGGCAGGCTCGATGTATCCGAGAGATAAGGTGCTATGGAAGAGTACACTAGCGGGCAAGAAGGACACGTGCGACAATCCGAGGGACAAGAACCTGAGGAGGAAGGATAGTCGAGAAGAAGGTCAGAGTTGGGTTCAGGTGAGCTCAATTTCAGATAACCGGAGCATCACCCACGATGAAGACCAACTTGGTCTGCCCTATGGAAGACGCCTTCCCTAGCCATTACCCGAGGTTAAAGTTTTATCCTCGGCGGATAAACACTATTCGATGGAAGGCACCTTGGACCACTTTGAAGGCGCCTTCGAGCTGTAGATAATATTTTCCAAGGGCTATAAAAAGAACCTTAAAGTTAGGAAATATTCAACAACTTGAACTATAACTCTTGTAACACTTTCCTAGTATTCTCTTGAGCTTTTTCAACGATTCTAAGAGGATTCTCCGACTGCAATGAAGGAGATCTTCTAATGTCTTTCACTGTCTTAGATTAACAATTACCTAAATTGTAACCAAGTAAAACTCTGCCTCTTAATCTTTCTTTTAAATTGTTTAATTCAATTTTATTATTGCTATTTTAATTGTGCTACTAATCAATTCCAAAGTACGAGAAGGGGTTAATTAGATTTTGTAGACAATTCACCCCTCTCTTGATAGCCCCCGCTGCACCAACAAGTGGTATCAGAGCTAGAATGCATCAGAAGGACTAATCGCCGACTGAAGTACCGAGACGATGACTGGATCAAGCATCTATCCGTTAAAGTTTGATGGAGAATTTAAGTTATGAAAAAAATACATGGAGGTATTTTTCAAAACTGATTTTGAAATTCTTTTAATAATTAAATATGATTTTATAATCCCTAAGGACCAATAAGAAGCTGAAAAGAAAGAATATCAATGGACAAAAAAAAACAAGTCAACTTCATAGCGAACGAACGAGCTGAATTCCATTTACTGAGTGTGCTACTTCCACAGGAAGTTAGTAGAATCGACACCTACGAATCATCAAAGGAACTTTGGGAGAAATTCTTGAAGCTACACGAAGGTATGTCTGAAGCCAAGATCATAAAATAAGATCTACTCCGAAACCAACTGACCAACTTTTGACTGAAAGGAGAGTCAATAGCACAACTGCATGCCAAGCTGAAGGAGTTAATAACCGGACTTACAAATCTTGGAGAACAGGTAACAAATCGAGATTATTTAAGGTATGCATTAAATGCTTTCCCTAAGACACAAGATTGGACGTCTATAGTAGACTCTTATTATATTTTAAAAGATCTAGAGATAAGTACTTTAAAGTGTTTATTTTCCACTTTAGAACTTCATGAGTCTAGATGTGTAGAATTAAAAAAGGAGCCTAGTCAGAACGTTGCCCTGAAAGCAAGAATGGACGATCCAGACTCTGAAAGATCAATTGATGAAGATGAAGCAGCCCTAATGGTAAAAAAATTTTAGTAAATTTATTAAATCTAACAAATTTAATAAGCGCAGGCTAAGAAATATTCTCAGAGCAAAAGGACTATCTGATGCTACAACTGCAATGAAGAAGGGTGCATCAAGGATGATTGCCCAAAGCTGAAGACAAAGGAGAAGAAAAATGAGCCAGCCAAATCAAAGCACAAAAACTTAAAAGCAACATGGAATGAGTCATCATCAGAGTCAGAAGTTGAAGAATACGCTAGACTAGCTCAATTGGTGGACCACCAAGGAGAAAATGAAAGCAGCTCAGAGATGAGCATTGATGAAGGGGGAGGATCCTCAGAAAAAAACTACGATAAAGGAGAAACATCGGAACACGAAGTAAGTGAGGTACGTGCATTACCCCCTGAACAGTCTTTTGAATTTATCAAAATGTTATCAAGAATATAGCAAAACTAGAAAAAAAATGGTAAGATAAAAATAAACTTACCTAATTCAATCCCCTTAATAATGTATAAAAATATAAGAATAGAAAATGAAAAACTCAAAGCACAAATAGAGAAACTAGAAAATGATTATGCATATTTGAATTCAAATTCCTTTTGAAAATCAAAATTTAAAAATTATAATAGAATAAATTGATATATTAGGAATCATAGGGGTAAAATTAGAAAACTCCCTAGAAATTATGATCCACCAATATTCCTTATTAATCTAGTAAGTAAAAATTTATATTGGATTCACAAATCTTGCTTAGTATAATTTAATGTGTTTTATCTTCCACATTGGTTAAATGAATCATTTAGATGCTTATTGTTTGTACTTCGAGTTACAAATTTTTATTATATTGTCTGATGATTTAATCAACTAACACAAAATTATTTCAAAATATTTGATTGTTATATTATTTGTTTTGTTTTTTTACGAAATTTATACTATTAAAATTAAAAAATATTTCAAAGATCTATTTTTGAAAATTTAATTTTTATGTGATAAAAAATAATATTCTCTGTCAAAAAATATTTTTAAAATTTTTTTACCTTAGTTATTTTCTATTAGTTTATTAATGAAAATGGTATTTTAAAAATTAAATATATTTTTCAGAAATATTTTTGAATACTTTTATTTTTCTATGATAAAACATAATATTCTCTATCTTAACAAAAAAAATTTAAATTTTTTTTAATATTATCTGAATTATTACAAATTATTTTGTGAAAAGTAAATTTTTAATATTAAAAAGTCAAGAAGATAGAAATTTTGAAACTATTATTTTCTTGTATTTAAATAATATGTTTTACATATCCAAGAAAATTAGAAAATTTTTAGAGTTAATATTTTTAAGATTTATTTTTGAAAATTCACTACTTTAATAAAATAAATCATTTCTATTAGACTAAATAATATTTTTCTGTGAAAATTTTTCTACTGATATAACTTATTCTGCTTAAATTCGACAAAATTTTTAGTATTTTTTGAAATTAAAAAGTAATTTTTAAATTTTTTTTATCAAAATAATAGATAAATTGTTAAAAATAGAATACGTTTGAAAATTATTTTTAAAAATATTAGCCTCTTGATAATTATTGTTATGTATCCCTTTAAAATTATTTCAAAATTTTCTAAATATTTTTTCTATTTTTTTATATGATCAAAGGGGAAGAAATATGTAAAAGTTAAGAGGGATTAAGGAGAAATTAGGATAATTTTTAAAATTTTATCCTTATACTTATTTTGTAATTTTATCAACTTGTTTAATCCATTGCATTGCAACTTTTTTAGTTATAATTGCAATTTACTATATTATTTCAAGCAGATTGTTAGCACAATTAAAGTTCAATAAAGTAATGGCAAAGAGTATGACTTAGATTCCGTCTTTCCGAGACCGAAATCTAGTCACGATCTCGACTTAGATATCCGAAATGGATCTAAGCCGGATCGACGCCTAATGTCCCCTTCCCAGGAACGCGTCCTCGCAGTCACTCCCCTCCAGTGACTTACTTGACTTACCTGCCAGACGTCCGGTCAGCCCGTCGACCCGTCTGGACTTCGTGCCAGCTATCCGGTCAGCCCGTCGACCCGCTTGGACTTTGTGCCTAAGCGTCCGGTCAGCCCATCGTGCCGGACATCCGGTCAGCCCGTCGACCTGTCTGGACTTCTCCTACACACTTGATCAAAGTGTCAGACAACAACAAACTAACTTAACCTGATTTGTCATTCATCAAAACCTAGGTTAAATCGTTAATGCTAACCGCACCAACAGTTAGTAGTTAAGTAACGATCATCCTTAGAGTGTAGTAGTAGTAAGAAGGGTAGTCGTTACAGTTGGTATCAGAGCAGTTCCCATTCTCCAGCATCACACATCTGCACCATCCTTGCCGTCTTCAAGTAAGAAAGTATTTAATTTTTATTTTATGCTTATTAATTGCGGTATAGAGTATCTGCTTATATGCGGTTAAGTAAGAAGAAAATTCTTGTTTTATTCTTTCTATGTTTAGATACATATGCTTAGGAAGAATAGAGATGATTTTAGTCTTGTTTCTCTCCTACATAATTAGATGTCAAGAAGAGGATGTCCCCGTACCGTTCGTACTGAGGGCCGAGCACAAGAAGACGAAGAGCCCAGAATAGCTGAACCAAATCTCTCTGAAGTTGTTGCTCAACTCCAGAGACAAGTGGCGGAGCAGCAACAAGTGATCGTCAATCTGATGGAGAATCAGTAGTCAGTCCCTCCCACTCCTCCAATTGTTAATGTGGAGACTCCAGTGGTGACTGAGGTTCCACCAGCCGCTCTGGAAGTCCCCACAGCACCTAGAAGACAAGAAACCTACCTGATACAGTGGTTGAAGCTGAAGCCAGAAAGTTTCTCAAGCACGACTGAGCCCTGGGATGCTCGAGCTTGGTTTAAGACATTGGAGAGCACCATGGAGCTTCTTGACTGGCCAGAAGTTGAGAAGGTCAAGTGTGCCTCTTTCTGCCTATCAGGTGATGCTTGTATGTGGTGGGAGAGAGTTAAGAGCAAGAGGTTGGTCAATCAGATGAGCTGGGTTGACTTCGAGACAGAGTTTTACGAAGAATTCTTCCGTCAACGGATTACCAATAAGCATTTTGAGGAGTTTATAGAATTCAGACAAGGAGACCTGTCGGTGGAAGAAGCAGTACAAAAATTCAATAGGCTAGCCCGTCTCTGTCCAGAGCTAGTAAGTACGGAAAAGGAACGAGTCAGAATGATGCTCAGGATGCTGAGACCAGTAATAGCACTTAATGTGAGTATGGCGAGGAGCTGGTCAGCAGAGCATTAGTCGCTGAGCACTATCTGGACAGCATCAAGGCGCAACGAGAGCAACACAAGTCAGTTAAGATCGAAAACAAGACAGTGGGAAGCCAGAAACCTCAGTCAAGTGATCAGAATTGGAAGGGCAAGGTAACAAAAGGAAACGAGGGGATACAGGAGGTAGCCAAAAGGGAGGTCCAATAGACGAGCAGGTTAAGTTCCCTTCCTGCCCTAAATGCGGAAGATCGCATCCAGGAGCCTGTCTTTTGGGTATGACCGGATGTTATTCATGTGGCCAAGAAGAACATCTAGCTAGAGCATGTCCTAATAAGTTTAAGGCATCTCAGCAACAGTTAGTGCAATATGAAGGCAAGCCTGCACAGTTACACCACATGACAACATCACTGGAGGGACCCTATCTCGGTCAGGAAAGGTTAGAAGCCCCACCCGTTCCAATCAATGCCAGAGTATTTTCTCTCACTAAGGAAGAAGCTGCTGGTACATCCACGGTAGTCACAGGTCAAATACCTACCCTTTAGCATTTAGCTACCGTCTTATTTGATACTGGTGCTACCCACTCTTTTGTGTCAATTTCTTTTGCCAAATTTAACAAGTACTCATTGTTCAGAATTATTCTAAGTTCGAGGACGAACTTTTTATAAGGTATGAGGGATTGTAACGATCCAAATTTCCTCATTAGGAGTTCTAAAAGTTCTTAAAAATATTTAGAAATGCTATAGAAAAATTCTAGAGATTTTTAGAGTATTTTTATGTAATTTTTGGAGGTCGTTTGGTATTTTTACCAAAAAAAAAGAAGTTTTGATAAAAAATGACCAAGCCGAGCCTCGAACCGACAACCCTTGACCCGAGCAAAACCCGACTAACCAACTAGGCTAGCAGTTGTTACTTTATCAAGTAAAGGAAGAATTTTATTTAAGTAATAGAAGTTAATAGCAAGAAATAATAAGAAGAAAATAGGTTGCAGCCGGGATTCAAACCCACGAGCCGGGCCTTAAGCAGAACGCAGCCCACCAACAGACCAGCCGAACTTTTCTTAACTAAACCTATATCGAAATATATTTAAGTAGTACTAGTTAACAGAAACCTTAGAGTATTAAAAGGAAGAACTTAGGGATTAATCACGAAACCTAAATTCTTTCCTCACCCTTTCTCCTCTCACGCGGTGTCGACGCTTCTTCTTTAGGGCGGAACAGGACCGGAGCTAGGGCTCTTCCTCCGGCGGTCGGCGAGGGGTTTTTCCGAGAGCTTCTCGCATCTTCGGGACCGTTTCACCAAGGAGAACAAGTAGGTAGGGAGGGATCGTTGAGAAAGCGTGTCCACCCGAAACCCTAGAGCAGTGGAAGCCTTCTTCTTCGGCTGTAAGTCCAAGAAACCCAAGGTAAGTTGCTACTCACCTGTGGTAAGAGTAGTTACGATTTCAGTTTTGGTGTTTTCTTTGTTTGTTCGAGTTTTTTTGCTGTGAAGTTTTCTTTGGTTTTGTTTGCTGCCGTGAGGTTAAAGAAAGAAGAAAAGGATTAGTTTAGGTTAAGCATGAAGAACAGTTACAAAACTTAGGTTTCCAGTAGTAATTCTACCCTATTAGCAGCACGTTGGAGATTTTGGGTTGCTTTACAATAAGAGTTAAGCTGTGAAGGTGTTATTTAGGTTTATTTTAAATTTTACAGCAAGATGAATTTGATCTTATGCAAAGAAAAAGGAGCACGAGTAACTTCCACTGGATTGCTGTGCAATTTCGGCTACTGAGCTGGCTATAAGAAGGCTTAGATTTATTAAATAGGATCAAGTCAATAATTGTTGAACCACACGTACAACAGAACCGTGAGAAGGATCTGTTGAACTTGAAATAGAGTAGTAGTAGTAATTGTACATGTGGTTTTATTTCTCTGGAATTGGTTATTTCTTTGCTATTTACTAGAAATGCAACTATAACAGAATAATTGACTTCATTTGCTACTGCACCAAGCTTTACATAGGTTTAAACTTTAGCAGATTATAGTTTTGTTGTGCCATGCATTTGAAATGTACAGCCTTAGTTTTGGGAGTATTCAGTAGAGCATGTGTTACTAGTTTTTCCCATGAAATTTTAGAACATCCACTTTTTTTTACAGATTTCATTAAGCAGTATAGTGCAGATTTGTTAAGCTTAGGATGTAGATTTGCTTAAAGTATTTAGTTTCTTTAGCAGTACGGATTCAAATTTAAGTTTTCATTCTATAGATTTAGTTTTCGGGTGGAGTTTATGGTTTAGTAAACCAGTTTAGATTATGTTATAGCATGCCTAAAGATTTCAGAATTTGTTTTCCTTTGTTTTAAATCTGTTGTAGCATGTTTGAAGAAGTTAGATTTGCTTTCTTTCGATTTGTTTCTGATGTAGCATGCTTATAGAAGTCAGATTTTCTTTCCTTTGATTTAATTCTGTTGTAGCATGTCTATATTCTTTTTAAGAGTTTAAGAAAAATATAAGAAAGATAAAGAAAAGAAAGAAACAGGCCAAGGCCTTAAGTAGATCCTAAAGTCAAGACTTTAGGGATTTTGGCACACAAGGTGCTAAAGAAAATGCCGAGACATTATATATTAGAAGTATTAAAAGATAACAAGTATTTTACTTTTATCAGTGGCACTGTACTGGACTCTCAATTGTCCTTGGGTTGGGCTCCCATAATCGTCCCTAGGTTTAGATAACCTAGTATGCAGGACTCTCAGTAGTCCTTGGGCTGGGCTCCCATAGTCGGTCCCTAGGTTTAGATAACCTAGTAAACCCTACTAGATTCGGGACCAGCTATCTCGGGTCTAGTTAGGGATACGCGCATAGCAAGTACAGTTGCCGGGCCCAAGAAGAAGTTGATTATTATTTTGAAGTATTATAAGTATAAGTTTTGAACAAAAGAAATAAGTTTCACATAAGTATAAAAGTATAAAAGAATAAGCTTAGAACAAATGAATTAAGTTTCACTTTGTTTTAGAATCAGCAAGTTTAGTTCCCTTTTATGCTAGCATGTTATTTAGATTAGCTTACTGTTCCTTGCTATTGGAAGAGCATGAGTAGCTTTACATGTTTAGCACTTCAGTATGTTTGTTTATTCACTAGTAGATGAGCATGAGTAGATTTCCTTTTGAGCATTCAGTTTTAGATTTCAGTATATTCTCATGCATATCGAGATTTTGTGAGTTAGATAGCGCTTACTAAGCATTTTGCTTATAGATTATATTTCCTCTTACTGCAGATAAAGGAAGGCGACAAGGTGGCGCAGATGATATGTGATGCCAGGACTATGGAAGTCTTGGGACTAGAAAGGAGTTCCTTTAGTCCTCTTTCCTTATTTTTAGTTTCCGCATTTTAGTTATTGTAAACATTTGAGTTGTATTTTAAGTTCATGTCATTTGAGATTATTCTGTTTAGATTGCATGTAGGATGAATTCAGTTTAGTAAGTAGATATTTGTGTGTTGATACTTATTTAACTGCGTGGGTGTTTGATAAATGTTCCAGCCGCCTGTGGCTGATGTATAGTATGTTATGTATTAATGATTATGGTCACCGGTACAGGGGAGATTTTGTCGAAATTTTTCGGTAAGGGTTTCCATGTGGTTTTTAATCATACCGGTTAAGTAGAGTTAGTGTTGGATCGTGAAACGTCGATAGAGGGGGGGGTGAATATCGATTCAAAAAACAGCGTTATTAAGAGTTAAGCGCAGCGGAATAATAAAAAAAAATTTAGACAAACTGAACACGATGTTTTTTACTTCATTCGGAGCCTATGACCACTCCTACTCGAAGGCCCGTACTCCGTGAGTACTTTCGTTGGGCAATCACTAGCAGTTTGAAAATGATTACAATTTACAGTACAGGAATGCTAGCAAAATAAAGGAAATACCGATAAGAATTAAAGAAAAGGAAAGAAGCATGTTGACACCTTTGAGAGCGTCGCGGTTAAGAGCGTAAGTTCTCAGAACTTTCTTGTTGTATTGTTTGTTTGCCTATCCCATCTTTGCTACCTGTTTGTATAGCACGATCGAGGATACTTTTGCCTTTTCTTCTTACTGAATTTGTTGAGCCTTCTCTTCGAAGATCTATTTCTACTTCTGCCCGAACCATAAAGTGATCCGATTTACCGGCAACAATTAAAGTTCAATAAAGTAATGGAAAGAGTATGACTTTGATTCCGTCTTTCCGAGACCGAATTTAGTCACGATCTCGACTTAGATATCCGAAATGGATCTAAGCCGGATCGACGCCTAATGTCCCTTCCCGGAACGCGTCCTCACGGTCACTCCCTAGTCAGCCCGTCGACCTAGCCGGACTTCTTGCCCGTCCGGTCAGCCCATCGACCCGCTTGGTCTTCTCGCCAGTCAGCCCGTCGACCTGTCTGGACTTCTCCTACACACTTAATCAAAGTGTCAGATGTTAGGACCAAAAGTAGCTAGAGGGGGGGAGGGGCTGCTCAGCTCGTTCGGCGTTGCTTGTTCCTTCAAAGATGTGCAACGGAAAATACAAACAAACACACAACGCTAACACGGTTGGTTTTACTTGGTATCCACCTCACAAGAGGTGACTAATCCAAGGATCCACACCAACACACACACCCTCCACTAAATAAAACTCTCCTTTATGGTAACTACCAAGGGCGGAGAAGCCCTACAAGACTCAATACAAGAAGAGAGGGAAAGGATACAAGAAATACAAGCTTACAAGCTTACAATGAGTACAAAACCCTAACCCTAGCTTCTCTTCTTGGCTTTAATCCGCCTCTTGACTTGGAGAGCTTCCAAGATCCTTCAAGAACTGGCGATCTGAGCTTAGAGAGTTATCGACGCCAACGGCCGGATCCCGATCGATTCGAATGTTCCCAATCGATCGGGAGACTTTGGATCGATCCACGGATCGAGCCAGCAAACGCGCTTGGATCGATCCACGGATCGATCCGCCGCGTCCCAATCGATCCACTGATCGATTGGGACCTCTAGATCGATCCACGGATCGATCCAGAAGCTCTCTGTTCGCTGGGACAGGTCTGGATCGATCCACTAATCGATCCAGAGCCTGGATCGATCCACTGATCGATCCACTTGTTTTTGTCCAAAACCAAGTCCCAAACCAACATCCGGCCAACCTTGACCTCATGCCCAGCATCTAGTCACCCCGACCTGCTAGAACTCCCTTACCAAGTGTCAATCCTTTGACCCACTTGGACTTTTTCTCTCATCCGGTCAATCCCTTTGACCTACTTGGACTTTTCTTTCATGCCAAGTATCCAGTCAATCCTTTGACCTACTTGGACTTCCCAGCACCAGATGTCCCATCATCCTTGATCCATCTGGATTTTCCCTTGCCTGGCTTCACTCACCAGGGCTTTCACCTAGCTTCACTCACTAGGGCTTTCACCTAGCTTCACTCACTAGGGTTTTCCATCTGCCTAGCTTCACTCACTAGGACTTTCACCTGGCTTCACTCACCAGGGCTTTCACCTAGCTTCACTCACTAGGGTTTTCCATCTGCCTAGCTTCACTCACTAGGACCACTCTTCACCTCACCATTTCCATCCGCCCAGCTTCACTCACTAGGACTTCCTTCTCCCTGGCTTCACTTACCAGGCTTCACTATTTTCCCTTGCTCGGCTTCACTCACCGAGACTTTCATTTTGCCTAACATCCCGGTTAGGACTTCCTAGATTATCCAACAACCTTGACCTACTTGACTCTTCTTCAATCAATATCTTATTGTCAAACATCTAAACCCAAACCAAGACTCAGCTTGGTTACCCAGTCAACCTTGACCGAGGGATATTGCAACAATCTCCCTTTGATGTTTGACAATACCACAATAACACTTACAATCCCATATGTAAGTTAGGCTAATCCCATAGCCTCCTTCTTCATGCCACTAGGTAATGAAAGCATAAATTAAGCTCTTCATTCTCCCCTAAGAGGGCAAACTCCCTCTAGGTAATGAAAGCCTAACTTACTCCCTTTCATGAGTCCTTTCATTCTCCCCCTATGACCTTCCCATAGGTAATGAAGGACTAAGCTTAACCATACATTCTCCCCTATTGGCACACATCAACCCATCGTTGGACACACATCAACCTATGCTCCAATTCTGGGCACACTTCAACAAATCCATTTGTTGAAGACTCTCCCCCTGAAGAGTTGCTCATCAACATCACTCATTGTGATCTACACGATAATGAAGGTCCCATACCCTTCATTTATCCTTAACTTCTCCCTCAATGTAGACAACTACCCAACCTTGAGCATTATCTACCACTTGAGTGTCCACTTGAAATAATGAGGATATCCACTCCCCATTTCTCCCCATTTCAAGTTTAAATGCTCAACCTTGAGCAAGTTCACAACAAAAGGTTAACCACCTTCCAAGGTTCATGAAAAATAATTTTCATGTCTTTAAAGAGTCCCTCCCCCTAAAGACATGGTGGTAACTTCTGTCATTGCACCAACAATGACTTGGAATCCCTAAACCTTTAGGAAACCCAAATTTTAGAAGTTTTGAGGTTTAAATGTTCAATATTTGAAACACACCTCAACCTTAACCTCTACTTAGTTTTCGTTAACCAATCCATCCTTGTTTTCAACATGAAAACACCCTTTGTATGTATACAAATGTATTTAAGGGGTTTGGAATGGTTACCTAGACTCAAACAGGTTCAAAGATGCTGAAATCAAGCTTTCCCAGCCAAAATCAGCAACTTGGATCGATTGGAGTTGGGTTCCAATCGATTGAACCTTTCTGAATCGATCCACTGATCGATCCAGCGAGCTTCTGCTCGCGGGAATTGCCGTTTGAATCGATCCATGGATCGATTCATGGAACTCCAATCGATCCATGGATCGATCGGAGCTTTGATAGTTGCTGAAATTCCATTTCAGTCAACTTCAGAAACCCCTAGAAAATTCTACAAAAATCCAAAAATTATGAAATTTCGTGTAGACATTATTTAGGGCATACTTAATCATGGAAAAATAGCTTTCTATGAAAATACATCATATTTTCAAAGATTGACACAAACTTGAAAACTTGTAAAAACTTTAGTGTTTTTCTTCAAGTTTGTGTCTAACGATTCAATGGTGATTACTATCAAAAGATAGCCTTCACCAAGGTTTTCCAAAAACATTTTAAAAACATTTTCAAAACAAATATCCCATCACATTCCTTGGGCTTAATGCACATGACTTGTACATTAGCTTTCCCAATGATGGGAAAACACATAACTATGTGTTTTGATGAACCTAAAACTCAAAAGAATGCACTAAATCAACATCTTGAGTTTTGTTCATCATCCTAACATCTCACTTGTATATAATATGCACTAAAACACATACAAGTCACCTTATAGTCTTTGTGAGATGTAGATTTTGGTTTTTGCCCTAATCTAGGGATCATGCATATTTATCTAGGCATTTTAGAAATGTTAGACATCCACCCAGGATGTCACTTGTCAATAAGTGTCGTTAAATGCCATTCGTCCTTAATTACAAGGAATTAAACTTAATGCATGATAATGTTATGGCATACATCAAAATAAAATAACTTTCAAAAGAAAATATCCTATTACTACATGATGTATGAATGTCATGACATGGTATTTTTGGATTTTCCATAATAAAACATGAATGCAAAACTAGACATGATGTCATGGCATATGATGGGCAAACAATCATGGCAAGATTTAGCATAAATAAAATATACCTAGATTAACTATCTAAGTATCCTTAAAGTCTTAGCTAAACTTACACCTTAAACCTAGATTGCCCTAAAGTGCTACAAGAGAATGCCAAAACCTAAATTGGCATTTCTAATTTCCTTGATTTAATGTATGCCAATTGAAAATAAACATGTCCTCAAATGTTGGCATATTCCATGTTTCCTCAAGAGTAGCACTTTTAAATTTAAGGCCCGGTTGCCTTAAATTGCCTAAGAACATACCAAAATCCCAACTTGATAGTTCTTATGAATTTCCCAATATGTGCCATTTAAGATTAAAATCAATTCTTCCACCATTAGGCACATTTTACTCTTTCAAGGAGTAATCAAAAGGTCCATTTCATTTTCAAAGGTTAACTAAAACCTTGAAAATGCTCCTTGAGTGTCAATTTCCTCAAAGTTGGGTTAACTACCCTTCTAATCGGAGTTGACACTCTCTAACCCATCTATGGGGTAGAGAAGATGCTCCTAGGAACCCAACACCTATTGGTGCTCCTTGGATGCTCTAGGTACTCACTAGGGATAACTTCCCTAGATACCTTCCTAGTGACCTTGTTGGGCTTCTTAGAAGCCTTGGTCACATTTTCTAGGTCAACTCTAGGATAACCTCCTTGTGACCTTGTTTGTGACTTTCTTAGACTTCTTAGAAGTCTTAGTCACATTTATTGCAAAAATACTCTTAGGGATGACTTCCTAGTATTCTTGGCTTGACCACTAGACCTAGGGTTTGTTCCATAACTATATGGAACTCTATGGTAAGAGGGCACATCCTTCTTAGCCTTTGGTTTGTATCCCAAACCTCTATGGCCATTGGATGACTTTTGTACCCCTAAACCTAGGTTATGCTCATTTTGCCCTAATAGGATATTTTCCATCCTTTTTAGGGTCTTTTCCATTTTATCAAGCCTTGATCTCAAGACTTGATTTTCTATCACTAAGTCCTTAGTTTTTGGTTTTTCATTTGATCCATGAGCATTTTTGTTTCTAGGCTTGTATCTTACATCCTTAGAGTTATCGCCTAGGTTTTTACCTACATTCCTAGTCTTAGGGATAGTAGTTTTGGCATGTAGGGCCACATGCTTTTCCTTAAAGCCCTCATGCTTCCTATTCTTATGGTAAATCGCATTAAAATGATAAAAATTTGACCTAGCATGCTTTTTACCATTTTGCAAAGGAATAGGCTCAATGAAAGTTACCTTCCTTTTTACCTTGGAGACTCCCCCTTGACTAGTGCCTCCTTGAGCCTTGACCATCTTCTTCCCCTTGGGGCATTGACTTCGGTAATGCCCTTTTTGTTGACACAAGAAGCACACAATGTGCTCCTTGCTCTTCTTTGTCCCGGGGGTGGTCTCCTTGGGCTTCTCCTTGCCCTTTTGTGCCACTTGGCCCTTCTTCTTGGCCAAGTTGGGACACTTGCTCTTATAGTGCCCATGTTCCCTACACTCAAAACATATTATATGATTTTTATTTTTAATTGAAACATTTATACCTTCTTGTATAGGGATGGCACTTGCTCCTCCATTTGATATTTCTTGAATTTCGGAGGTGGCACCATCTTCTTCTTCTTCACTTGACCCGGATGTAGAAGCTTCTCCTTCTTCTTGATCCGGCGTCACCAAGGATTGCTCCCCCTCAATCCTAGAGGTGGAGGCTTCATCATCTTGAATATGAAACAAGGAGTATGCTCCCTCCTTGTTCCCTTCGTTGCATTCCCTTGAGGATGAAGCTTCTTGGATCTCCTCTTCTTCGGAGGTTGAGCATCTCTCAACCTCGGAGTCCTCCTCTTGGTCTTGATCCAATGAGTCGCCCTCTTTGGATTCTCCTTGATTTGATACAGTGGAGGGGATCTCATGAATTCTTGCCAATTTGCTCCAAAGCTCCTTGGCATCTTCAAACTCTCCAATTTGTTCCAAGATGTTGCTTGGCAATAAATTGACCAAAAGCTTGGTCACTTTGTCATTGGCCTCACATCTTTGGATTTGGTCTTTGCTCCACTTGCTCCTTTTGAGTACTTTGCCCTTGGAATTTGTGGGAGCTTCAAAACCTTCCATGAGAGCAAACCATTGCTCTATCTCCATCATAAGAAAATTTTCGATTCTTGATTTCCAAGAATCGAAGCTTGTAGATGAATATGGTGGAGCCACCCTTGTGTCAAATCCAAGTCCATCTTGGAATTGCATCTTGAAGTTGAGCTTGATAAAATCTTGAACTTGAAGAATTTGCTCCAACTTCTTCACCCTCTAGCTTTTCTTGTTATGCTTGACCCTTCCGGCGATGATTCCGGTGAAGAGCGGCCTTGCTCTGATACCACTTGTTAGGACCAAAAGTAGCTAGAGGGGGCGCTTCGCTCGTTGCTCGGCGTTGCTTGTTCCTTCAAAGATGTGCAGCGGAAAATACAGAAACAAACACACAACGCTAACACGGTTGGTTTTACTTGGTATCCACCTCACAAGAGGTGACTAATCCAAGGATCCACACCAACACACACACCCTCCACTAAATAAAACTCTCCTTTATGGTAACTACCAAGGGCGGAGAAGAGAGAGGGAAAGGATACAAGAAATACAAGCTTACAAGCTTACAATGAGTACAAAACCCTAACCCTAGCTTCTCTTCTTGGCTTTGATCCGCCTCTTGACTTGGAGAGCTTCCAAGATCCTTCAAGAACTGGCGATCTGAGCTTTGTGAGCGCTGTGGAGGAGTTGGCGAGAGCTCTGGAGTGAATCGGAGAAATTCTTGTGCAGCCATCGAACGCCTGCAGCTATAAACGACGCCAACGGTCGGATCCCGATCGATTCGAATGTTCCCAATCGATCGGGGAGGCTTTGGATCGATCCACGGATCGATCCAGCCCTTATCGCGCGAACCAGCAGCGTCCCAATCGATCCACCGATCGATTGGGACCTCTAGATCGATCCACGGATCGATCCGTAAGCTCTCTGTTCGCTGGACAGGTCGGATCGATCCACCGATCGATCCAGACCTGGATCGATCCACGGATCGATCCAAGACTTGATTTTTGTCCAAAACCAAGTCCCAAACCTCCCAAACCAACATCCGGTCAACCTGTTGGTATGTCATGCCTAGCATCTAGTCATCCCTTGACCTGCTAGGACTCACCAAGTGTCCGGTCAATCCTTTGACCCACTTGGACTTTTCTGTCATGCGATCAATCCTTTGACCTACTTGGACTTTTCTTTCATGCCAAGTATCCAACAATCCTTTGACCTACTTGGACTTCGCCCGATGTCCGATCATCCTTGATCCATCTGGATTTTCCCTGGCTTCACTCACCGTGGCTTTCACCTAGCTTCACTCACTAGGGCTTTCACCCAGCTTCACTCACTAGGGTTTTCCATCCGCCTAGCTTCACTCACTAGGACTTTCACCGGCTTCACTCACCGGGCTTTCAGCTTCTCCCACTAGGGTTTTCCATCTAGCTTCACTCACTAGGACTTTCACCCTTCACCAGGATTTCCATCCGCCTAGCTTCACTCACTAGGACTTTTACGGCTTCACTCACCAGATTTCCATCCGCCTAGCTTCACCACTAGGACTTCCTTCCGGCTTCACTTACTTTTCTTCTCCACCGGCTTCACTCACCTTTCTGCCTGGCTTCACTCACCAGGACTTTCATTTTGCCTAACATCCCAGTTAGGACTTCCCAGTCAAGTATCCAGTCAACCTTGACCTACTTGACTCTTCTTCAATCAATATCTTATTGTCAAACATCTAAACCCAAACCAAGACTCAGCTTGGTTACCCAGGTCAACCTTGACCTGAGGGATATTGCACCAACATCAGACAACAACAAACTAACTTAACCTGATTTGTCATTCATCAAAACCTAGGTTAAATCATTAATACTAACCGCACCAACAATCTCCCCCTTTTTGATGGAATGACAACCTGGTTAAGTTAGTAAAAATATATGCAAGAAACAACATGCATTTATGTGGTTTTAAATGTTAGTTTGTATTTTCAAATTGGTTTAGCTAACTTAACCACCTAACCCTCCCCCTTTGGCATTCATCAAAAATAAGCATGGATTAAGTAAGCATAAACATAGACTTCAGACAAAGTAAGAAATAATGTCAAGTTAATCTGGGGGAGTTTAAAACATAGATTATTTTGCTTTTATTTCTTAAATCTTTGAAAAAAAAAACCAAGTCTTGAAAGATAGCTAATTTTTTTTTAAGTATAGTTTTTAAGGTCAAAGTTAAAAATTCAAGGTTTCAAACATAAGTTTTCAAAATCAAAATTCCAAAACTAAGTTTGAAAAAATCTATTTTTCAAAACTGATTGAAATTTATTTTTCAACACTAAGTTTGTAAAAGATTCAATTTTCAAATTAAGGAAAATGTTTTTGAGAAGCTTAGTTTGTAAACTTAAGTTCTAATTTCCATAATGTTAATAACAACGCTAATTTTTGTAAAATTTAACTTTCAAATAAAAGTTTAAGAACTAGATTCAGGACAATTTTCAAAGTAAAGTTAAATTAAATTTAAACTTTACTTTTAGTTTTCAAAGGAGTTTGGTAAAAGTAAGATCATATTTTTAATTATTTTTTTTTGTAAAATTCATTTTCCAAAATCAAATTTTCAAAGTTCAAGAGTACTGGTTTCAAAACCATGGTTTAAAATACTTGAAAAGTTCATTTTTCAAAGACTAAGTAAAAAGGATAAAAAGTTTGTGAAAAAAAAATTTCACAATTTTAAACAAGTTGTTTTTAAACTTTGATTTTCAAAATTAAGTTTTAAAATTCAATTTGAAAAACTAAATTAGTTTTATTTCTCCCCCTGAACCTGACATTAAATTTTGAAAATATTTGCTAAAAATATGCAAAGTATATATTTTTTTTAAAATTGAGGTAGAGTTTTCTAGAGAGATTTTAAAGAGAAGATTAAAAAATAACACTTAAGGAGATAATTAAAAAATAAACCTCCCCCTTAATTTGATACTCCTTTAATTTATTAATCCTCCTTATTTATTACTCCCCCTTAATATAATGCTAAGGTTTGAGTGTGTTAAATTTCAAACCCTAACACATTTGTCTACCTAAGTGTTCTAGGGGATTTGGTAACACTTATATTATTTACATATTTATCTCTGTATCTTGGATATAATTGTTTATTTGAGTTTGATTAATCAATAATTAATATTAGATTCAGGCGCTTAAGCTTCAGTTTAAGGTTTAATAAGATAAACTTTATTAAATCAATAACAGTTAAGCATTATCAATAATTTATTGATGAGTTTTTACTTGATTTAATAATTTAATACTTAGTGAAATAATTTAAATTTCATATTACTTGATTGAATTGGTCAATGAAAGTGTTAGTTATAATAATAATAATTATTTTTATTTATTTATTAATTTTTTAAAAAAAAAAGGATTTCTAAAATAGCATTTAAAAGGAATTTGAAATGATTTTTATAATATGTTTTATGTCAATTAACATACGTTTGATTCAGTTTTGATATTAGATTTAAATTAATATTAGTGGTTAATTTAAGTTTAAGTTTAATTTTAAGTTTAAAAATTTATTTAATTTTACAATATTAAGTTTTAATTTAAAATTTAATTTTCAGTTAAGTTAAATTAAAAATAATTTTAAGGTTAAAATGATGTTTAAGATTAAAAATGAGTTTAAAGTCAAAATACTAATTTTTAAAGTGAAAATAATCTATATAAATAATTTATTATTATTACTATTTTTTTTAAGATAACAGAATTTTATTTATAGTAAAAATAAGAAGAATTTTTCAAATGATAAAAAATTTTAAAATAGTTTAGTTTAAAACGATTTTTAAAATAGTTTTTTAAATGATTTTTAAATTTTTAAAATAATTTTTAAAATAAAATAATTTTAAAGTTATGTTAAAATATTTTTCTGTTAAAAAATTTTTTAAGTTAAATAATTTTTATGTTAAATTATTTTTAAACTAATTTTAAAAAGAGTGTTTAAATAATTTTTTAAATGACTTTAAAATAATTTTTAAGTTTTTAAAAAATTTAAATTAAAAGTTTTAAAATAAATTTTAAGTTTAAAAATTTTAAAATAGTTTTTAAAGAATTTTAGAGTTATTTTTAAAAAGTTTTAAAAATTTTAAAGAATTTTAAATAGTAAAAGTTTTTTAAAAAGTTTTAAAGAGTTTAAAATAAAAAATTTTTTAGAATTTTTAAAATTTTAAAATTTTTAAAGAATTTTTAAAATTTTTAAATAGCTTTTAAAGAATTTTTAAAATAAAAATAGTTTTTAAAAATTTTTAAATAAATTTTTAAAAAATTTTTTTAATATTTTTAAAATATTTTTAAAAAAGTTTTAATTTTAAAAAAGTAAAGAATTTTAAAAGAATTATTTTAAAGAATTTTTATAGTTTTTAATTAATTTTAAATAAGTTTTAAAGAATTTTAAAATAAATTTTAAAAGAATTTTAAATATTTTAAATAAGTTTTAAAATAATTTTTTAAAATAGTTTTAAAATAATTAGATTAATTTTTAAAAAAATTGTTTTTAAATTATTTTAATTTTTTAAATTTTTAGGTTAAAATAAATTTTAAGTTAAAATAATTAAAAATAATTTTAATTTAAGATAATTTAGGTTTAAAAATAAATTTTTAATTTATGCAAAAAATTAAGTTTAGAATTATTTAAAATAAATTTTTTTTATGGAAAAATTAAGTTTATTTTTATTTAATTAGTTAAGTTTAAAACTATTTAATATATATTTAATTTTAAAATTTATTTTTATTTTATTTTAATGTTTAAATTTAATTTAAAATTAATTATTTTTTTTATTGAATTTGAAATTTAATGTTGCTTAACAAAGTATTTATATTTATGAAATTTAAATCGTTACGAAATTTGACATAATGATAAAACCATGTTTATGCTTATGCAAAGCAAGAGATTAAGTTTAAAATTATTTAAAATATGTTTACCTTTAGAATACATGATTGCATGGATTAATTATTGTATATCATAGTTTGAACTAGGGGTGGGCATAATTCGATTAAAACCGTAAAAACCTACCGAACCGAAAACTTTTGATTTTTTTTGTTCGGTTTTTTCGAGGTTTCGAATAGTCTTCGACTTAGTATCTTGGTCTAACTAGTTAGGATCCATTTAATAGTCATGGTTCCACTTGACCAAATGCACCGGTAAAACATATCTTTCTAGAAATGGGATGTCAGCTTCAACGTACTATCATCGAAAAACTTCACCAGCACCAGATTCAAGAGTTAAACTTGGTCTCTTTTTAACTATTCCTATTAACTTGTTTAAGGTTTGTTTCGGAAATTAGTTTTGAAGGTGCCAGCTATTCTGGAGCCTCCCCCTGAATTATTGGCCTTTAATTTAAATTTTCATTTTAGGTTTGTGTCGATTATAATTAACTTGGTGATAATTTATATTTTGTTGAGTTTTTGATTTCTTTGACTTGTATTTTGGTTTTTGATTTGGTTTATTCGAGTTTATATAATATATTTTTCTTTAGGTATGTAATATTGATTCATTCCTACTTGCGTGGTCAAACACGCTTTCGGAACCCAAGCTTGATTAGTTGATTTGTATTGGGTTATTAATGATTTAAAGGTTTTATTTGAGTTCGACTTGTATCCAAGTCCGATTTTATTATAACATGCTTTTTGATTGTTCAGGATTAAGTCTAGATTTTTTGATCTTGTAGTGAATTTTTCGAGTATTTCTTTTAAGTTATTAATTTCTGATTTTAATGATGAATTCTCTTCAAGTATTAGATCTTGAGTTGGATTTAAATTTTTTATTTGTTCCTTGAGGTCTTGATTTTCCTCAAGGAGTGATTTGTTTTCATTTTCTATTTTAATTAACTTACTATTTAAGCAGGAAATAATTTTAAAAAACTTTTTGTTTAAATTAAAATGTACCTCATCCGGGCCTTCCGAAACGAGTACGGACTCGTGGCTTGATTCGGGATCAGACCCGTCTTCATCTTCCGACTCGTCTTCCGTTTCAGCTTCGCGGGTCCGAAGAGTCGTCCCACATTGCTTTGAGGGCCTTCTTTTTGGTTGGCTTTGGTTTGTCGAACTTCAGTCTTGGGCATTCGTTCTTGTAGTGCCCCTTTTTATTACATCCGAAGCACGTCACGTTCTTTTGTTCCGAGGGAGAACTGATCTTTTGAAGGTCTTCTTGCTGAAGCTTCTTTTTCTCCTAGTGAACATTTTTCTTACCAGGTTCACCAGGTGTTCTTCGTCTTCAGAATCTTGATCAGAATCTTTTTCAGATTCAGGCTTGCTCTTCTTTTCTTTGGATGAGCCTGCAAATAAAGCAATACCTTTCTCGGCTCCAGCATTAGTTTGTTCATGTAATTCTAACTCACAGAAAAGCTCGTCTAATTTTAACTTAGATAGATTTTTCGAAATTTGTAGGCATCTACGATTGATGCCCACAAGCTATTACGAGGAAAGGCATTTAGTGCGTACCTTATTGAATCTCTGTTTTCCATCTGGTGGCCTATCGCGTGGAGTCCGTTGAGGACGCCCTTGATCCTTGCATGCAGTTGACTTGCCGTTTCCCCTTCCTGCATTTTTATATTAAATATTTTATTTAAAAGTAGGTCTCTTTTTGTTACCTTCGCATCGCTCGTTCCTTCGTGCAACTCGATCAGTTTGTCCCACAATTCTTTAGCATTCTGATGCGGTCCGACGTGATTCAGCTCTTCTCGTGTTAGGCCGCAACGTAGAGTGTTGATTGCCTTATTTTCTGTTGATGCCTTTTTCCTCATGTCCGGAGTCCACTGTTCCGGGTCTAGTGGATTTCTGGAGTTGTCGACTGGAGTTCGGTACGCCTTTATAACGCTGAGCCATTGATCGTAGTCTGTCTTTAGGTATACCTCCATTCTTTTCTTCCAGTACGAGAAGTCATCCCCGTTGAATAGGGGAGGACGTACTGTACTAAAGCCTTCTAGTTGAGACATCCTGCACACAAGTAAACAACGAAAGAAAAATATCCCAAGACTTGGTCTTGGATTAGCAGTGCGGGGGAAAAAAATTATAGCAGTATCTAAATTAGTGTTGCACTAATATAGATTTAATTGCAACAAAAAAAAGAAAGAAAAAAAAAATCCAAATTAAAAATAATAATATCATATTAGAATTAAGAAAAAAAACAGAAAAAGAATATTTTCACCCCCTGTCTGATTGGTGGTTGCACCAAATCAGAGCGGTACCTGCTCTGATACCACTAGTTGGATCGTGAAACATCGATAGAGGGGGGGTGAATATCGATTCGAAAAACAGCGTTAATAAGAGTTAAGCGCAGCGGAATAATAAAAAAAAACTTAGACAAACTGAACATGATGTTTTTTACTTCGTTCGGAGCCTATGACGACTCCTACTCGAAGGCCCGTACTCCATGAGTACTTTCGTTGGGCAATCACTAGCAGTTCGAAAATGATTACAATTTACAGTACAGGAATGCTAGAAAAATAAAGAAAATACCGACAAGAATTAAAGAAAAGGAAAGGAGTGTATTGTTGGATCTTTGTTAGCGTCGCTGGAGCGCAGAGCAGTAGAGCAAACAGTAGAAGACTTTCTTGTTGTTATTATGCTCTGCCTCCGCCCCATCTTTTATATGAAGCTCGGGGCGCCCTGGATCCCTTCCGGGCGCCCTGGTGAGACGTGGCAAGTCCAACCAGCGAGCTCCAAGTGGCGACGCGTGATCAGGATAATTTTTGCCTCCAGGGCGCTCGGATCCCTTCAGGTCCAGGCGCCCGGATCCCTTCCGAGCGCCCGGACCTCCTATTTCCAGGAACTCCTTCTCCTGCAAAATAGAGTTAGTCCGACAAATATATATCCTGTAAAACAGATTGTTAGCACAATTAAAGTTCAATAAAGTAATGGCAAAGAGTATGACTTAGATTCCGTCTTTCCGAGACCGAAATCTAGTCACGATCTCGACTTAGATATCCGAAATGGATCTAAGCCGGATCGACGCCTAATGTCCCCTTCCCGGGAACGCGTCCTCGCAGTCACTCCCCTCCAGTGACTTACTTGACTTACCTGCCAGACGTCCGGTCAGCCCGTCGACCCGTCTGGACTTCGTGCCAGCTATCCGGTCAGCCCGTCGACCTAGCTGGACTTCTTGCCAAGCGTCCGGTCAGCCCATCGACCCGCTTGGTCTTCTCGCCAGCTATCTAGTCAGCCCGTCGACCTAGCTGGGCATCGTGCCAGACATCCGGTCAGCCCGTCGACCTGTCTGGACTTCTCCTACACACTTGATCAAAGTGTCAGACAACAACAAACTAACTTAACCTGATTTGTCATTCATCAAAACCTAGGTTAAATCGTTAATGCTAACCGCACCAACAGTTAGTAGTTAAGTAACGATCATCCTTAGAGTGTAGTAGTAGTAAGAAGGGTAGTCGTTACAGTTGGTATCAGAGCAGTTCCCATTCTCCAGCATCACACATCTGCACCATCCTTGCCGTCTTCAAGTAAGAAAGTATTTAATTTTTATTTTATGCTTATTAATTGCGGTATAGAGTATCTGCTTATATGCGGTTAAGTAAGAAGAAAATTCTTGTTTTATTCTTTCTATGTTTAGATACATATGCTTAGGAAGAATAGAGATGATTTTAGTCTTGTTTCTCTCCTACATAATTAGATGTCAAGAAGAGGATGTCCCCGTACCGTTCGTACTGAGGGCCGAGCACAAGAAGACGAAGAGCCCAGAATAGCTGAACCAAATCTCTCTGAAGTTGTTGCTCAACTCCAGAGACAAGTGGCGGAGCAGCAACAAGTGATCGTCAATCTGATGGAGAATCAGTAGCCAGTCCCTCCCACTCCTCCAATTGTTAATGTGGAGACTCCAGTGGTGACTGAGGTTCCACCAGCCGCTCTGGAAGTCCCCACAGCACCTAGAAGACAAGAAACCTACCTGATACAGTGGTTGAAGCTGAAGCCAGAAAGTTTCTCAAGCACGACTGAGCCCTGGGATGCTCGAGCTTGGTTTAAGACATTGGAGAGCACCATGGAGCTTCTTGACTGGCCAGAAGTTGAGAAGGTCAAGTGTGCCTCTTTCTGCCTATCAGGTGATGCTTGTATGTGGTGGGAGAGAGTTAAGAGCAAGAGGTTGGTCAATCAGATGAGCTGGGTTGACTTCGAGACAGAGTTTTACGAAGAATTCTTCCGTCAACGGATTACCAATAAGCATTTTGAGGAGTTTATAGAATTCAGACAAGGAGACCTGTCGGTGGAAGAAGCAGTACAGAAATTCAATAGGCTAGCCCGTCTCTGTCCAGAGCTAGTAAGTACGGAAAAGGAACGAGTCAGAATGATGCTCAGGATGCTGAGACCAGTAATAGCACTTAATGTGAGTAGTGGAACTCACCAGCCCCAGACTGGCGAGGAGCTGGTCAGCAGAGCATTAGTCGCTGAGCACTATCTGGACAGCATCAAGGCGCAACGAGAGCAACACAAGTCAGTTAAGATCGAAAACAAGACAGTGGGAAGCCAGAAACCTCAGTCAAGTGATCAGAATTGGAAGGGCAAGGTAACAAAAGGAAACGAGGGGATACAGGAGGTAGCCAAAAGGGAGGTCCAATAGACGAGCAGGTTAAGTTCCCTTCCTGCCCTAAATGCGGAAGATCGCATCCAGGAGCCTGTCTTTTGGGTATGACCGGATGTTATTCATGTGGCCAAGAAGAACATCTAGCTAGAGCATGTCCTAATAAGTTTAAGGCATCTCAGCAACAGTTAGTGCAATATGAAGGCAAGCCTGCACAGTTACACCACATGACAACATCACTGGAGGGACCCTATCTCGGTCAGGAAAGGTTAGAAGCCCCACCCGTTCCAATCAATGCCAGAGTATTTTCTCTCACTAAGGAAGAAGCTGTCGGTGCCCCACGGTAGTCACAGGTCAAATAACTATCCTTTAGCATTTAGCTACCGTCTTATTTGATACTGGGACTACCCACTCTTTTGTGTCAATTACTTTTGCCAAATTTAATAAGTACCCACTGCCCAGAATTATTCTAAGTTCGAGGACGAACTTTTTATAAGGTGTGGGGATTGTAACGACCAAATTTTCCTCATTTGGAGTCCTAAAAGTGCTTAAAAATATTTAGAAATACTTTAGAAATATTCTAGAGATTTTTAAAAATTTTTAGAGTATTTTTATGTAATTTTTGGAGGTCGTTTGATATTTTACCAAAAAAAAGAAGTTTTGATAAAAATGACCAAGCCGAGCCTCGAACCGACAACCCTTGACCCGAGCAAAACCCGACTAACCAACTAGGCTAGCAGTTGTTACTTTATCAAGTAAAGGAAGAATTTTATTTAAGTAATAGAAGTTAATAGCAAGAAATAATAAGAAGAAAATAGGTTGCAGGGATTCAAACCCACGAGGCCTTAAGCGAACGAGCCCACCAACAGACCAACCGAACTTTTCTTAACTAAACCTATATCGAAATATATTTAAGTAGTACTAGTTAACAGAAACCTTAGAGTATTAAAAGGAAGAACTTAGGGATTAATCACGAAACCTAAATTCTTTCCTCACCCTTTCTCCTCTCACGCGGTGTCGACGCTTCTTCTTTCGGGCTGAGCAGGACCGGAGCTAGGGCTCTTCCTCCGCGGTCGGCGAGGGGTTTTTCCGAGAGCTTCTCGCATCTTCGGGACTGTTTCACCAAGGAGAACAAGTAGGTAGGGAGGGATCGTTGAGAAAGCGTGTCCACCCGAAACCCTAGAGCAGTGGAAGCCTTCTTCTTCGGCTGTAAGTCCAAGAAACCCAAGGTAAGTTGCTACTCACCTGTGGTAAGAGTAGTTACGATTTCAGTTTTGGTGTTTTCTTTGTTTGTTCGAGTTTTTTTGCTGTGAAGTTTTCTTTGGTTTTGTTTGCTGCCGTGAGGTTAAAGAAAGAAGAAAAGGATTAGTTTAGGTTAAGCATGAAGAACAGTTACAAAACTTAGGTTTCCAGTAGTAATTCTACCCTATTAGCAGCACGTTGGAGATTTTGGGTTGCTTTACAATAAGAGTTAAGCTGTGAAGGTGTTATTTAGGTTTATTTTAAATTTTACAACAAGATGAATTTGATCTTATGCAAAGAAAAAGGAGCACGAGTAACTTCCACTGGATTGCTGTGCAATTTCGGCTACTGAGCTGGCTATAAGAAGGCTTAGATTTATTAAATAGGATCAAGTCAATAATTGTTGAACCACACGTACAACAGAACCGTGAGAAGGATCTGTTGAACTTGAAATAGAGTAGTAGTAGTAATTGTACATGTGGTTTTATTTCTCTGGAATCGGTTATTTCTTTGCTATTTACTAGAAATGCAACTATAACAGAATAATTGACTTCATTTGCTACTGCACCAAGCTTTACATAGGTTTAAACTTTAGCAGATTATAGTTTTGTTGTGCCATGCATTTGACATGTACAACCTTAGTTTTGGGAGTATTCAGTAGAGCATGTGTTACTAGTTTTTCCCATGAAATTTTAGAACATCCACTTTTTTTTACAGATTTCATTAAGCAGTATAGTGCAGATTTGTTAAGCTTAGGATGTAGATTTGCTTAAAGTATTTAGTTTCTTTAGCAGTACGGATTCAATTTTAAGTTTTCATTCTATAGATTTAGTTTTCGGTTTGAGTTTATGGTTTAGTAAACCAGTTTAGATTATGTTATAGCATGCCTAAAGATTTCAGAATTTGTTTTCCTTTGTTTTAAATCTATTGTAGCATGTTTGAAGAAGTTAGATTTGCTTTCTTTCGATTTGTTTCTGATGTAGCATGCTTATAGAAGTCAGATTTTCTTTCCTTTGATTTAATTCTGTTGTAGCATGTCTATATTCTTTTTAAGAGTTTAAGAAAAATATAAGAAAGATAAAGAAAAGAAAGAAAAAGGCCAAGGCCTTAAGTAGATCCTAAAGTCAAGACTTTAGGGATTTTGTGCTAAAGAAAATGCCAAGGCATTATATATTAGAAGTATTAAAAGATAACAAGTATTTTACTTTTATCAGTGGCACTGTACTGGACTCTCAGTTGTCCTTGGGTTGGGCTCACATAGTCGTCCCTAGGTTTAGATAACCTAATATGCAGGACTCTCAGTAGTCCTTGGGCTGGGCTCCCATAGTCGGTCCCTAGGTTTAGATAACCTAGTAAACCCTACTAGATTCGGGACCAGCTATCTCGGGTCTAGTTAGGGATGCGCGCATAGCAAGTACAGTTGTCGGGCCCAAGAAGAAGTTGATTATTATTTTGAAGTATTATAAGTATAAGTTTTTGAACAAAAGAAATAAGTTTCACATAAGTATAAAAGTATAAAAGAATAAGCTTAGAACAAATGAATTAAGTTTCACTTTGTTTTAGAATCAGCAAGTTTAGTTCCCTTTTATGCTAGCATGTTATTTAGATTAGCTTACTGTTCCTTGCTATTGGAAGAGCATGAGTAGCTTTACATGTTTTGTACTTCAGTATGTTTGTTTATTCACTAGTAGATGAGCATGAGTAGATTTCCTTTTGAGCATTCAGTTTTAGATTTCAGTATATTCTCATGCATATCGAGATTTTGTGAGTTAGATAGCGCTTACTAAGCATTTTGCTTATAGATTACATTTCCTCTTACTGCAGATAAAGGAAGGCGACAAGGTGGCACAGATGATGTGTGATGCCAGGACTATGGAAGTCTTGGGACTAGAAAGGAGTTCCTTTAGTCCTCTTTCCTTATTTTTAGTTTCCGCATTTTAGTTATTGTAAACATTTGAGTTGTATTTTAAGTTCATGTCATTTGAGATTATTCTGTTTAGATTGCATGTAGGATGAGTTCAGTTTAGTAAGTAGATATTTGTGTGTTGATACTTATTTAACTGTGTGGGTGTTTGATAAATGTTCCAGCCGCCTGTGGCTGATGTATAGTATGTTATGTATTAATGATTATGGTCACCGGTACAGGGGAGACTCTGCCGAAATTTTTCGGTATGGGTTTCCATGTGGTTTTTAATCATACCGGTTAAGTAGAGTTAGTAGTTAAGTAACGGTCATCCTTAGAGTGTAGTAGTAGTAAGAAGGGTGGTCGTTACAATTGATGCACTAACAAATATCACTTAATATTGATATTACCTTTCCATTTTCCTTTGATCGTGAGGTTTGCTTTTTCATCTAATAACATGGTCGGAGTCTCTTCCCTTTCTTATCTCTTGGGATTTCAAACGACTCATTGACAATCATCACGATTACCCAATCCCTTTAGAAGAAAAACCTCCATCTTTATCATCCAAAATGTGATGTCCCATAAACTTCCTCCTTCACACTTTAGAGGTTCAATCAAACCAATCATCCTTGAAAGTTGCTCTTCTCGACAGTTAGTCCAGTAAACTGCAGCCTCGCTCTGATACCATTTGTTGAAGATCGAATGACCGACTAGAAGGGAGGTTGAATAGATGTTTACCCCAATCGTTTGCTTTCCTACGTATTCATTAGTACAGTGAAATATAAGAAAATATAAATATGAAAGTTAAAAACAAGAAGGAACAAACAAACCGCAAACACGTTTGTTTACGTGGTTCATAAATTATGTCTCATACTCCACGGATGTCCGTAAGGAGAATGATCCCTGTGATCCTTTAGTGGATCAAGCCCCAACAACCTCCAGCTAGTACGAACTCCTTCTCGGTGGAGTAAACTTCGCACAACCTTGATCAATAAATCGCACTCCGATCACAGCTTAAGGTAGACTACTAATAGGGGTTTTCCACTCCTGTTTTGTCAACCAAGGCCAGTTACCCCAAGCTTCATTATATAAAGCTTAGTACCATTATCAATCGATTGGTACTTACACCAGTCGATTGATGTTGGCCAATGGTACTCCAACGACTCTTTACCATCGACTGATCCTTTCAATCGTCGAGCACAGAAAAATTCTGTGCTCTGTCCCAATCAACTGGTCCAAACACCAATCGATTGGTAAACCCCTAAACTTAAATTTCCCTTCTCAAATATATTTCTCTCGCACTCGGACTCTTACAACTCACTTGACTCTTCCTCGCATCCTTGACCTCTTACCTTCAAGTCTCCTTCCTTTAGCTCTCGTTCCTCGGATATATTCAAGCCCGCGGCTTCTTCCAATGTCATCCATCACATATGCCTCAAATTGTGTTTCTCTCGACTTGTCTTTGATGTCTTATCCATGGTCTCTTGGATGCTCTATTCTTCACCGGACTCGAAGCCATCAAGCTAAGTCATATGTGTATCCTGTAAACCTACACAACTCAAATACACATATCAAATATAAAAATAAATCTAACTTAAACTCTTTATCCAAACATCAAAACTTATGGTCACACTTTGACCTTCAAGATTGCTTCCAACACATGGGGCCATAACAATGTGCAACTCGTATGGGGCCTCACATTCAAGCGGAATTCAAGTGCGTTCGAAGGTAGATGAACTCTCGCTCTGACATACTTGCTCACACACGTCCCTGTTTCACAAAGTTTCACGGCACAAAGGTGAGAAGAATCGATCGAGTGAATATGAATGAAACAATCTCGACTCTCACCGTGATGTATACGATTATATCTTAGGGTAAACCGCGGACTAATCACGCGAGATTTTCGTATTAGCCGAGAATTTTGGGAGATAGTATATAGCGAATTAACATCAGACTAAGATTCTAGACACTTAGAAGCTCGATAATCTTTTGGATCCGTTCAAGAATGTGCAGAACAGAAACAAGATCACCGAGCCATAGTCCAGCATGTTGCCGAGCCGAGCTGGGGGTTAGTATCGCAAAGCATCGGATCATCGGGGCGTCGCCAAGGATAAATGATTGACGGAGATCACGACGGATACACACGGGTCGGGTGCCTGTGTGCGGGCCGGCCTACGCCTGTAAGGGCCGGTCGATCGTCGAGTGGTAAGTCGAGTTCGGGCCAGTGCTGTCGATGAGTCGGTGCTACCTGGCGGTCAGTCAACTGGCCTATTGCGGTAGTCTACTGTCTCATTATATGTCCTACTCGTCGCGTTCGCCGGCCGGCCCTAGTCACGGATCAGTGGAGTGAGCCTCGAATGGATCATCAAGCATACCGTGATGCTGCCGGATAGCTAGTCGACTTATACGAGAGACCGAGATCCGCTCGTGAGAGTGACCTGTGTGGGCGGAGCATCTGGGAACTGAGCGATGCATGGCGAGAATAAGCGAATGGCGATAATCAAAGATCCCGAGGTCCCATCGTGCCTGCCAGTGCCAACATGTTCCTTAGCAAACAGCGATCTATTCGCTTAAGCCGGCGGTTCTCGAGGTTTATTTATTGAGTCTCCTGAGGATATCAACGACTGCCTCCACGCAAGCACCTATGTCTCTGGCTGGCGTAGCTCGTGCGAACGGTTTGAAAGACAAGAAGGAAAAGGGAACGGAGGAGAGCTTCTGCTTTGCTTTTGTGTGCATATCTGTGTTATCTACCTTTGTCTGCACGGGAATCATGGTACCTCCTTATCAGGACCGAGGAGGACACTCAAATGGATTATGTTTATGACTTGATGTCATTATGCACAGCGCTAATTTCCTTGGCTTATTATGGTTCCAAATAACACTTGTGGCAAAATATGCGATCCGACATCCGCCGGTCTGCCCGGACGATCGCTGAACGACGAGATCGGCGCGTCGCGACTCTGAGTTGGCAACAGTTCAACGGGCCACAGGCCTGATGTAACGCAGCGTAGCAAGCGTCACGTGACAGACCCACACGTGCTCTCCTTATGTCGTGGTGTTATATTACCAGATGAAACTTGCTTTGGATTCTCCAAATCGATGTAGGTGATTCGATAGACTTCTTCTCCTAGCTTCTCCACACTTGAACTATGACAATTGCCGTCGTATAGAGCGTATGATAATAGCGGTGATCAGCAATTCATGAGGCTCTGTAGCTTACCTTTCAGCTCCTGAGTACAGTATGAAGGAAGAGTAGGGTTGTGTTACCCTTGGTCTTGGCCAGACAGTGAGAGCTCCTAAAATTGTGCCTCTATAATTCGTAGCGGTAAGCAGCACAGTGCAAATGTTCTCAACCTGGTGATCGTCTCAAAGTTACCATCTACTCTTTTGGTATACATTAAAGCCTCAGTGCTTATCTAAGCTCTAATTCCTTTGTTTCTTAACACAATGTGTCACATGAGGTGGTCGGTCTCAGATTAGTCTGTCCTTTGACTAGCTCATTCTTGGGATCCTCCTACCGCTAGTCCAACTTTTTCAAGGTTGGGTGTCCTCTGCACTTGATGTGTCTCAGTCACCAAGCCCGTTCACATGTGAAGCTTGCTTATCTCCCGTTGTTGGTCCTCTCGATCGATCACGACAAGGTTGTTTTCCCACAGATGTGGATCAATAAGTTAAGTTTAGGTCTGCGTTAAGTTTCTAACCTCTGTGTCTAAGTGTGGGGGAGCTTAGAAGGGGAGCACGATAGGCCCGAGAAGGACCGTCCGAGGACACCTGCGTTCCGAGGGACTCAGCTGTCCAGAGGAGGCGAACGGAAGAAGAGAGATGCCGTACGAAGTGCGTGTCTGGTGCGGGGTCTCAGGGTTAATCAGTTGGCAAGCGAAGATTGCCCAGCAGCAGAGACAGTAGGACGCGCGAAGAAGCACTGACGGAAGGGAGAGCGAGGCGTGGAGTACTGCGAGACGTCCGAGGAGGGGCAGCGAGGGGAAGCCTACTAGCCGCACCTCGAGAGAGACCGAAGATGGGTTCCTCGGGTGAGCCCTATTGGATGTCGTCGAGATCACCCAAGCAAGAGGCGGCAGAGAAAGAGGTCAGGACCAAAAAGTCAGGTTAAGCTGCGGCACCACGGCTCAGTCAGTCAGTCATAACTCCGCGATCGGTTTGACTCGATCCAACCGTGAGGATAAATTTTATCGAACGAGGCCTGAACCCTTCCACAGACTAAGGCTATACAAGTCCGAGTTTCAACAATCACGATCATTCTATTTCAAGCAACACTCAGATGCTAGTAGTGTTGTGCTTTCAGCTGTGCCTACTGTATGATGCATAGGCTTCCGCCCACTGAAGGAGTTTTGAAGTTTAATCTCTTTGGATTAACCATCTACGCTGTAACAAACATTGCCGTGCGTCTTTCTTTTATGCTTTTATATATCCTTAATTCATTTTACAAGTGTTAGCTTAATCTCGAGGAAGGGTTGTTTGTTTTTTAAGTGAACCAACAACCTCTGGCCGCCAACAACAACGTCCTACACTACTAACTCTCTCGAAGCTGGTTACAGCAGGTTATCCTTTCGATCACGTATATAATACAATGATGATAACTCCAGCTGAGTAGTCATGGTATTTTGTCATCGGTGTCTAGACTATTTATGGTGCTCGGTTTCGCGTCAGATCTATACATTGGCATGATAATGCAATGTGTCGGCAGCATTGAGTTCCATCGAGGAATATCTTCTAAGAATTGTCATTCAACCTCTTCACCGCACTTGTCAAAGCTACAAACCCGATTCCATCGTCGATACTGTTGCTTAGCTAGAAGATTTCGGTATACATACTGCCACTCTGCTGAGTGAAGATATCCACTCATGAGACTTAGAGTCTTATCATGTCATTGATTGCAATTGCATTGTTCGTATCCCTGACGCGGATATCTCTCATGTAAAAGACCCGTATTCACACGTATATCTCAAGTACCTCGGTACTTTGTTATCCCTTTCCGATTATGCTCAACAGGATTACTCTATCACTGGAGTCCGGCGAGTATAACATTAAGTACACGACTTCCAATTACTAAGTACTTTTATCGAGATACTTTCACCTCAATTTTTTGATGATGTTGACAGATTATCGGCTTCACGCAGCGTATATCACCTGGTGAATTCGAGAATCTTGTCACGATGAATCACGACCTCAAGAACAAGTCCATACCGTGTTCAAGAATTTTATTCCTAGAATCATCTATTCCCATGTCTTCATGTCGAATCTTGAGTTCAATATCTTTAGTGGATTTGATCTTATCAGAGTAAGTAAATCGCGTCATGCGCGAGATGACATAGTCACACTCGCTCTGCGCTCTAAACATTTATCACACGTTTCATGATCTTGAATCACATTCATTCGGATTATCAATTTCTCATCATCACTTTTTGGTGCTTCGAAAGCCATATAATGACTTCACCAATCTATAGACCTTGTTTTGTCTTGCAAAAACCTCAGTTCCATATAGATTTTTTCTAAACGCTTAGAAATTTACATCAATTAGATGTACCTCGAGATTCCATAGAGATAAACAATACCTAATGGAAGTCTCAAAGCATGTGTCCTATCAAGTAGTCAACCTTCTCTGTCGGTCGTATCCTTTGTTACCAATCTAGCCTCAGATTTATCGATTGTGCCATGATTCTCTTGAAGATCCACTGCACCCTAGTGGTTTAATTCAGGAGGAAGATCCACAAGTTCCCAAGTGTGATTTTGCAAGATAGATTCTATCTAAGATGTAATTGCCTCTCTCCAGTGAGGTCCATTAGAAGAGCCTACAGAGTAACTTTGGGGCTCACTCTCCAACATAAAAGTGATAAAATCTGATCCATGATTTTTCTACCCAGACTCTTTTTATGCAAAGTCTAGGCTCAACCTCCCGGGTTCCTCCATCATCATCATCATCTTCTTCTTTGCCTTGTGTTTCGGTTGCCCGTTTTGAGGAGCTAGTATCCTCACCACCGGGTCTTATACTAAACACATGCTCGAAAAGAGCATTTCTAGTATCAAGTTCCCAATCTCGGTATTGACTCATGTGACTCATTACACAAAGTCGACCTTCTTGTTACACTAGCCTTGTGCTGTATAATGCATAAATATGCATCAATGCCTTGGTCCTATCTTAACTTTTTCACTATAACACTTTGACACCCACATTTGTAAATATTTAAGATTGTCTTCCATTCCACAACTCACATATGGGCTCTTATCTATTTTCTTCAGGGCACCTTATTTAAGCAATTAGCTATTAACATATGCTTCACATGGGCGGTGGCAGCAAGCTTATATAGCATTCATCATCTCCACTTGAAAGTTCGTTCGATTCTCTCTATTCAATGACGGCTGCTTTGAGGAGAGCAGTATAAAGGCGTAGTTTAAATTATCCCGACAAACATACGGCAACTCTGATGAAGAATAATGGTGACACATATTCACACCTCGCCTCATATCACTTCAACCACCTTAATTTTCCTTGTTGGTTTTCAACCTCATTCTAGAGAAAGGCAAATTTTTATTACTCATCCTTACTTTGAGAAGACATATATATATTTGTTATCATACAAAAGTGATGATGAATATTACCACTCACCGTGTGTGTACCTTTTAGGTCGCATACATCAGTGTGGATTAGGTCAAGTGGTTCATTACTTTTTTCAAAATATATTGAAAGGATGACCTTATTAGCTTCAACACAAATCTCACACTTGTGTTTTTCGGTGGAATGTAGGTATGCCAGATGTTTATTAATCAAACATCGTAAATTAATAGTCCTAGTCTACTATGCCACTGTTCGAGAGACTGCATATAAGTAGAAGAGCTTTCACTTTATTTATCTTGGGCCTAAACATTACATTGAATTGAAACTTAAGCTTAAACATTGAGCATCGACATAACACCTCTTCTCTAAAACATTCCATTTTGGACAATACAACTATCGCTTATCGGCTCAAAATAATAAAAGCCGAAATGTTGCTCAAAAGTGATCCGGACACTAGATTCTTCTGAATCTCCGAAACAACCCTTACCTTAGGCTAAGTTATAGGTCGCTTCTTCACCTTTCCTTTCTCCGGCGTGATGTCCGAGAGGTTTGAATTCTATGAATATGCTTGTCTCTAAAGATGACTCCCCAAGTTGTGGAGCAGCACTTGTTGCGACACATGCAGGCTCCAAGTCGATCCACCATTGGGTTTCAACCAATGATGGGCCTGCCCGAGACCTCACTGTAAGGTCGCCCATTTCGGTCCCTCGCTCGCTGGCTTCTTCTTCTTCTTCTGCGCCATCCGTTTTCCAAAATTTGACCATTGTCAGCTTAAGCACTTCCCATAGAACTCTCTGCCGATGCCTCTCTAGGTCCCATCTTGGAAGACTTGGGTTCTTTGACTTTGGCTTGGCCTGCTCGCTTTAGACTGTTGGACCGTGCTTTAGAGAATGTCTCTGAGGTTTCTCTCCTCAGACTTTGTTGTTGCGGCTAAGTCAGTCGCCAACAATGAGTTCCTCCATTCATCTCTTCCTCCTTTAGCTTCTGTGTCCTTGAAGTCCTTTCGGCGGGGCAACGGGGCGGCCTCGTGGACCGAAGGTTTCACTTTAACCTGTAATCCCTCTCGAGTGGATCTGTGTGCAAGACTGGTGAAGAAGCACAGTCGCCTATCTTGTAGTGGGTCAACCATCTTGTCGAATCATCTTGTAGTACGAGGCCCAATACTAACTTTTGCCTTGCATCCTCTTGTATTTCTTGGGACTTCTAGCACTACAGATTTCCGGACCTACATTCTCTAGTACATGATTGAGTGAAGATTGATGTAGTTTGAAAGAACTCGAGTATGAGTCGTCCTCTGCATGCTTGCTTGCTTGATGGTGGGGCTCCTCGTTCCGCCCGTCCGAGCCAGGCGTCGATAGAAAGAGCATGTCACACTTTGAAGTTGATCCTCCTCGATGAACTCTAGCTTCTGACCACTTAGCTTCCCTTGGTGCTTGTCGATCTGGATTGGCAAGGGGCCTCACTTGGTTGTCATTCGCATTTGTCACTCAACATTTGTTCCATGTGCTCTATCACGCATCGTTTGATTAGACCAATCAATCAGATTTAGTATAGCCGATTCAATATAGTAGCACCGAGATATATAAATTCAACACTCGGTGATGACACCTCGGATAATGGGGAGGGGGTTTTGAGCGAGAAGTAGAGCAAGAAGAGATCGGGCCGAGCCACTAGATATGCCGCATGGAAGCCATGGATAGATCACCGGACAGGCGGATCAACGACCGCGCCGGTGATCGGTGATCCGGTCGGACGGTAGTCGTCAGTCAGATCCGGTATTGGATTCTCGTTGTCAGTACGGTCAGCCTGTGGCGTTGTTCGATTCGTTGGTGTAGTCAATCTCAGCGGCCGGTGAGTCACCGCGGCAGTAGGCCGATCGGTTGTCTGCCACCTACTACACGCCGGTCGAACCTCGGATCATTGCAACTCGGCGGCAGCTTGACGAGGAACGGTGAATCTGGCTTGAGTAAATGACGTGCGATAGACTGGTAGAGCCGACGGGACGGACTCCCGACAGACAGAGGGGTCTGTAGATTACCGAGGTCGACCTATGATGTCATTCTACGCGATTCGTCGCCCCTCCAGGTGCTAGGTGCGTACAACCGGTGAGCGATACAATCGATCACTGGCACCGGTGGTCACGAAGCGACTGTGCAGACGGTATCTAGCTCACGGGCAACTCGCACTGAGCTACCGGGTGAGTACCTGAAGTTGAAACGGAAGGGGAGGAGGCTTTTTCTGCTTTTCTTCGTAACCTTTTAACCGGAGCGCTAGTGTTATCCACGTCATTAATGGCATTTCAGCGCCCCTCATATATAGGTTAAGTAGGAAACCGAAAAGATATCATGGGTTCACTTGGCTTGATTAATTTTCCTCTAATGCCCGCCCACAATAGTCCGACAAATGTAAAAAGATAGGCCGGACCCACAGGAACAGTTTCGATCGGAACACAATGTTAGCCGACTAGCTAGCCGTGAAGTCTCTCCCCATGCATTTGTTCACATCCTCAATGCATGTGAATCAATATAAACCAACAAACTTGCCTTGAAACTTCCAATGTGGGACTAAAGTCCCATTCACAATGGAGCTTCTTCTCTTCCACCTCTTCTCCATTCACACTTATTCAACATATACTACTCCCATTAAATTTCTGGAGACTCTTGCTCCTGTAACCACATCCACAAGGAGTCTACATCAGTCTCAGCGTAACATTCAAAACATAACTCACCGGAGAAGAAGTGATGAAGCCGACTTCCTCCTCTTGCGTTCGCAACCATGTTGGCAGGGACTTTTGTCTGAGGTAGGGATGGAAGGAAGAGAATCACCGGAGCATAACCACTCTAGCAAAAACCCTAGATCTGGGCTCAAACCACCGTTGCCAGATTAGGGCAGATTGATGAGGGGAATCTCACCTCGCCGGAGCAGAACCACTCCGCTGGCAGAGAACCCTAAGATGAAGTCGTCGATACTCGTAGGGGTCGTCGGAGTAGCTACCATCATCATCGTGTGGATTCGATCGAGGGACGAACGGAAATGGGGGCTACGAGAGAGAAGGTGACGTGCACATTGCCTTGCCCAAGCTACTTATTCACTACATCGAATTTCCTCTTTAAAACTCAATTTGAATCAAATTTTACCCCTTTTTAGCACACTAATTGAACTGGATTCCTCTTAAGTATTCAATTGAACCGGCCGATTCGGCTGAACCGGCTACTAAACTAGCTTTGCTCTTTTAAGCATACAAATGAACCAGAACTTGCCCCTTTTAATCTCCAATTGAACCGGAACTTCTTAAACTGGGCTGAACCAAATCGGGCCACTGAACCAAATTAAAATGGTTTAATTGCAAATTTCTTCTTGGGCTTTTGAAATTAGGCTTTAAAATGAGGCTTTGAAAATTGACTTTTCCTTCCCTTGCTCCACTCTAACCATTTGACAATTTACCCAAATCATGACTTGATCAAACTAGTGTTGTTATCTTTCTCAATCATGCAAAACAGAATATAATTAAATAATATCAAAATATACCCATAAAATATACAAAAATTAAAATGAAAACTAACAAAGATCCAAACTCATGAAATACATTAAAAATCTATAATTCGATACACAAAAGGATAAAAATATCGAGTTATAATAATAAAATAAAGTGTTCAAATGTTGATTATCAAGGCCCCAAACTCTAAAGATTCAATCCTATCGATGTAATCCTGATTGATCCAATCCTTCTAATCCGATCTTGATCTCAAATCGATCCTGTATAGAATCACACTCCTACGAACTATTATAGATGCTTCATCTTTACAATATTGGTCAATATTGATCAATATGGATCAATATTATATTTTAACAATTATGAGTCATAGTAGCTACAATATAAATAGTTTATTTTTTTCAATATTATAGTGATCTTGTTTGAAAGTTGAGAAGATAAAATTGCCAGTGTGATGTGGCTAGTATGTTGGCTGAGTTACTATGATCCGGACGAGGAGGTTATGATGAGTTATCTTCTATGTTGACCAAATCATCAGAAGTCTTTGGCCACCACTACATATAGATAGTGATTGAGTTGCCTCGATCCCTGAACTCTGATGCTCAAGGCAGGTCCCAAAAATATATAAGAAGCCGAATAAATAGTACAATAATGGAATGCGTGAAGAATAAAAAGTGAGTACGGTGGCATATCCTGGCCCAGGAGCGCCCTCCAGTAAACTAGTGAGTTGGTTGTAAGGTTGATCAAGTCGACATGACTCGGAAGAGTAAGTGAATGTGAGCCGGATGAGGAGTTGAGTCCGGAGGCGATAGCACTGAGTCGAATGTGGCATGGATCCGGAAGGCAGCACGCAGCCAGAATGTAGCAACGACACGTAAGCTAGAATACAACAGCAGCATGCAGACCAGAATACAATAACGACACGTAGGCCGAAACATACCTCACTCGAAGGTTAGAACATAATATTGTCTCAAAGGCCGAAACACCATATCAGCTTGAAGGTCGAAGACGGATCAAATCAGAGCATAATGGAAGCAGTGGCCCGGAGGCCTGAACCACATCAAAGGCAGACGACAATGTAGAACTATGCCAGAAATGGTCAACGATGAGGCAGTTAGAGAGACAGTGGGTTGTAGCATCTTAGAGGGCCACGAGGGCTAATTGTAGCACGAGGGCAGTGACCCCTAGAGCGCAAGGATGGGCCCTCGGTGTCGGCGGCGTGCATGAGAGGCGACGGGCGTATCAGCAGTGTAGAGAGGGAGAGGGAGAGGGAGAGTGAGCTCAGGCGGCATGCGTGAGGGAGAAAATGAGGGGTTTTGACGGCATGCATCTAAGCCAGCTCAGATCTATCGGCGAGGGTGCCAACAATAGCTGTGAAAGTTCGGCGGCATCAACTCTCGTAAACGTGAGTTGTCGCGAGGTGAGGACAGTATCTGGCGATGTACAATGGCAGATCATGTGAGAAACTTGTCCAGGAGAGGGAGAAAGGGGGCGGATGTTGGCTGACAACGACGAGGGGGGAGTCAGCTGTGAGGCTCCCGACGAGGAGACAACGAGTCCTCTAGTAAGGTAGCATCGAATCGGGAAAGGGAGCCCCTCTGCTTGGGCGATGACGATGCCTGAAAAAAAACCCTCATGTGAGAACTGTATCCGGGAGAGGGAGAAAGGGGGCAGCCGCTGGTCAGTGACGACGAGGGGGGGGGAGGGGAGTCAGTTGTGAGGCTCTCAGCGAGGCAATAACAAGCCCTTTAGTGAGGCAGCACCCAATCGGGAAAGGGGGGCCCCTCTGCTTAGGCGATGGCGGCACCTAAAAAAACCCTCCTCTGCATCGACCTAACTCCCCAATTAAAGGGGGTGATAGTAAAATCCTAAAAATGCCCTTGTCATCCACCTGTCTACATCTCCCATCACCGCATCACAAACCTCCCCTTCAAATCTAGTCGAAGGAGGTGCGAGTCTGACTACTGGACAAATAGTATTTTCAGTGACTTTTCACCCTGATCAGACATTCTAGGTTTTAGAGTCGTCGCTCAACTATGATATTCATTGCACAAGGGTTTATAACCACCGTTCAGCTATGATATTCACTGTATAAGGGTTTATAGCCGTCACTCAACTATTATGTTCACTGGCACAAGGGTTTATAGTCGTTGCTCGCTTGTGATGTTCACTAGCACAAGGGTTTATAGTCGCCGTTCGACTGTGATGTTCACTAGCATAAGGGTTCATAGTCACCGCTCGACTGTTATGTTTATTGTACAAGGGTTTATAGTCGCAACTTAACGACTTTTTACTTGTATATTTTTTACTAACTTCACCAGGTTGTAGTTGCCTCAAGGGGGATGATGTGTTGGTGCGGTTAGCACTAACGGTCTAACTCAAGTTTTGATGAATGACAAAATAGGTTAAGTTAGTTTTGTTATTGTCTAACACTCTGACCGAGTGTGTAGGAGAAGCCCAGACAGGTCGACAGGGTGACCTGATGTCTGGCACGAAGTCAAAATGGGTCGACGGGTTGACTGGACGTTTGGCACGAAGTCCAGCTAGGTCGACGGGCTGACCGGATAGCTGGCACGAAGTCCAGACAGGTCGAAGGGCTGACCAGGCGTCTGACAGGTAAGTGAAGGTAAGTCACTGGAGGGAAGTGACTGTGAGGACCCATTCCCGGGAAGTGAACATTAGACATCGATCCGACTTAGACCCATTTCAGATATCTAAGTCGAGATCGTGACTAGATTCCGGTCTCGAGAAGACGGAATCTAGCTAATACTCTGCTTGTTAACTTTAAACTGTGCTAACACTTTGTTTTGCAGGATAATATTATTTGCATTTTACCTCGGACTAACCCTTTCTTGCAGGAGAAGGATTTTATGGAGAAGAGTGGTCCGGGCGCCCGGAAGGGATCCAGGCGCCCGGAAGGGATACGGGCGCCCGGAAGTCCGAGCGCCCGGGAGGGATCCGAGCGCCCGGAGGTGAATTTTATCGCAAAGGCACCCTGGAGGTTCCAGGCGCCCCGAACCTCCTATATAAGGAGGGTAAAGGCTGGAGTCATAACAATAACACACAAACTGCTCTCTTATGCTCTTGCGACGCTGCAAAGGCTCTCCGACAAGTTCTACTTTTCTGTTTCTTTGTAATTATTGTCAGTTTTCCGTTTCTAATTAATACCTGTACTTCAATTTTGTAATTACCTATCGAATAATTAGTGGTTGCCCATTGAAAGCACCCTTGTGTGCGAGCCTTGGAGTAGGAGTCAACAAAGGCTTCGAACCAAGTAAAAAAACGACCTTTGTTAGCGTTGCTTTACGCCTTTGTCTTTACTTTTCCGCTGTGCGCTCTACAATTTTTTTAATCACTATTCACCCCCCTCTAACAAAACTCTTCAATCCAACAAGTGGTATCAGAGCAGGTACCGTTCTGATTTGGTACAACCACCAATCAGACAGGGGGTGAAACCAGTTTTTTTCTTTTTCTTTGGCTTTCAGTTTTTCATAATATTCTAAACTGGTACTATTACTTTTTTGAAAATTTTTTCATCGCAATCAATCTGAATTGGTGCAACACTAATTCAGTTTTTAAATTACTTTAATTTTATTCTGCACTACTAATCCAAGACCAAGTCTTGGGACTCTTTGTCTATTTGTTTACTTGTGTGCAGGAGAATCATGTCTCAACTTGAAGGCTTCAGCATAGTACGTCCTCCCCTATTCAATGGGGATGATTTCCCGTACTGGAAGAAGCGGATGGAGGTCTACCTGAAGATAGATTTTGACCAATGGTTTAGCGTCACCAGAGGCTACAAGGTGCCAGTCGACAACTCCGGAATCCCATTGAAACCAGAACAGTGGACTCCAGACATGAAAAAGAAAGTGTCAACAGACTTCAAGGCCCTAAATACACTACAATGCAGATTGACTAAGGAAGAACTGAATCGGGTAGGACCACATCAAAACGCTAAGGAGTTATGGGACAAGATGATCGAACTACATGAAGGGACAAGCGACGCCAAGGTAATGAAGCGCGATCTTTTGTTAAATAGATTATTTAACATTAAAATGCAAGAAGGAGAGACAGCGAGTCAGCTTCACGCGAGGATCAAGGACATCTTCAATGGACTCGACACAATAGGTCATCAAATGGAGAACCGGGATTTAATAAGGTATGCATTAAACGCTTTTCCGCGCAATAATTTATGGGCATCTATTGTGGATGCCTACAAAATTTTTAAAAATTTATCTAAATTAAAATTAGACAAACTGTTTTGCGAATTAGAATTGCACGAGCAAACTAACGTTGGGGCTGAGAAAGGTGTAGCATTGTTTGCAGGTTCATCCAAGGAAAGGACGAAAAACAAGCCTGAGGTTGAGGATGAGTCTGACAAGGCCTCTGAAGACGAAGAATACCTGGTGAACTTGATAGGGAAAATGTTCACTAGGAGAAAGAAAAGCTTCAGCAAGAAGGACCTGCAAAAGATCAACTCCCCAAATGAACCGAGGAATGTGACCTGCTTTGGATGCAACAAGAAGGGCCACTACAAGAACGAGTGCCCGAAACTGAAGAGCGACAAGACAAAGACATCCAAGAAGAAGACTCTCAAAGTGACTTGGGATGACTCTTCTTCGGACGAATCGGAGGCCGAAGATCAGAAGCACCAGAGCCACCTAGCGCTAATGGCTCTCGAAAAAGAATCGGACGAAGAATCGGAAGGCGGGTCCGAACCCGAATCGAGCCACGAGTTCGTTCATTTCCGAAGGTCCCGAAGAGGTAAACTTTAATTTGAATAGAAAATTCTTTAAAATTATTGCATGTCTGAATAGTAAATTAATTACATTAGAAAAAGAAAACAAATTGCTCCTTGAGGAAAATCAAAACCTCAAGGAACAAATCAAAAATTGAAATCCAACACAAGACCTAACTCTTGAAGAGGAAAATTTATCACTAAAAATAGAAATTAATAAATTAAAAGATCTCTTAGAAAAATTTACAACAAGATCTGAGAACTTAGATCTAATTTTAAATAATCAAAAAATAATTTACAACAAAACCGGACTTGGGTACAAGTCAAGTTCAAATAGAACATTTAAATCATTAATAACCCAACACAAACAATCAAGTAAATCTTGGGTTCCAAAAGCGTGCTTAACCACGCAAGTAGGACTTAACCAATATTACATATCCAAAGAAAAAATATATTATGTACAATCAAATAAATTAACTCAAAAATCAAAATACAAACTCAGACCAACAAATTCAAAATCTAAATATTTTAAACCCCACCAAGACTTAGAATATCACCAAGTCAATTATAACTATAAAAAGAACAGACATAAATCAAGAATTAAAAATAAAAAATAAAGGCTAATAATTCAGGGGGAGGCTCCAGAATAGCTGGCACCTCCAAAACTAACCTACCCGGTAGGGTAATTAGGACTAATTAGAAAGACACTAAGTTTAACTTGATCTATGGTACTAGTGAAGTTTTGGATGATAGTACATTAGGGAAGCTTAGTTTATGTATGTCTAGGAAGATATGGCTTTGACCTGATATATTTGGCTAAGTGGAACTAACCGAAGCTATCCTTTATGGATCCTAACCAGTTAGACCAAGGCTTTGTATTAAGTTTAATGGATAGGACTATTTGGAAAACCTCGAAGACATGGTTACTCTAATGATGTCCAAGTGACTCACCATAACCCAGAAGTTTATCCGAAGAATGTCTATTTGTTGAGCTCAAAGCTAAACTTGAATCTAACACAAAGTTAAACCAAATCCTAAAACTGAACCTAATTCATCTCACAAAATTATAAGATTCCCTGATTGAAAATATATATCGGGTGAGATGACTAAGGACTCAATCAATTAAAATAAAATTGAATTAAAATTAATTCAATTAAGTAAAAATTAATTAAATTAAATTAAAATTACATTAAAATTTAATTTAAATTAAATTAAAAAAATGAAGTCAAAATTATTTTAAAATTTCTATTAAAAATTTTAAAAATTCTTTTAAAATTTTTTTAAAAACTTTAAAAATTCTTTTAAAAATTTCTTTTAAAAACTTTTAAAAAAATTAATTCTTTTAAAAACTTTAAAAACTATTTTAAAAATTCTTTTAAAAACTTTAAAAATTCTTTTAAATTTATTTTAAAAACTTTAAAAATTCTTTTAAAAAACTTTTAAATTTATTTTAAAAACTTTAAAAATTATTTTAAAATTTCTTTTAAAATCTTTAAAAATTTAAATTTTTTTTTAAAAAAACGAAGTCAAAAACCTGGGGCGAGCGTCCACGGTATTCCCTTCCGGCCCGCCCGGAAGGGACTCCGGGCTAGACGGTTCGGAATCGCCTGTTAGACGGTTCGGAACCGCCGGTTCGACGGTTCGGAACCGCCGGTTCGACGGTTCGGAACTGCCGGTTCGATGGTATGGAACCGCCGGTTCGACGGTTCCAGGCAGGTCGACCCTTAACCTTAACCGCCCAAGACGGTTATGGTTCAGAACCGCCGGTTCACAGTTCGGTTCATGGTTCATCACGGTTCGCCACGGTTCAAGATTAATATGTTAAAAAAAATTAAACATTAAAAATTAGAAATTAAAATTTATTAAAAAAAGGGCTTGCACTTATTTAAATTACCTACGTATCCCTTTAGGGGAATCAAAGCCCACGTAGTTCTTTTACATTTTTATCCTTTTACATTTTTATTCACTTCCATTTCCTCTTCCTATCGTATTTGTTCCTTCAGTATCAAAATCTTCAACTTCGTCATCTGAAAGTTGAATTCCTTGGATTCTTTTCTCCGCTCTGGTCTAATCGTCCAGTAATGTTTGGGCTTCCAATGAGTCGGGAGACAAAGTTGATCGTCGTTCATCTAATATGTTGTCGTCAGCACTGAACGTCTGCTCCACAGCAATTGTTGATACTGGACAAGCTAAAATTTCTTTTGCGATCACGGAGAGAACGGGAAACCTTTGAGCCTTCTGTGACCACCACTTTAAGATATCGAAGTTTTCGCTATCTGCTTCATTAAAATCAAAAGAAGTCTTAAAATAATTCTCAAGTTCCTGTGTGGAACTTGAGGATCCTCGTGGACGTTTTGTCCGTTCTTTTAATAAGAGTTGTACTTTTGTAAGTTTTAAATTACTACTAGTAGTTTGTTGTATTTCAGAAATATTAATTTGTGTTCCATATTTTGCATAATATTGATTATAAATATCATATAAATAAATTCTAACATTATATATAATATTAACTGGATCAGGGGAAGAAGAATCTTTAATTGGAATTAAAGCGTCATAATATAAAGTTAACATTTCTTGTAAAACTTCTAATTTAAATCTAGGATCTAAAGCAAATGCAATTAAATAAATTTCATGAATTAAATAAAAATACTTTTCCCATTTAGTTTTCATAGTTAAGATACAAGGAGATAAAGATTCATTATTAATATGTTCATTTAAAACTAATACTATATTAGAAAAAATTTCTAAAACTAATTGAGTAGTGGGATAATAAACACCGGAAAGTTGTTCGGTTGCATCATTAAATACTTTTAAATTTTCACAAATACTACTACAAATATTCCATTGTTGTGAAAATAAATATATATTAGTATTAGTGTTTTGTGCAAAAAATGAACATAATAATTCTTTATATTGAAATGAATCTTGTAATAATTGGTATGTTGAATTCCAACGTGTTGGTACATCACGTGGAAATTTTTTAGGTCTCATTCCATTAATTTTACAAAACCTATCCCATTGTTTCATTATAGATGGATGAGACCATAAATAAGAAATTGTAATTCTAATTGGTTTAATATAACTTTCTAAAATTTTTAAACCATCTTGAACACATAAATTTAAAACATGGCATACACAACGAATATGAAAAAATAAACCTCCAATAATAGGTTGACAAACAAATTTTAGATCATCTATACAAGCGGTATGGAACTAGCATTATCTAATGATATTGAAAATATTTTATGAGTTAAACCATATTCTTCTAAAATTAAACATAATAATTGTGCGATATTATGAGCATTATGTGATTCATCAAAAACTCTATAAGCTAATAATCTTTTTTGGAGGTTCCAAGAATTATCGATCCAATGACAAGTCACACCCATATACGAATGTGTTTGCCAATGATCACTCCAAATATATGAACATAAAGAAACTTTATTATCTAATTTACTAAATTCATCAATTAAATTCTTTTTTCCTTGTTTTACTAATTTTTTAATTGTACGAGTAAGTGTAGTCCTAGGAACACGTTTAGCACATGAATTAAGAGATTCTTTACAAAAATCTTCAAATGTGCATTTAGATCCAAAACTAAAAGAAAGATGTTCTACGCAAACAAATTTAGCTAATGATTCTCTTAATTTATTATTCGAATATAAAAATAAACCGGAATCGGTACTACCGCTAGTTGAAGAAAATCTTGATAATTGTGTTTGAGATCGGTCGAGTCCATATTTCGTCGGGTGCTTCATTTCTACATGTCGTTTCAACGACTCTTAGCCGTCGCCAGCTTGGAATTTGTAGGAAGCATTGCAATGCTTACATTTTGCACGCATTCCTCCCGACGAAAGAGTGACCCTCTCAAAATATTTAGTGAAAATAGAAGACTTTAGATGAGGAAGTTCCCGAACCTTAGAAGTAATTGCATCGGTACTTCCTTGTGTTTCGGGTGTCGGATTCGGAAGATGCTCGATCTCATCATCGGTGGATTGAATGTTGGGGTCCTCCTCCCGCGGATTCATTATTTGCTTTCCCTTCCGAGCTCGAGATGATGCACCTCCGCGGCCTCCTTCCATTATAATTGAAAATTGGAAATGAAAGCGTGTAGAGATTAGAGAATAGGAAAATGATATTAAGAGTAGAGAAGATGTGTGTGAAAAATGATGAAATGAGCTGTCTATTTATAGAGTTTTGATAGTAACTGACACTAAATCAAAGCCATTGATCAAAAAATGGCCAAATGATCCTAATCGTTGAAAAAAATACCCAAAAACCCCTCCCAACGGCTACGAACCGTCGGTTCCAACGGCTATGAACCGCCGGTTCAACCCGCCGGTTCGCCCGTTTTACAGCCAATGAACCAGAACCAGCCCGGCAAGTTGTCGGGTCGGTTCCAGTTCGACTCGGTGAACCGGGTCAACCGGCAACCGGCCCGTTGACCCGGTTACGGGCTCGGGCCGGGTCTGGGCCAGACCCGGCCCAAGGTCGGGTCTACTCCGACCGCCCGAATAGGGTACGGGCGCTCGGAGCCCCCTATATATAGGGGGGCAGGGGCGTCCTCTCCCTTTGCTCCACATCTACTTCACTCTTTTCAAGGCTCTTTCCGAGCTTTACCACGAGAGTGATCAAAATTAAAACTTTATTTCATTCTGCAGTTATTAAGCTGCTGCAAATTAACTGAAGTCGTCATTTCTAAAAATTTTATTCACGATGCCTCGGTAAATTTCTTTCTCCCTCCAAAGTTTCCTTTAAATATTTCATTGACTTTTTTGCTTAGTATAGTTTTTTTACTATGTAGAAAAAATTCTAGATCTGGTGTTGGGCCCTCTACTGCTAGTGTTGACCCTAGGTTCCTTACTGACGAACTTAGGATTAGGTTTGAGTCTATCATCTATATGCCTATTAGGACTAAGTACTTAGATAGATAATTTTTCTTACGTTCCTGTATTCCAGCTGTAGAGGTTATTAACCACTATAACTTACAGAACCTTGTTTACTGTACCAGTTCAGTAAACATAAGTCTATGTGCAGAATTTTATAATAATTTAGTTAGGGTAGATGATCTTACTTATACTACTAGGGTAGCTGGTACGGATATCACATTATCTCCTACCATTATCCGGGACTTTTTAGAGTTACGACAATCTACGTGCCCTTTTCAGTGTTATCCTCTTAGGGATCTACCATTTGGTGATCCTTACTGATACGTTACGCTGGATACGATTTACTCGTATTTTTTTGGAGGAGAGCGAGTACGTACCCATCGTGACTATGTTTAGGTCAGTATCCCTTCGAGTTCATAATTATGTACTCTATAGGGTTTTAGTCTTCTGTATCTTACCATTGTCCATTCGCGACATAGCGATGATGCGTCCATTTCATTCCTTTCTCTTGTATGCATTTTGCCATAGACTAGACATAGACATTAGTTTACACATCTTTCAGACCATTATCCACTCAGCTGGAGTCTCCACTAGTGCTCGAGTTCATATGTCGTATTATCATATTTTGACAGCATATTTCGCCTCCCTATCTATTAACGTCACCCGAGGCGATATTCAAGTCATGACTGAGTTCGACATCTTAGGACCTAGGAGCTTCTCTCTAGGAGGTACCCATATAGATGATGAGGGTGTCCTATCTTGGCGGAGGGGGGGTACAACACCAGCCAAACCCAGATGCCTAGGAGGAGGTAGAGCAGGATGAGTTTATGGTCGCACTATTCGGCGAGGACGCTCTGGCCCCTGTACCACCTCTACCTCCAAGCCAAGTACCTTGTCCCACTCCTCGCACTCTAGGCGATCGAGTTGTCGGACTCGAGATATCCATGATGAGTCTCCGTCAGGAGGTCTCCGACTTGAGACGAGACATGAGACAGGATATCCCTGACCTTCGACGTGATCTATCCAGTTCCCGAGAGGATGCCTGGACCCGACACACTGAGCTGATCGAGATGTTACGTTCCTTGGGATTCAGACCACCCCCCTCCTCATCTCGATAGACTTCCTGATCACTATGTATATTCTATTATGATCATTGTATGTTGACCTTGACATTAACTTATGACCCAGTAGCTAGACTAGAGTTCATTAGAATATTACTTAGTTATGCACCCCATAAAGGGTTCAGACTGTATCAAATGGGCATTAAATCTACCTTTCTAAATGGGTTGATCAAAGAGGAAGTCTATGTAGGCCAACCACCTGGGTTTGAATATCTAGAGCACCCTAACTATGTCTTTAAATTAAAGAAAGTCTTATACAGACTTACGCAAGCACCCAGGATCTAGTATGAAAGGTTAACCTCTTACCCAATATCCAAAGGGTTTAACCATGGTCAAATTGACCCAACGCTATTCGTTAAATTAATAAAAGAGGACATATTTATAGCCCAAATCTATGTAGATGATATAATTTTTGGCTCAACTAATTCAGAATTTTTAGAAGAATTCATAAACTTAATGAAACAAGAATTTGAAATGAGTTAAGTAGGAAAATTAACTTACTTTTTAGGATTGCAAATCAAACAAACAAATGAAGGAAATTATATTTATCAACAAAAATATACCAAAGAATTACTCAAAAAATTTGGGATAGAAAATACTAAAGAGATAAAAACACTGATGGCAGTTAATACTATTCTAGACGACGACCCGAATGGAAAACCAATCAACTTAAAATACTATAGGAGTGCCATAGGTAGTCTACTGTACTTAACTGTAAGTCGACCCGACATTTTATTTACAGTGAGTATGTGTGCTAGATACCAAACCTGTGCTAAAGAATTTCATTTGACTCAAGTCAAGAGAATCTTTAGATACCTTAAGGGAACAACAAATGTAGGAATTTGGTATCCTAGAACTAATAACTTTGAATTAATAGGGTATTTTGACTCAGACTATGCTGGATGTAAGTTAGACCATAAGAGTACAAGTGATGGATGTCAACTACTAGGCCCATCACTTGTTAACTGGTTTAGTAGAAAGCAACACTATGTTGCTTTGTCTACAACTGAGTCAGAATATATAGCAATAGGAGAATGCGTTGCACAACTATTATGGATGATACACACTTTAAAAGACTTTAACTTAAACCTTATAAATGTAAAAGTATTAATTGGCAATATTAGCTCAATTAATCTAACCAAAAATCCTGTGCATCATTCCAGAACCAAATACATTGAAATTATGTACCACTTTATCAGGGATCATGTCACTAAAGGAGATTTTGAACTCAAGTATATTGAGTCCAAATCTAATTTAGCTGACATATTTACTAAACCCCTCCCTGAAAGTGAATTTAGCAATCTACGTAGAAAATTAGGGATGTACTTAATAGACTAGGATACTAAAATTACAAAAACTGTTTTCAAAAATAATATTTTCAAATTCTAGAATAAAATCTTTATATATATATATATTTTAAATCTTCCATTTCTAGAATTTTAAATCAGTTTTAGCCTTAGACTAGAATAATCCCTTAGAAAGCATGTTCCCCTAGGGCTAGTACTTGAGCATCTCACCAACACCCTAGGATTCCCTTGTTTGTGATTGCCGAACATAGAAAGGGATGAGATGCATAGGCAAATTACCTGGATTTAAGATGTTTATTTCAGTGCATCGATATAAGTCTGGGTATTAAATATCATACAGACATTAATCAGGTTAAGTCATTCAGTTTAGTCAAACACTAACTGATTACAATTAGACTTAACTTAACTAACCAAGTGAAAGCTGCTATCCTCTAATAGTCATTAAGTAGCTAACTGGTTAGACAGATTTTGTAATGTCAGGTTCAGGGGGAGGATTAATTGTTTTTATACCATATTTTTGAAAACTATCTCTAACTAAATGTTTTAAAATTTATTCTAGATTTTTCAAACTTAGTTTTGAAAGTTAGAAAATTGGATTGTTTAAACCTAGTTTTGACAATTGGCTCTATTTTCAAAACTTTAAAATTTTCAAACTTAATTTTAAAGTTCATACTTTTTAAACTTAGTTTTGAAAAATAAACTTTATTTGAGTTTATAACTTAGATTTTTCATTTTGAAAATCATATTCTGCTTAGATTTTTGAAAATTTATTTAAAACAAACTTGGGTTTGAAAATAAATTTTACTTAGTTGGATTTTACAAATAAAATCTTATTTAGTTTTGAAAACGTGATTTGAAAATTATACTTAACCTTAATATTTTTTGTAAAAATGTTATATTTGCAAATTATGTTTTCAAATCGTAAAACTCTTTTCGAAAGATTAAGTTAAAATTACAGTTATCTTTCTAAAGTTAAACTTAACTATTTTTTTTTTAAAGTTAACTATGTTTCTAAAGTTTAAAACAGAAGTTATCTTTTTAGCTTAAAACTCTCCCAAGATAATCTAACTTACATTTCTAGATTTTTTAGATTACCCTGCATTTTTAATGACAATTTGTTCCATGTTAATTTTTTGATGAATGCCAAAGGGGGAGGGTTAGGTGGTTTAAGTTAGTTAAACAAACAACAAGAACAACAAATTTTAAAAAGCTAACTTAACAACCCTATGCTTGTTTTTACTTGCATATTTTTTTCACTAACTTAATCAGGCTGTCATTGCATCAAAAAAGGGGAGATTGTTGGTGCGGTTAACATTAACGGTCTAACTCAAGTTTTGATGAATGACAAAATAGGTTAAGTTAGTTTTGTTGTTATCTAAAACTCTAACCGAGTGTGCAGGAGAAGCCCAGACAGGTCGACGGGCTGACCTGATATCTGGCACGAAGTCCAAACGAGTCGATGAGTTGACCAGACGTTTGGTACGAAGTCCAGCTAGGTCGATGGGCTGACCGGATAGCTGGCACGAAGTCCAGATGGGTCGAAGGACTGACCGGACGTTTGGCAGGTAAGTGAAGGTAAGTCACTGGAGGGGAGTGACTGTGAGAACGTGTTCCCGGGAAGGGAACATTAGGCGTCGATCCGACTTAGACTCATTTCGGATATCTAAGTCGAGATTGTGACTAGATTCTGGCCTCGATGAGACGGAATCTAGCTAATACTCTGCTTGTTAACTTTAAACTGTGCTAACACTTTATTTTGCAGGATAATATTATTTGCATTTTACCTCAGACTAACTCTTTTTTGCAGGAGAAGGATTTTCTGGAGAAGAGTGGTCCGGGCGCCCGGAGGTGAATTTTTTCCGCAACATCATTTCTCCACGTGGAGCGCCCTAGTTGGCTCGGCTATGTCATATTCAGGGGGCCCTGGAGGTTTCAGGCACCCCGAACCTCCTATATAAGGAGGGTAAAGGCTGGAGTCATAACAACAACACACAAACTGCTCTCCTGTGCTCCTGCGACGTTGCGAAGGCTCTCCAACAAGTTCTACTTTTCTGTTTCTTTTTAATTATTGTCGATTTTTCGTTTCTAATTAATTCCTGTACTTCAATTCTATAATTACCTTTCGAATAATTAGTGGTTGCCCATCGAAAGCATCTTTGTGTGCGGGCCTTGGAGTAGGAGTCGACAAAGGTTCCGAACCAAGTAAAAAACGACCTTTGTTAGCGTTGCTTTACGCCTTTGTCTTTACTTTTCTGTTGTGCACTCTATGATTTTTTTAATCGCTATTCACCCCCCCCCCTTGCGAAACTCTTCGATCTAACATGATGTTCACTGGCATAAGGGTTTATAGCAACCACTCAGCTGTGATGTTCACTGGCACAAGGGTTTATAGCCGCCGCTCGGCTATTATGTTTACTACACAAGGGTTTATAGCCATTGCTCAACTGTGATGTTTATTGCACAAGGGTTTATAGCCATCGCTCGGTTGTTATATTTATTGTATTGCACAAGGGTTTATAGTCATCGCTCGACTGTGATGTTCATTGGCATAAGGATTTATAGCCGCCGATCAGTTATGATGTTCACTGGCACAAGGGTTTATAGTCGTCGCTCAACTCTTATGTTTACTGCACAAGTATAGTCGCCGGTCAATTGTTATGTTTACTGCACAAGGATTTATAGCTGTCGTTCGACTGTTATGTTCACTGGCATAAGGGATTATAGTCACCACTCGAGCAATCGAGCGAATGCCGAGCTAGCGATCAGGTAAATGCCAAGCGAGCAATCAGGTGATGTCGAGCAGGCGATCGAGCAAATTCCAAGCAGGTGACCAAACTAATGCGGAGAGGATGTAGAGCAAATGATTGACCCGATGTCGAGCGGGCAACTGAGAGAATGTCATGCAGTGTCAAGCAGGCAGTCGAGCAGTGCCTAGATAATGTAGAGAAAATGAGTGACCCATTACCAAGCGAATGTGGATCCCATGAATCGAGTGAGCACGGAGCTTGTGAGATTGAAGGCAAATGAGAGTGAAAATCGTGAGCTGAGCAGACGTGAGCCCAAGAACTGAACGGGAGCGTAGCCCGTGATATCTAAGGTGCACTAGGGTGAAACTTGTAAGCCAAATGGGTGTGGAACCTGCGATCGACAGACACGAAACCCATTAATCGAGTGGGTGCGGAGCCCGTGAGATTGAAGGGCGCGGAGTCCATGGGATACTCTGGTCTAAACCAGTGGAGATAACTCGACCTCGAACAGGGGATTGAGCCCTGTAGAGGATATATTGGTAGAGATACTCTAGTCCCAATGGCGATACTCTGGTATGAGAATAGGCTCGTTTATAATCCGGTGGGCTACTAGGGAGTCTAGGATATGGCACGAGAGAATACTTGCTTATAACCCGATTGGCTACTCAGGAGTCTGGGGCAGGCTTGGTCTAAAACCCAGGGACTATAATTTTGAGGCGCTAGAGCATGCTCGCTTATAACTCAGCTAGTGGCTCGAGAGTCTGGGACATGCCCGGTCTGAAACTTGAGGGCTATATTTTTGAGGCGCAAGAACATGCTCACTTATAACCCGGCTAATGGCTCGGGAGTCTAGGACAGGCCTAGTCTGAAACCCGAGGGCTATAATTTTGAGGTGTGAGAGCATACTTGCTTATAACCTAATCAGTGGCTCGGGAGTCTAAGACAGACCCGATCTGAAACCCAAGGACTATAATTTTGAGGCACGAGAACATGCTGCTTATAACCCGGCTGGTGGCTTGGGAGTCTGAGACGGGCCCAGTCTGAAACCCGAGGGCTATAATTTTGATGCAGGAGAGCAAGCTCGCTTATAACCCAACCGGTGGCTTGGGAGTCTGCGACAGACTCAGTCTGAAACCCGAGGGGTATAACAGATTCTGTGATTGGAAGAGGAAATATAATAGACAAACTAACCTACTGATCAATTGAGAATTTGATTCAGTCCCTCGACTCTCGAATACCTGTGGAGTGAGGGAATATAATAGAAAAATAACCACTGATCGACTGAAGATCTGACTTGATCTCTTGACTCCTAAATACCCATTGAGTGAAGGGGAATATAATAGAAAAATAGTCTGCTGATCACTTAAGGATCTGACTCGATCTCTTGACTCCTAAATATCCGTGGAGTTGGAGAGAGAAGTAGTATCGATCCCTTGACCCCCCAAATATCCGCGAAGTTAAGGAGAGAATAATCTGAGCCTTGATCGAGGAGTTGTACCGATCGGCTAAGGATCCGCCTTGATCCCTTGACTCTGAATACCAGTAGAGTCGGGAAAAAATATAATAGAAAAACTAACATTTCGACCAGCTGAGGCTCCGAGTCAATGCCTCAACTCCCGAATACCCATGGAGTGGGGAGAATATAATATGTTCGTCCTGAGACCATGACGATAGCAAAGTTTCCCCACGTCATCCATCTTCACTTTCCAGATCAAGCGGAGATTCCCACAAATGACATCAAATATGATCCCGTCTGAAAGCAGAGAAGACATAATCGCTAGTATGATGTGGCTAGAATGTTGACCTAGTTACTATGACCCAGAGGAAGAGGATATGATGAGTTGCCTTCTATGTTAAGTAAGTCGTCAGAAGGTCTCTGCCCACCACTACTTATAGGCAGCGATCGGGTTGCCCTGGTCTCTAGACCCCGATGTTCGTGGCAGGTTCTAAAAATATATAAGAAGCTGAAGAAATGGTAGAATAATGGAATGCGTGAAGAATAAATAGTGAGTATGGTGACGTACCCTAACCTAGGGGCGCCCTCTCGTAGACTAGTGAGCTGGTCGTAAGGCTGATCGAGCCGTCATGGCCCGGAAGAGTAGGTGAATGTGAGTTGGATGAGGAGTTAGGCCGAAGGCGACTACACGAAGCAGAATGTGGCATGGATCCGAAAGGCGGCATGTAGCTGAAATACAACAGCGGCTCGCAGCTGAAATACACCAGCAACACGCAAGTCGGAACATAGCCTCGGCTCGAAGGCCGAAACACAATATCGGCTCGAAGGCCGAAACATAACACCATATCTGCTCGAAGGCTAGAGACAGATCAAATCGGAGCATAATGGCAACAGTGGCCTGAAGGCCCAAACCACATCAGAGATAGACGACAATGTAGAACTATGATAGAGGGTCGCACGGGCTGACTGTAGCGCGAGGGCAGTGACCCCGTAGCACGAGGATGGGCCCTTGGCATCGGCGACGTGCATGAGAGGTGACGGGCATGGAGAGGGAGAGGGAGCTCAAGCAGCGTGCGTGAGGGAGAAAATAAGGGGCTCTGACGGTGTGTGTCTAAACCGGCTCGGATCTATCGACGGGGGTGCCCCTATGCTCGGGCGATGGCGACGCCAGAAAAAAAAACCCTCGTCTGCGTCGACCTAACTCCCCAATAAAAGGGGACTACAATAAAATCCCAAAAATACCTCCTATCATTCAACTGTCTTCATCTCCTTCCACCGCATCGTATAACAACTACGAGATCATATTTATTATAATTGGATAGTTATAACAGTTATAAAATCATATTTACTATAATGATATTTTTATAATAACTATGGAAATATCGTTGTTATTATAATTACGTGGCCGTTATCATCTTGTAACGGTTATAATAATGTAAAACATAAATACAATTTTAAAAATTTAAATGTAAAAAAAGTGAAATAGAGTATTCTTTTTTATAATAAATAAAAAGGAGTACTTCTGCTTCTTGTAGCAGGAACAGTTGTATTTCTCCATCTCAATCTCAATCTCAATGATTGGAGCAGTGCAGTTGGTCTGAGAAACTCCAAGTGTAAATCTCTTCCGTAGGGGCAACATACTTGTTATATTTAATCTTGCCGTATCCCTCTCTCCTTCCACTCTCATTGGCGCGTCTCGATCCCCTGGCGCTTGCTTCCCCAGGTGTTGGTGGATCGCCAAAGATGCACGCAATATTCTGAGTATCTTCTCGCTTTCTGTTTACCTTTTTTACTTGTTTTCTAGGAGAGCAAACTAAAGGGTGATGGGGAACTTGCTGCTGGGATGCTCAGCCGCCGGGGAACGGCTGGTGACGGCGGCGAGGGACGGAGACGTGATTGAGGCGCAGAAGCTCGTGGAGATGAATCCTGGTCTCGCTAGATACGCAACGTTTGCCGGTATCAGCTCGCCGTTGCATGCGGCCGCCGCCAGAGGCCATGCTGAGGTGAGGTCTTCGTTTGTATCCATAATGTATCTTAAATTACTAATCTCTTTTGATTTTTATTTCCTGGTAAAAAACAACTACTAAGAGTGAAAGTTTGGGTGTACAAATCGTGAGATCCAAATAGTTTTTCAAGAACTTAGATCTGCTCATCATTTTAAGAGGAGTTCCAAGAAATAGATCCAATTATGATCAATAGGCAAAAGGAAGACTTGTAGACAGGCAGTGGCTGAATAAAATCTTTTACATAGTTCCAAATTGCCATTAAATTGTTCCTTCTTCTTCCTCTGTTTTTCTTTTTCTTTGGAGAAAACTGGAGAGAGATCTCTCCTTGTTCCACCATAAAACTTTATTTTAGTTAGTTCAAAATTCTTATAGAAATGAACGACAGAGGATTTATGTTGTATTTTGTATATTGGATACACAATATTCCAGATTGTGATGATGTTGCTGGAGAAGGGAGCAAACTTGAACTCGAAGAACATTTGCGGCCATGTGAGCATCATTAAACACTAAACCTAATTTAACAGGATTTACTGATTACTACTGTGTTCTAATTTCTCTTCTCCAAAATCAATTAGACTCCATTGATGGAAGCATGCTGCAGTGGTCGATGGGAGGTAGTGCAGATTCTACTGCTCTTCAGGTGCAACGTATGTGTATGTGAACATGCATTCATGTTTTACATCCTCAATTGCCGTGATTCATTACTGGTTTTTCTATGTCTTAATTAAAAAGGTATCGAAAGTGGAGCTCTTGAGTGGCAGAACGGCACTTCACTTTGCATCTGCTGGTGGACACGCTCGATGCATTAGACTGCTGGCTGCAGATTTTTGTCCTGGTTTTTCTCTTTCTACAGAAACCGATTCTCTGTAAGTGTTTGATAAAATTTCTGACTAACATAAACAAATAGATTCCAAGCCTCTTGGTTTGTGCTAATCAAAGTGTCCCCTCTGGTTTCTGATAGTGCGCTCACAAGGTTCATCAATAAGGCCGCAAATGGTGGCATAACCGCCCTCCACCTAGCTGCACTAAATGGGCACTCAGATTGCGTGCATCTGCTAGTTGATCTACATGCCAATATCTCAGCCGCGACGCTCTCTTATGCATCTTCGGCAATGGCAATAGGTTTCTTGATTCCTTTTATATTGTTGAAAGATGAAGCACTTCTTTGAATTCTTCATAAAACAATCTCCCTGCAATTTGTCTGACAGGGGTCGGAAGCACACCTTTGCATTATGCTGCATGTGGTGGAAACCTCAAGTGCTGCCAGGCAAATTAACTAAAACTCTTAGATTATTCGATGTGATTGTGGCTAAAGTTCGAAGTATTTTCTTCTCTTATAGGTTCTTCTCGCTCGAGGAGCAAGAAGAACTGCTGTGAATTGCAATGGGTAAATCTCTCTAGCCTTCTCTCTGATACCAAAATGAATGAAACGTTCATGATTCTTATCGTTCATTGTTTTTCATTTTTTTCAGGTGGCTTCCAGTTGATGTTGCAAGGATTTGTGGATCTCATTGGCTTATACCCTTGCTAACACCCCATTCTAGCCAATTAGTCCCTGCCTTTCCTCCATCAAACTACTTGCCCTTGCCTCTCATGAGCATCTTGCAAATAGCAAGGTGATAATTTATCATCGCTCTATAAATTTCTTTCACAAGTAAATTTTTTTATCTGAAGAAATATGAAGATGCCTGTTCTGAGTTACATTTATGCAGAATTAACGGTTTGCATTCTTCTACTTCCTCTTGTGCTGAGAGCGACCTATGTGCTGTTTGCTTGGAGAGAACTTGCACGGTAGCTGCTGAAGGTAAACGATCTCATATCAAGTGTTGTATTAAAGCGAACTGTAGCTCCCTTGCTCAGCGTGATGTGTTTTTCCACTTGATTTACAGGTTGCGGTCATGAACTCTGCACCAGGTGTGCACTGTGTCTTTGCTCGACGAGCAGCATCGACTCAGAGATGTCAACACCACCTAGTTCAGTTCCCTGTCCTCTCTGTAGGAAAGGGATCGTATCTTTTGTAAGCTTGCCAACAACTGAAATAGAGGCAGGCCAAGGCATTAGCCTCTGCAGCAAATGCAGTGGTCAATGCCAGAATCCATTTGCTACAGCCTGTGGATCTGAGTTGTGTAGGAACCCGTTTGAGATAGTTCCTCCAGCACTTTGTGGGGGAGTTTCCTCGATGGCATATCGCAATGAATGATTAGCACATTCTTTTATATGAATGTAGAAGAAAGCTTGTGAAAGATTTGGTTTGTAAATTCTTACTCAGGCGCATGGCTTTTACTCTGTATTCTCATTTGTGAAAAGATGGTTCATTATCTTCTCTAATTCTTCTGATTTTAGATTAACTTTCATTTCAGAATGTAACATAAATAAACCAACAGGAAATATAGCAATCATAGTTTCTGCAAGAAAGTAAAGGTCCACCCTTTCTGGTTGCAAAATAGACGTTAACAAATAAACACAAACGAAGCAAACACATTCCAGTCAATATCAGTCCTGAAGAAATTTTGGTAAATCATCTTCTTCGCTTAAAGCTTGGCAAGCAATCCAGTGCTGGATATCAACTTTGGCGATCCACCATCTTTATCAATCTCGCTAACACTCGGCGGCACATCTACTGCTGGGGAGCAGTTGAAGAAGCCATGCGGCTGCAATGTACAAAAAAAAAAAAAAAAAACAAGTCAAACATTATTTTAATATTTCATATTTCTTTTCAATTATATTATAGTATCTTTATAACATTTTTTTCAAATAAGATTGCCACGGTTTGTTAAGAACTTAAAATCTTTCCTACAGCTTCAGCAAGGCCTCCCAACTACTCTTATATGACAATGATTATTCAGACGCAAGCAGCAATCATATCGAGTTCAACAAAACAGACGAGGAAACAAGGAAACCAAAATGGGCAAAAATTACCATCAGCATAAATCCGATCCTTTCTACAGGCATAACCGGCCAATCTTCCAACCTGGGTATGTGGGTGATGCCAAACACATACCTGCAATCAAGATCACCAATAAGAAATAACTGATAATGAGCATCATGAAGGAATAAAAACTCAAAGATAATTGAAGCCCGGCCCAAATGACTAAGAAACACGAGCTTCAAAAGTTTAAGGGAATCAACCAATTAATGACGCGAGATAAGTACAGGCACTAGATAAGTATATGAAGTGATAAATTTAATGACTGTTATCCAGGAAACTAACCATAAGACAATGTTGGTTTCCTCAAGGGACCTATTCTTTTTAGCCCATGTTGCCAACCCCTCATTTAAGCGGGGATTTTGATTGGGAAACTCTCCTCCAGGAAACATTTCATCACGATTATAAGGTGTGACCCATAGATTGTGTTTTAAGAAGCCTGCTCTTCTCAAAAATTTTGCTTCTGGACCAGCTAATGGGAGGCAATTCAACCCAGGCACAAGCTTATAGCCTGTAGGTTGGCCTGTTCGATTTACAGTTCGTGTGTTCCTTACCTGAAAATCATTATAGGTTTTGTCAGTTAAAATTGTTTATTTTATGATTGGATGGTCAAAAGACAAGAAAAATATAACTTAGGAGATACAAAACCACATACACAAATAGAAAAGGTAGCGATCAGAAATCACCAAATGAAAGTTCAATTTGACACCTTAATCTCAACCAAAATACTAGTATGAAAAAAGTGAATCATGAGATTATCAAAAAGGAGACTAGGAAGGGACAACTAAAATAAGTTTATCCAACAACCCAATCTCATCAGGCAACAAAGCTTACAAATATAATGTCGCCTCACATCCAAATAAGATGATACAATACATAATACAGGATGATATAAACATGTAAAAGAATGCTGGGTAAAAAAAAACACTAGAATAAAATGAGACACTCGAGAGAACCCAATATGGCACTTACAATCCAGTGGCGTGCAGACAAAGGATCACAATCCCGCATAGCTTCCAATTCTGATTTGAGAAGCTTTTCTTCAGCATAAAAAGCATTGTTATGAATGTTATTTTTACCCGGCTCTTCAACTTTAACGTTCACCTCAATCACCTAAAGGAAAAGAAGATGGTAGTCTTCTTAATTATCAACAAATATGTTTTCCCTTGGGAAAAAATGAAAAAGACATGTCATATGTAGGACGTACACGGACAACACCAGTTCATTGAATAATGTAGTATTTCCTTGGGATATGATTTGGCTATAATATGTGCCAACAAGTCCATCAAACATGGGATCTAACCTCATAAATTCTAGGCAATGCAGATGAAAATTCAATTTTAAAAAAAAACATACCTGATTAAATGCTTCAGTAGGTTTACAATCAACAGCCATGTCCATACGAGCAACAAAGAAATGTTGATGAACTGGTGCATACAACCCTGGGGCAATGGTTGTCCCATATTTTCTAGACTGACCAGGTTGCAAAGCACCCAAGCTTAATATTCCAGTCAATTTTACTTCAGCTTCAATTTTACCATCCTGCATTCAAGTGACAGTATTTGGCTAAGGTTTACAACCAAAATTACCATAAAATTATACACACGAGAAAAAAAAAACTGCCTAAATTAACAAATTAAAACCCCCAGAATCCCAAAATTTTATTGTCATACAAATCTGTCTGCCTCTTTTAATAGACCATTGCAGTCCTACCTCCTGCTGCACTGCATCTTTTTAAGTGCAGAACCTCATTGCTATCTTGCACCAAATTTCAGTCCATTTTTCAATTAGTTTTCCCTGTCGATTCATCCTAAACTGTCTAAAACCTGTTATTGAATGATTCCACCGCAAACTACCGTGCAAAGCAAATCACAATTTCATTCAACATGCATTGGAATGCATTGTTACAAACAAAATCCCAGATGCCATTTAGTACTGCTAAGATCTTGAATCAAGCATCTCTCTGGCTATCTCGGTAGGAATAGCTTAAATCTTGTTTATCTTGTTAGCAAAAAAAACCCTTAGCTTTCTATCATGTCTTAAGAAAATGAACAGTTATATAATGCTTTCATATGTATATACAATGTTTTCATCTTGATTCTTGATGAAGAAGAAAATTATCAACGAGGCATAGAAGTAATGAATAATAACCACAGTTGAAGATACTAGTGATGATAAACAAAGTATATCCATTTCAAGCCTTCAAAGGTATCTATGGCTATATTGAAGAACAATTTCAATTTTAACAACAGAGGTTGATAGGCATCACGACAATTATGGAATTTGAGTAGAACTTCAACAAACTTCCAGTGGAAATACTTAGTCTGGACAAAGAAACAAATGTGCTAAAAAATAGAATAAACCATAAAATCACATATGCAAAATATTTTCTCACAGAACTTACCTGATAGAGGTACCAGAAAAAGCCATATTCATAGTTAGCAACAGTACATATGAAAGAAATAGTTAACCTCCTTGATCGCCTAACTTCCGCTAAACCTGTTCGCCAATCTTGATGTTTCCATAAGATTCCATGGTCCTCCTCATGCAAACAGACACAGTTTTCGATGGTCTCTACACCGCCAGTATAGTTAGTAAAATGAGCATCAAAATATTTGATGTAACCCAGGCAGTCACAACCCTAGATCATCAACAGTTGTCAGACAATCAATAGATAAGGAAAACAAAGAAAAGATGATAACTAATAATGTAAAACCAAACATTTCATAATAGAAAGTCATACCCTTTTAAGAGAGTGAGCATTTTTCCCAAGACCATCTTCACCAGCATCAAATGCATTCTTGCGGTAATGTGGCTCATTCGGATCTCCATATGGAACTACCATCTCAACAAAACTCAATCTATGTGCGACGGGTCTCCTACCACGACTGCCATCAATGTATGCTAAAGAGTGTATTACTAAGCCCTCCCTTGGGGTGAAACCAATCCGGAAGCTCCACTATTGAGAAGAAATTTAAGAATTTTTGCATTTGATAGATTTCATAAAGACTAAACCAAAAGAAGTTATGAAAGGCTAAATACATTTTGCCATTCCACAAAATAACCATTTATGCGGAAGCTTGGGCCCTCAGGCTGAATAATTTGCAGAGGTTTCACATCACTTCTATCAACACCACCGCGAGTATCTCCAGCTGTATAGTTTCTCAATGGATCTGCTGGAGGTAGAGGGACCAGTTTTCTATCTTCAAACTCGATTATCACATTGTTTTGTATGTCAACAAGAATATAAATGCCTTCAACAGGACGTGCATAACCATTCTCCATGGGGCAATCACTCTCAGTTCGGCAAAAAATTAGTGGTTTTGCAAGTCTGCGGCTAGGAGCATCAGCATCAATATGATAACCAACACACCTGGAGAATGTGAATGTCATTTAAAGAACTCCTTAAGAACAAAAGAACAGTTATATTAGCATGCCACAAAAAGTCAAAAAGTTCGATTAGTGCACTTACCATGCATCAACCATTACAAGATCCATATCATCTACTCCTCTCTTTCTCATAGCCTCAATGAATGGAGGATAGCTCTTAACAGCAGCTTCACACTCCGCATATTCTATAGCATCCTGTAGTTGAGAAGTAAGAGCAATGACTAAAATATATTATGCTCACAGGGCATAACCAATGATGAGGAATAAACTCATTGACAATACTAGTGTACGTGGAAGATCTAAGATTAGAAATGAAAATAGGGCTTACCAAACAATATCATAGAGATTATGTGAAAAACTGCTGAATTAATTAGCTTAATATGACGCATCTAAGCACAAAAGAGGCATCATAACCAACTTTTGTTTACAAAAATCAAACATAGAAGCTCTTACGGATGCTTTAGCAGGTTTTAAAAAAAAAATACTTACACAAATTACTGAAGCAACTGAGTTAATAACTTGAGTAAATACAAGCACCAAGAAGTTTGCAATAATGCGTGGTTGATACCACTTCTCTTTCTCAAAAGGAAAAAAATAATAATTGGAGGCAAATTTGGAAAACAATTGAATGTGGATGCTCAAGTGGAACAAAGATTTTGTTCAGTGCAAAACCAAGCAGACCTTCCACTTATTTATTTCTATAACTTCTCCATAAGCACATACCATGGGAGGTTGTACATCAGGAACAACTTCAGACGAGATGACTCTTCCTCTATGATGGCCACCACGAGTAGCAGCATGTACTTCAGATAGTTCAACGACCCAGATGCTGGTTTCGTTTGACTTTTTGTTATAGACAATAAGCCGAGCCCTCTTAGGAGGAAGTTTGCTTGGGATGACAGGAGCACCTTTTGTTCTGGGAAGCAGAGATGGTTGGAAAGGGGGGAAAAAGTAGGCATCAGCTAATGCCACAATACTTTTCTCAGGCTCCAGCAGAACAACTTCAACAAACCTCATACCATCCCTGACCTGCAATGAAATAATGTTAAGTAGCTTCAAAGAATTAAATTTTATCAAATAAAGGGAAAAAGTTACAGCAAAAGTCTGATAAGCGCCAACAGGGTACAGTATCAAACCTCAGGGGTTGCACCGGCAGCCCTAACAGTTGCTACTGCAACAGAGATTTCAGCAGCAGATAATGGATCAAGAGGGTGGCTTGACTGAGACCTCATCATCATGGGTATCCCTTGTGTGAAATATCATAAATCAGAATCAATCAAAGCAAAATACCAATGATGCTAATACAGTCTCCTTTACCAACAGTCCAGGCAAATGAAATTGATATAACAAAGGACAAAGAAGATCCCTAGTGTATCATGATTTGAGATGTTTGATGGGGATTCACTATTGAAGTAGACCACCAAGCTGAAAAACTAAAATGAACTGAATTGTGGATTTTAAACTTGTAATTGTTTCTAACTTTTTGTTTTGGTTCTTAAATATTCCATATTTGTATGTAGGCCCAAATGAGTTGAAGTTTAAAACAAAAATGGGATTAGTGGCTCCATGTTGAATTTATCTAGGTGATTGTGCAAAGCAAAAGAATATCATTTCATTAGTAAAATAAAATGGAACCCTGTAAACAGGATTCTTCTTCATTATGAGTGTGGATGATTATTTTTGTTGGGGATCCCCTCTTCTTCTACAACACTGGTGTGAGGTCGCCATATCCAGCAAGAGGCCACTAGTGGTTTTTCTGTTATCCACAGCAAGTGTAAAACTCATATTTATGTTGCTTATATCTTCCTATTTCTTCCTCCTTCCTATCACCTCTATTATGTGACTGTGTATGTGGAAATCAACACTGAGTGGATCTGGTTATCCAATTATTTTCCAAACCTCCTCCTAAACATATCTGCTCAAATTTGAAAAATGTTTGGAGCTCTCAGACATATCTCTGGTTGACTTCCTGGTTTCTAGAACGACAAGGACACTTACATCCGTGTTCCTATTTGTAGCCCACACTTGATTGTGGGCTTGAGACAGACAAGAAACACACTGATTTGGTGGACATAGGACGTTTTGAAGAATAGAGGTTCATATGCTGCTTTAGTTCAAAGCATGGATCTCACAAAAAACAAGTGCCGGAATTTGTACACTTGAACTAAATTATAACCCATTGAAGCATCACAAGGTTTGTCAGATAAAGCCACTTGACTCTGAAGTTGTTTTGAAGCATGATTGAAATATGGCATTTAATAAGCTTATTGTAAAGTTTATATCGTGTAGTAGTGTATCTCCTCTTTGGAACAATTTATTGCTGAGATTTAATTAATACTGTGGAACGGGCATATCAACAATCAATTGGTTGGAATCACCAATGTGTCAAAAAATATGAATTGATCAATTTCATATCATCATTTAAATGCTCTGGTAAATTTTCTTGTTAGATCATTGTTCAGCTTGTTCTACATCAATCTGCTTAGCTGGAAAGCCAAATCATTTCTAGCAAAAGTATTGGTGAATTTCACAATTGCAGTACCAGTAGCAGGGAAACAAAATAGGTCAGGCAATCACTAAGTTCCTTTGCAAAATCTATATCGATGGGAATGTGTAATGATTAATTCACCAAACTACCTATACAAACATCCCTAAAATACTTTGACAAAACATTACTTTTAAGTAACACGTTCCATGATACCATTTACAATAAAATAATTTTTCTTCAGGCATTACATTGTTATTATGGTTAAAGCATGATTACTAGCATTGTGAATTCCATAACACCATATATTTTTTTCACCTTCATTGTGAATTTACAATGCCTTGGTAAACATTATATCTTAATCAAACCCAACAAAGATCAGATTTTAAACTTTTCTGTACATGTCTTTTCTTCTATCTTACCTACATTAAAAGTCTTTCTCATCTGTACTCCATAATTCCCAAATTCCGACGAGTAACATGTAATAAATCGATAAGATCCAATAATACCAAACGATACAAAGATCACATATAAACAATACTATAAGAGAAAGTATAAAAACAAAAGGATGGAGAATCGATACCCTTAGCAGATGCCTTAGCAGCAGACGGATCCTGAATATCCTCGACAGGGTCGATGAGCGAGGTCATGGCCGTCGTGGCTCCCACTGCGACTGTAGCTGATCTCTTGGCTCCATCCTCCGCGATCCAGCCCCTCTTGGAGGCAGCAGCCGCAGCGCCGGGTTCGATAGGGAGGAGGCGCGGGGAGCAGCAAGGCGCCGCTTTTTCCTCAGTTGTGGCCATTGCAGGGGATTTGCAAGCTCACCGAATCCGCCGCAATAACCCTCACCGCCGAGGCCACGATCTGACATGCAGCAACCCTGCTCCTTTCCGCTGTTCCGTTCCTTTTCCGTTAACCCTGCCCTTTGGTGGCGTATAACACTGGGAAAAAGAGGGGAAGGGGATCAATTTGGTGCCTTCGGCTACACAAAGAAAGAGGGAGAGAGATGATGGGCTACGAAAGGCCAAGGTCGCTGCGTGATCGCTGCGCTTTTCACGTGGATTTATAGACTGCGAAAGAGGCCGCTATTTAGAGATGGGACAGGTGTCGGTGACCGCCGGTGACTTCCACGTGAGGGATCACTGATGAGTGGATATACCAAACAAAAAAAAAAATCTCTCATAGGGATGGATTGTAAGAGGCGAAGCGTGTGAAAATACCGATCCAGTGTCTAACCCAATTGGTCCAGTCCGTTTCGTTATAAACCGATGGCTAAATCGGTACGTCGAGTAATTTATTTTAAAAACCTTTATAATTAGATAATTTTAAAATATTGTATTCATTAATATCTTTAAAAAAATTAAAATATTATTATCAGAATCAAAAGCCCGCTCCTTTAATTGGAACGGTAAGAATGACCTAGGGCAAATATTTTGGATCACTTTTTACGATCTAAAAGATGATCTTTTGGTATGAATTGATAAAATGAATGATTCTCATTTATAAAATAGATATGGACCATTTATCCCCATTAATCTATATTAAAGGATCATCCTTGAATTGTAAAAATCGGTCCAAAAAATCTGGACAATGACCTCCCTCATTATTATAGCACTTCATCCTGTATTAATATAGTTTTTTTCTTAAAACTACGCCTACTATTATTATTATTATTATTATTATTATTATTATTATTATTATTATTACTCACTCATCATGTATTAATACATTTTTTTCTCAAAATTATTTTTAGTTTTAACATTATTATGATATTTACGAAGTAGTTGCTGCACAATAATATAATACCTTATAATTTTATAATTACTAAAATATATACATTTGAATTTTCGTCAACAATAATAGCATTATACTTTAGCAACTATAGTTCATAATTTTTACAATATAGATATTTCATATTGATCAATATTAATATAAAACATTTTGTCTCTGCTTAATACTAGTTAATATTAGTCAATATTATATCATAATAACTACAAATTATATTTGGGATTTTATTTCTAATCAGTATATATAAAGTATATATTTGTTGGACTATGTAGTTATTTTGATATGATCAATCAAGTTAGGTTAGGTTATGTTTGATTTTGATCCTTGTGTTTAAGTGTACAGGAGCTTAGGAGCACAGGAAGTCGAGCGGAAGACGCAGCTAGCGAGAAGGATGGCACGAGAAGGGAGCTGACGGATTCACTGCATCCGAGCGACAAAAGAGCTGTGGAAGAGTACACCGATGGACGAGAAGAGCGTAGGTGACGTTCGAGGGACGAGAAGCCGGAGCGGAAGCCTACTCGAGGAGAAGGTCGGAAATTAGGTTCAGGTGAGCCCTATTTCGGTTGGCTACAATCACTCAAGCGAACGAAACAGCGGAAGATCCAAAGGAAAGCTGGAACTATTTATACGCTGCAAGTAGAGGGCGCCCTCCATGATATAGAGGGTGCCCTCCATGATGTATAGAGGGCGCCCTCCATGATATAGAGGGCTCCCTCCATGATGTATAGGATGCACCCTTCATGTATAGAGGGTGTCCTCCATGATGTGTTGAGGGCGCCCTCCATGTTATTGAGGGTGCCCTCAACCTAGTCTATGTAGTCGTTTTGGCAACGGATAAAGTTTTATCCGCTGCATCGCTGGAGGCGCCCTTAAGCAGTAGATAAAATTTTTCAGGGGTTATAAAAGGACCCCTGGATGTAGGAAAGATACAACAACTGAGAACAACTATTGTAATCATTTCTTAGAAATTTTCTAAGTTTTTCAAAGAGTGTAAGAGACTTCTCCGCCTACAAAGAAAGAGATATTTCTAGTAGAACTTTGCAAACGCCTTGGATTAACAACCACCTAGGTTGTAACCAAGTCAAATCTGTTTGTCTCTTTTTTTTAATTAGTTGTTCATTTTAGTTTATTTTAATTGTGATATCGCTACTAATCTTGGTTGGAAAGAAGGAAAAGGTTTTTTTATTTTTAGATGTTGCGCCCTCTCACCGGTCCCGCCGCTGCGCTAACAGGTGGTATCAGAGTCCAACCGCCTCAGAAGAACTAACCACCGACTGAAGCATCAAGATCAAGACGATGACCCATACAAGCATTCATCCATTGAAGTTCAAGGGAGACTTCGCACAATGGAAACGTCGAATGGAGGTATTCTTCATTATAGATTTCGAAATTCTTTTAACAATGAAATATGGTTTTACAGTTCCAAAAGACAAAGAAGAATATCAGTGGACGAAGAAGGAGCAAGCTGACTTCGTGGAGAATGGTAAAGCAGAATTCCATCCGCTCAACGTTCTTCCGCCCCAGGAGGTCAATCAAATTGGCAGCTATGACTCAGCAAAGGAACTTTAGGAGAAATTCCTGGAGCTGCGCGAAGGAACTTCCGAAACGAAGCTTGCGAGACGGGATGTGCTCCGGAATCAACTGACGAACCTCCGGATAGAAGAAAAAGAGTCGGTAGCACAACTACATGGAAGAATCAAGGAGATGATCACCAGACTAACAAACCTCGGAGAAACGGTAACGAATCTAAACACACAAAGGTATGCGTTAAATGTGTTTCCAAGAACACCCAAATGGACAACTATAGTAGACTCCTACTATATATCCAAGGATCTCGAGGTAAGTACTTTAGAAAGTCTTTTCTCTACTTTCGAATTACACGAGTCTCGGTGTGCAGGACAAAGAAAATGACCGAGTCAAAACATTGCCCCGAAGGCAAGAATCAATGATTCATACTCCGAAGAATCAATTGATGAAAACGAAGCAGCGCTAATGGTAAGGAAGTTCAATAAATTTATTAAGTCTAATAAATTTAAATCGCAGATAAAGAGGGATTACCGAAACAAAAGAAAGATTCGATGCTACAATTGCAACGAAGAAGGACACATCAAAAATGACTGTCCAAAATTGAAGAAAATGGACAAGGAAAAAGAAAAGTACAAAAGACCAACATCCTCCAAACACAGCCCCTGAAGGCAACATGGGACGATTCATCATCCTTTGAGTTCGAGATTGAAGCCTTTTCAGGACTAGCCCTAATGGTCAACCATCAAGTGGAAGATGAAACCGGCTCAGAGATGAGTATTGATGAAGGGGGAGGATCATCGAAAGATAGCAGGGATAAAGAGGGAGCATCAAAAATTGAGGTAAGTGAAGTACACTCTTTCTCCCAAGCAGTCCTTTAAATTTATTAAAAGTCTTACTAAAGATCTAGTTAAACTAGAAAAGAAAAATGTTGAATTGAAATTGAATTTAGTAAAAGTATGTCCTCTACAATTGTATAATAATCTAAAATTAGAAAATGAAAAGTTGAAAATAGAAATCGAAAAATTGAAAAATGACCATGCATGCTTGAATAACTTTCAAAAAATAAAACTTAGAATTTATGGTAAATTAAATTGGTATATTAGATATCACCAAGGTCAACTTAGAAAAATTCTCAAAGAATATGTACCTCCCAAATTTTAGTTAACCCAATAGAAAGGAACCTATATTGGGTTCCAAAGTCTTACTTAGATTAAACAATTTTCTAAGGCTTTCAGAAAAGATTAAATGTTTAAATTCTCTAAAAGGCTTTGTCTAGAAGTGGTTGATAATCCAATAACCAAAAAGGCCTAGTGTCTCGTCACAGCCCGAAAGCCGATTATTGAATTAGATTTTTAATTGACAAACTGATAAGCTTGTGAAATTAATTAAGATAATTATTTTTAATGTTTGTTAATTTTTTGGAAAACTTCGTAAATTAGAAATTATTTTAAATTTCTTTTACTTATTTTTATCAAGTTTTTTTCTTTTCCCTAAAACTTAAAATTACATATTGTTTATTTTGATGTGATTAAAGGGGGAGAAATAGGTACCAGTTTAGGGGGAGTTAGAATTTTTATCAAAATTCTAAATTTTTATGAATTTTTGCTAAACTCTATTTTATAAGTCTGAATATAATTACTGTTGCAATTTTTTTATTGCAAACTTCATACTTAAAATATTTTATTTGTCATTTCTTTTTTGTTATTATCCTAACTTGAACTTGGGTTGATGCACATCAAAAAGGGGGAGATTGTTGAACCCCGTGGTTGTTTTTGATGTAATCAACCAAGTTAGGTTAGATCCTGTTTGGTTTTGACCCCTGTGTCTAAGTGTATAGGAGCTTATGAGTACAGGAAGTCGAGTGGAAGACGCAGCTAGCGAGAAGGATGACACGAGAAGGGAGTCGACGAGTTCGGTGCATCCGAGGGACGAAAGTGTTAGTATTAGCCCTAGTACCAATTATGAGATAATTGTAAAGGGCTCATTTTTGTATCATATTTTCTTATTAATAAAAGACAAAGTTGGTTATTATATTTTTTTCAATTCAGTGCCGATTAAATAAGTATAATAATGTCCTTGGGTAGTAGGTTCTTATCTACAACATATCAATTGATTGAATTGATAGTGAGACATTGTAGATATACATGGAATACTACTCTTAACTATTCCTAGTCAAGCATTAATATACAAGGACAATATTAATGCGTTGAGACTAGCATGTAGGTCAACGGATGACTTAATTTCACAAGTCATGGATATGAGATATCATGTTGACATATGAGTATATATTAGAGAACATATACTGAATGATTCGCGATAAGAATGTTTCATGAATCATTATATGAGTGTCATAAACATTTTCATGTGACTATTGGTATGAATAGTCCTTAGACCTGAAGTCATTACGGTTCCCTACATAAGGAGTTGTGTACTTTTGTATCAGCAAACGTCACATGTAACAAGGTGGGCAATAAACTTGATCACTGGGTATGCAATAAATTATGAAGAGGGATGTAAGTGATGTAGATAGGATCTATTCCTTCCATATGACGGAAGTAATATCTGTGGGTCTCTTGATTAGTAGGACACAAGAAACATGGTCATGCTCAAATAAGTCAATATGAGATATTGAGCTTATTTGATTGAGTGCGTCTACTTAAAGATCAAGAAACACAAAGGTTGATAAGAGGATGACACGATCTATGCCTCATTGATCAATCTAGATATCAAGGATAAATGGACCAAATCATACAAGATAATAGCCATGGACAGGTTAGGTCAGATCTCGACTTTCTCGTCACTTGAGTAGCAATGATGCCTTGTTAGATGTCACTCATTGTTTATGTATCTAAATGTTGATTTGGGTGCATTACCAACGTTACGAGAACCTATTGGGTCACATACAAAGAACAAGTAGATTTGGAGATGGGTTCATATGATGAATCATTGGATTAAGTATAATCTGAATTGGACTTATTGAGTTAGACTCAATTGGATCTAATTATTAGATTAAGTCCAATTTAAACTAGACTCAAGGAGTCAATTTAAATTAATGAAATGTGATTCATTGAATTTGAAATTGCATGAGATTAATTGAGTGAGACTTGAGTTAGACTCAAGTGAATTAGACTTGAGTTAGATTCAAGTGAAGATTAATGGAGATATTCATTGAATTTCAAAATTCAATGAATCATTTCATTCAATTTTCGAAATTGAATTTAAAATGAGGTGTTTCAAGTGTGGTCCTTAATGGAGTGTAAATACTCATTAAGGCTCATTAATTGAATTAATGCTCATTAAGTATTTTCATTGGATGAAAATACTTAAGTATTTTTCTCTTCAATTTTGGTGAGATCTTCATTCTCTCCTTCCTCTCCTCTCCTCTTGCCCGAAACCCCTTCTCTAGGTTGCTAGCACAACCTTAGGTGGTTTCCTTCTCCTACTTGTGAGTTTGTGAGACAAACGAAGGCAAGACTTGTTCGTGTGGATACCATAGAGGCACGAACGTGTGATCGTGTTGTGATCCAAGCTGTCTGGAGTCCGTGTGCACACACCAAAGGTATAACCTTTTTCATGCTCTTTTAGAAAACTTAGTATATTTGTTTCCCTTCACATGGATCTTCTAGAGGAACTAGATGGTTTCTGCTGCGTATAAGTGTGTTTAGCGCTCTAGTTCCTTACAGAAAGAGCTGCGGAAGAGTACACCGGTGGACGAGAAGAACGTACGTGAGGTTCGAAGGACGAGAAGTCAGAGCGGAAGCCTGCTCGAGGAGAAGACCAGAAATTGAGATCTGGTGAGCCCTATTTCGATTAGACGCAATCACCCAAGCAAACGAAGCAGCGGAAGATCCAAAAGAAAGATGGAGTTATTTATACGCTGCAGGTAGAGGGCGCCCTCCATGATATAGAGGGCTCCCTCCATGATGTATAGGAGGCACCCTCCATGTATAGAGAGTGCCCTCCATGATGTATTGACTATTGAGGGTGCCCCCCATGTTATTGAGGGCACCCTCAACCCAGTCTATGTAGCCGATTTGGCAGTGGATAAAGTTTTATCTGTTGCCTCACTGGAGGCGCCCTTAAACAGTAGATAAAATTTTTCAAGGATTATAAAATGACTCCTGGACCTAGGAAAGATACAACAACTGAGAACAACTACTATAATCATTTCTTAGAGATTTTCTGAGCTTTTCAAATAGTGTAAGAGACTTTTCCGCCTACAAAGAAGGAGATATTTCTAGTAGAGCTTTGCAACCACCTTGGATTAATAACCACCTAGGTTGTAATTAAGTCAAATCTATTTACCTCTTTTCTTTTTAATTAGGTGTTCATTTTAGTTTATTTTAATTGTGATATCGCTACTAATTTAGACGTTGTGCCCTCTCATCGGCTTTGCCTCTGCGCCAACATATATAAACAATATATTAAAATAATTATGATCTTGAAGATGTTATAATTATATAGTTGTAACAGTTATAAAATCATAATGATTATAATCATATAATAATTATGAAATTATTCAATAATAGTGATTTCGGATTAAAAAAAAATATTCATTATGGCAAAAAGACGAATACGCTCGCCTCTAGCACCCCCGCCAATCCGTCCCAAGGCCAACACGGAGAAGGTAAATCACGGGCGACTACTAGTCTTTAGAATAGTGACTAGCACATAAGAGAGGTATTTATCTTGGCTTTGCCGAGATTCGAACCTCAGACCTCATTGTTGTAACACCTCATACGCTAGCCACTAGACTCATCCGATTAGTAAATAGATAATAAAAAAAATAAAAGAGAAGGATGGGACTTTTGTCCAAATATTATTTTTACCTTTAATTATTTAACATACTTGAAATGTCGAATCTTATTTTTTAATATATATTTTTTAATTCGTAATATATATTTAATTGTTTAAATTGATTAATTTTAGGAATGACTAATTCCAATGACGGATCTAGAGTTCAAATATGGAGAGGTGATCATAATTTGAGGTATATATATTTTTTAATTCATAATATATATTTAATTTTTTAAATTGATTAATTTTAGGAATGACTGATTCCAGTGACGAATCTAGGAGTTCAAGTATGGAGGGGTGATCATAATATGAGGTGAGCACGACTAAGTTTTTTTTTAAACATTCAATTAATTATATATATGTAATCAAAAAAATATTTTTTAAATAACTTCACATACAACCTACCATTATGGATTTACTTCGTTCAATTACTTAACAACACCTTGAATTAAATTCTCACGATTAGTAAAGATGTAGGTGTCTTGATTTTTCCAGTACCGACGGGTAAAGTAATGAGCTCGTTGCTCAAATACAAGTCGTCATCCAAATGCACCTCAACACCACCAAGATTATTATTCACTCCGACGATAAGCCATTGACTAATTGACCTGTTGCGGCGACGTAAGTGTCGGTGATGGTTTCCCAATGACAATTGTAGAATCCATTTTTTTGATCGGATCCACCCTGTTTCTGTAATATTTTATTTTTTCTTAAAATAGAATATTTTTTAAAAATTAAATATAAATAATATTAAAATATTAAAATTAACGTCTTCAATAAAATTAGGCCTGGTCAGACGATTTCCGGCACTGAAATTACTTTAACATTAGTCAAATTAGCTTAGCATTAATTCAAACTATTTAATATAACTTAATTACAAATAAATTTATTTTAAAAAAAAAGCTATAATAAGACTAGCATAAGATTTTTTTTAATGAATAATAATAGGGTACCATTTTGCTATTGATAATAACAAAAATAAGACATCTTTTAGTTATTTATTTTTTACCTGAGAAAATTATTATTGACTCAATCAAATTCATACAAATTTAGGGGGCGTTTAGTTTAGGGGAATAGGAGTGAGGAATGAGAATGAGAATCATTGATTGTCATTGTTAATGTTTGGATTATAGCAATAGGAATACAAATAAGGGAATGAATCCTTGAAATTGGGTAATAACTCATTTCTATGTACCTCTCCTTCAATGAGTCATTACCCTATTTTCATCAATCAAAATATTCCCTTATTCCAAAAATACCCTTGACCTAAAACTGAAATTTTCTCCCTTAATATCAAATATCAAAATATATTTATTTATTTTTTCTTTCATATCACTTCTCTCCTTATCCTCTCTCATCATATTTTCTCTCTCATCATGTTATCACACACTTTCTCTATCCTTAATATCTCCTATCACACTGTCTTTCCTCTTTTTTTCTCATTACACTTTCTCTCTCATCATACTTTCTCTCTCCTTAATCTCTTCCATCGCACTCTCTTCCTTCTTTTTTTCTCATCATACTTTCTCTCTCCTCAATCTCTCCCATCATACCCTCTTTTCTTTTTTTTTCTCATCACACTTTCGCTCTCATCACACTTTCTCTCTCCTCAATCTTTCTTGTCATACTCCCTCCTTTTTTTTCCTCAACACACTTTCTCTCTCATCATACTTTCTCTCTCATTATACTTTCTCTCTCCTTAATCTCTCTCATCACATTCACTGTTTTTTTTTCTCATCACACTTTCTCTCTCACCATACTTTCTCTCTCCTCAATCTCTCTCATCATACACTCTCTCCTCATTTTTCCTCGTTACATTTTTTCTCTCTTCATCCTTTCTCATCATACTTTCTCTCTCATCTTCTCTCGTCATACTCTCTCCTATCACACTCTCTTTTCTCATTTTCTCTCATCACACATCATACTTTCTCTCTCATCATTCTCTTTCATCATATTTTCTCTCATATTCATCTTTCTCTTACATCTATTTCTTTCTCTTATTTTCCTTTAAGGGTAAAAAAGAAAATTTTGATTTATTCCGATAGAAAATATGCAACTAATCAAACATTGCTTTTAAGAGTGATATCCATGCTCATACTCATTCCCATTCCACTATACAATGATTCCCATTCCGATACATATTCCTAGGAAAGAACCAAACGTCCCCTTAGTAATTGCTTTTCGTTTCTTTTATTTTAAAATTTTCCCTATTTAGCATGGTATGGCGGTAGGTGGGCTTCCTCAGATTCTTTCGTCGGGTTAAAGCGCGCCTACGACATTTTTGGAATCGACCTCTGACAAGTCTCCGACCTCGGTTGTCCTTTCTCCTCCTTTATCGTTGTCCAAATTTCCATTCGCCGTTGGAATTACCTCACTCACAACTCGCCTAGAACCTAATTCCACCACCGGCAAGAGGAGCGACCGTCGATACATTTTAAATTTTGAAACATAAAAAATCTTAATTTATTTAAATACCATAAATTAATGTATGGGTGAAGCACTTAGAAAAGGATCGAGTTTGAATACATTATGCCCTCACGGACATAGTTAACTTGGTAATCGGAAGGTAGAATTATATTACAGGAGAAAATTAAAGTTCGAATTCTCTAAATTCAGTCGCTTTGAGAATAATTTTTTGCCAACTAAGAAATCGTTCGATACGTAACTCACGTCACTTCTTCTAAACACTTTGGACGGAGGGGCACCTGATGTGAATACTATCACCCTTTCACATCACAAGTTCTAAATGCATTATTAAAAAAATAAACTATTTGTAAATGCATAATGACAATCGAAGACACGTAGACCAACCGACCTGTCACCCCCAATTACATCGTTAATTACAAGACACTGTTGTCATTTAACTTGATTAATTAATTCGTCATGCGCATCTTAATTAACCCGCTCCGCTTTCCATCGGAGGCGTGCAGGCTCATCTTCCGATCCTTGTCTTAACGCAATTAATTAATTATTCTCTAATCGTGATTATCTCCTGTCACACACACACTTACAGCTAAGCTATTGACTGGAGTGGTGGGGCCCAGCCAGATCCTTTTCTTCCCAAAACAAGCCAAACAAATTAAATTAATATCAAAGCAGAAAAACGTCACATTATCGGAGTGGCTACAATAATTAATGCCAAAAAAAAATAATGGCTAATAAACAATTAGGCATGAACATTGTACATCCGACAAGGTTCAACGCTATGGACATTAGATATTGATGAACGCATTAAATTTAAATTTAATAGATGCGCTGTGCTGAACTTTGTTGAGTGGACGTGAGTGCGATGGGGAGTCATGTGAGTCAGCAAGTAGTTGGAGGATTACGATCATAATTATGAACAATTAAATTAAATTATTTATTGATCTCGTTCGAAATATGAGTTAGATAGATTGTCGAATAAGATGAATAAAATATTATCGAATCATGACTTTCCAAAGAGGGGTATGTTGAGATGACTTCAATATTAACTAAGTCGTCAGAAGTCTTCTGATAAACGCTACCTATAGCCAGCGACCGGATCACCTCGATCCCTGGAACCCCGATACTCGATGCAGATCCAACGAATATATAAGTAACAAACTAATAATATAATAATAAAAAATAAATGAGGGCGAGTATGGAAAATGTATCCTGACCGAGGGGGCGCCCTTGGATGGAATGCTGCTTGAATTGTCGTGACCTGGAAGAGTAGATGACTCTGCGTCAGATGAAGAGCTGGATCTGACGAAGCGGAGCCAGACGTGGCACGGAGCCGGAAGCGGCTGCACGAAACCGGATGCGACCTCGGCACGTAGGACGGGCTATGACATCGGCACGCAGGCCGAGCTATGACATCGACACGTAGGCCGAGATAAGACACACAACCCAGAATTAACACACAGGTAGGACAACACTAAGACCGGGACATAGCAAAGACGGAGTACAATCAAATCGAAGACCACTGGCCGCAAGGGCTCAGAGGCCCAATCAACCTCGAAGGCGCACAGCATGGCGGACAACCTAGAGGTGGCTTGCGATGAGGCGGCAAGGGAGGCGAGGCTGTGATGTCCTGGAGGAGATCGCAAATGGGTGGATGTGGACGTCGAAAAAGAGGGAGATGGAGGCAGCACTTGGCTGCCCCCAGTCCAGAAGGCAGCAGCCGCTGGAAGCGGCCGTGGGCGCTGGTGCGCTAAGGGAGAGGGAGATGGTGGCAGCTTGCTGGAGACCAGCGGCATGGCAGAAGGGGACGACACTGCTTGGCGATGGTGGCAAAGGACTAGCTAGCGAAAGGCTACGCCCTTGATGCTGGAGAGGGCCAGCGGCGACCGTAGGAGGGTGGCAGTACCATAGGCCACTGAAGGATGGTTGTTGGCCGGAGCAGGGAGATCCACGGTGACGCTCATGCGGGAGGGGAGACAGTTGTCGTCGACAACAACGAAAGTATATGGAGGCGGCGACATCGTGAGGAAGAAGGGGGCGGCGTGTGAGGTAGCGGAGTTCATCATACGGGAGAGAGAACGGAGGAGGAGGGTGGCGGCGTGCTTCCTGGTGGCGGTCACTCGGAGGCGAGGGATCGGCTGCGAGGCTAGCGATTGTTGGAGGCAGCTTGGACACGAGAGAGATAGAGAGGAGATGACACTAGAAATGAGCCCAGCGGTCGTCAACGTCTGTTGGAGGGAGAAGCATCCCAGATAGCGGCGTTAAGTGGGCGACATCGAGTCTTATTCGGAGGCGACGTCGCGAGGAGGAGAGGGAGAGGAGTTGCGACTGACGCCGATGAGGAGCGTGAGGGAGAGAAGTTGGTCCCCCGACGACGGAAAACCACCACGAAGAAGAAGGGCCCCCTTTCAACAGTGCTCCTTTCCTCTTAAAACCCTACACAGTGATTTGACCAAATTACCCCTCCTCTTTTCCCTAATTCCTTCTCTGCCTCTAAACCATATCCACATCATAAGCCTCCCCTTCAAGTCTAGTTGAAGGAGGCCTAAGTCCGACTGATTAGACCTAGCCAAATGAAAAGCAAAATCCCTCTTGAATGCAGAGTCAGATCGCTGGCTTGTCGTATAGTGTCGGATGAGTAGCTATGACGGTGGTGAGTAAGTGACTGAAGTAATACCGAGTGAGCGACAAAAAATGGTACCAAGCGTATTCTGAGCAAGCGATCGGTTGAATGTCGTTCGGGAGACCAAGTGATATCGAGAAGATGGTCGAGCGATGCTGAGCATGTTGGATCGAAAAGCGCTAGAAGGGGGGTGAATAGCGTTCATGACTTTCACTTTTCGTTTCGAAAAACTAATGAGTAAACGCAGCAGAAAAAAGAACAAACAACCAAACACCAAGATTTACTTGGTTCGGAGACTGGGGCGACTCCTACTCCAAGGCCCACGCTCGTTGAGCGTTTACTTTGGGCAACAACTATAATCTCGCAAAAAGTTACAAATGAATATTACAATTAATCTGTACTGAAAATTATACTGACACAAGCGAATCGTAAAATTGAAACTTCTGGTCGTCGGTGTCTTGTTGTAGGTCAGCCGGATCGTCTCGTTAGCAGTGCGCTGAAGAAAGATTGCTTAGAAAGTGTTGTGTCAAGCTGCTGGTCGAGACTGGTTGATATAAGCCATTGAGGGCGCCTCCGAAGGCCCGGATCCACAGCGTGGATAAGATCCGCAACTCCCACAGCTTATCCTCTTGAGGGCGCCTCCAAGGCCGTCTGAGGTGCCTCCAGCTCCGTTGCGTAGACTCCTCAACCCTTGCACCCGAGGCACCTCCAATCTCCATGGAGGGTGCCTCAGGTACTGTTCATCCAAGGCAAAACTTTCTTTTGTCCCTGCAAGATATGCTAGTCCCAAAATACCAAGCATACCTTGCAACACAAAGTTAGCACATAATAATAACATAAACATAAATGTCTGACAGTCACCAGACTATCCGATTCTGACTTCGGATTTTCGTCCGAAAATCCTAGGTCAAATCGACGCCTACTGTTCCCTCAGTGGGGAACGCGTCCTCACCTACTCCACTCAAGAGAGTATACCTATTGCCAGTTTGATCCTCCAGATCGATTGGGCTTTTGCTCAGCGCCCAAGTTTTCAGGTCTTTCCGCTGGACGTCCGATTCACGACCCTCCCAGACTTTCCACCCGATCTGGGACACCAGGATTTTCACTTAGAGTTTTCGACTCTAGGACTTTTGCCCAAAGACCTCGACCCGTCAAGGCTTTCCGCCTACGATTACCACTCCCTAGGACCTAGGGCTACCATCCCCTAGGGTTTTCTGCCTGCCTAACCACAACTAGGACTTTTTCCTAAGATACCTTAGGACTTTTTCTATAAACTCATTCAAACATATAGATCACAAATAACCTTAATTTTGAATCCTTTGTTATTATCAAAACTCAGGTTCGATTATCGGATGCTTCCCTCACCAACAATCTCCCCTCTTTTGATTATGACAATAAAAATTCAAAGTTAAGTAAAAAGATATAAAGAATAAAGAATAATGCTATAAAGAATTTACGAACAACGCAAGCATAACTGAATTAAAATAACAGTGCAAACATAAATAAATTTAAGTTAAAAGCCCCCCCTTAATAAAAGCTCCCCTTTTTAGAATTTTCTTTATACTTAACTTTTATATTTGAATTTTTTTATACTCTCCCCTTTTGCCATATATCAAAAAACTTTGTGAGGGAAGGAGTAAGAAAATGTTGTTTGACAACACTTTGCTAAAAAAAAATTCTTGATTTGTCAACAAATTGATAAAGACTAAGTTTTAAGAGGGATAAAAGTTTAGCTTATAAGAACTTAGCTTTTAAAAATATGAGAAAAGAAACTCTAGCTAAAACTAATTAACTTAGTTTAATATGAGGTTGAATAAATACTTAAATCATTTTGATAAACACTTAGCTTTTAGAACAAATTTTCTTGTTAGAATTTTTAGCTAAGTGAATGAATAGATTAAAGAAAACCTTTATCAAAAGTTAAGGAAACAAATCACAAAGTTTAATAGGAAGCATAGTTTAAAAAGAAATTTTTCAAAAACTAATTTTACTTGGTTAAAATTTAAAAAGTACTTAGCTTAAATAGTATCAATTTGTATAACTTTAGCTAAGTCCACTTAGAACCAAAAAGAGTAAGACAATTTTGTTAAAGAAAAATTTAGTTTTCTTTTCCAAAGTCCTAAAGTCTAAGCATAAGTAATTAAAAATTTAAACTAAATACTTAGTTTCCTTAGCCAAATGTCTAACCATTAGCTACTAGCTGTTTGCCTAAAAGGCAATAGCTTTCACTTGGTTAGTCAAGTTAAGTCAGTGATCCAATTAGATTTGATTAAGAGAAGATAACTTAACTTGATTAATGTAAATTTAGTATTTATTGTCCAGACTTACTGTGATGCACAGATATAAGCATTCTGAAGGCTAGGCAGTACCCTATGCATCTCACACCATTCTAAGTGTTTTCATACACAAGCAAGGTAATCCTAGTGTGCTTGTGAGATGCTCTGGCTGAAAACTAGGGGTGCATGCTTTCTAGGGGTAAATTCCTAAGCTAAGTCCAAATTTTGAAAACTAATAAAAATTAGAATTTTGAAAAATATGTTTCCTAGGATTTGAATTCAAAGTATTTTGAAATTTCAACTGAAGAATTAAAAAAAAACAACCCTATTCTACTAAGCACATCCCTATTTGTCTTCTAAGTGCACTGAACTCGAGTTCAGGTAAGGGTTTTGTAAAAATGTCAGCCGGATTTGACTTGGACTCAACGTAGTTAAGCACAATATCACCCTTAGCTACATGATCCCTTACAAAGTGGTGTTTAACTTTTATGTGCTTAGACCTTGAGTGGTGAATTGGATTCTTGGTTAAGTTAATTGAACTTATATTATCAATGGAAATTTTTGTGTTTTTATATCCTAGTTGATAGTCCTTTAAGGTATGCATCATCCATAATAGTTGAGATGCACATTCCCCTAAGGCTATGTACTCAGCTTCAGTAGTGGATAAAGTAACACAGTGTTGCTTTCTACTTGACCAACTTACTAGGCATTGACCTAGGAATTGGCAGCTACCACTTGTGCTTTTTCTATCTAATTTGCATCCGGCATAGTCTGAGTCAGAGTAGCCGATTAGGTCAAAGGTGCAAGTTCTAGGGTACCAAAGTCCTACATTTAGGGTTCCCTTAATATACCTAAGTATTCTTTTAACATTTGTTAGGCGTGACTCTTTTGCACAAGATTGATATTTTGCAGACATACCTACTGCAAATAGGATGTCCGGTCGACTTGCAGTTAGGTAGAGTAGACTTCCTATTGCACTTCGATAGTATTTTAAGTCTACTAGTTTTCCTTCTAAGTCAGAGTCAATTTTAACATTTGTAGCCATTGGAGTACTTATAATTTTTGAAATTTCCATTCCAAATTTTTTAATTAATTCCTTGGCATATTTTGTTTGAAAGGTGTAAATTCCATCTTTGGTTTGTTTAATTTGTAAGCCTAAGAAAAAATTGAGTTCTCCTACTAGGCTTATTTCAAATTCACTCTCCATTAATTTGGTAAATTCTTTTAGAAATTTAGTGTTGGTTGAACCAAAAATTATATTGTCTACGTAGATTTAGCCTATAAAAATATCTTTTCCTAAGGTTTTTACAAATAATGTTTGATCTATTTGACCTTGTTTAAAACCTTTAGATATTAGATAATTTGATAGTCGTTCATACCAAGCCCTAGGTGCTTGTTTTAGTCCATATAGGGCCTTTTTTAGCCTAAAAACATGGTTCAGATGATCCAAGTCCTCAAATCCTGGGGGTTGACTTACATATACCTCCTCTTTGATAAATCCGTTTAAAAAGGTGGATTTTACATCCATTTGAAATAACTTGAATCCTTTGTGTGTTGCATAGGCCAGCAACATCCTAATGAATTCAAGTCTTGCTATGGGGGCATAGGTCTCATCATAGTCTAACCCTTCTACTTGACTGAACCCTTTAGCTACTAACCTAGCTTTATTTCTTACAATTTTACCCTTATCATCCAATTTATTTCTAAATACTCATTTGGTGTCAACTATGGTTTTGTTATTGGGTTTGGGTACTAGTTCCCACACCTGGTTTCTTTTAAATTGGGCTGACTCCTCTTGCATTGCTAGTATCCAGTTTGGGTCAGGTAGGGCTTCTTCTATAGTTTTGGGTTCAATTTTTGAAATGAAAGCTATCTGACTTAGGTTCCTATAAGATGATCTAATTCTAACTCCTAGGGTTGGGTCGCCCAAAATTTGGTCAGATGAGTGATTGGTACTTGTTCTTGATGGTCTTATGTTAGGGTTAACAATTGGTTCTTGTGACTGACTAGATTTTATTTGAATATTTTCATCATCTTCTATATTTCTTGAATTATTATTTTCTGTGTTTTGATTAATATTTTCATTTATTAAGTTAGGTAAGTTATTTTCTTCATAAAAAATTACATTAGTTGTATCTTCAACTTTTAAGGTATTTTTGTTATAAACTCTATAGGCCCTACTGGTTGTGGAATACCCTAAAAAGATTCCTGGGATTGATTTAGATGTGAATTTTCCTAAGTAATCCTTAGTGTCTAATATATGAACTTTACACCCAAAAACTTTTAAATAATTTAAGTTAGGAATCTTGTTGTAATATAATTCATATGGAGTTTTATTTTGTATTTTATTAATTAAGTTAAGATTAATTGATTAATTAAATTAAGATTATTTATTAATTAAATAAAAAAATAAGTTAGAATTATTTAAGTGATTAAGTTAAAATTATTTAAGTAAAAATTAAGTTAAAATTATTTAAATAAAAATTAAGTTAAAATTATTTAAGTGATTAAGTTAATATTATTTAATTAAAAATTAAGTTAAAATTATTTAATTAAAAATTAAGTTAAAACTATTTAAGTGATTAAGTTAATATTATTTAATTAAAATTAAGTTAAAATTATTTAATTAAGTTATAATTGATGTGTCTGTTTAAAGTTAATTTGCTAATTTAAAATTATTTTAATTCAATTCTAAATTTTACCTAGGTCCATCTCACCAATTTCTAAATTATCAAATAGGGAACCTTATGAATTTTGTGAGATGGTTAATTTATCTTTGATTTAAGTTATGTCTAAGAATTAATTTACATTTGAGTTAGACTCAGGTTTTTCAATTGGTCAATTGAATACACATTTCAAAGATTAGTGTGCGCATTATCAGATGTGACCATACTACTACTACTAGGACCTATCAATTATGACTACTAACTACTCTACTTAACCCAGATGATTAAAATCACTGAAACCCTACTAAAATTTATCAGTCTCACATGACCTTATCAACAATCAACAACTATACTAGCTTACCTACCGAACATATATTTTCACAACGAAAGGAATAACATCACCACGCGCAGTTTAATGAAATCAAAGCATGCAAGTAATAAATAGCGGAAACAAAATAAAACATACGATTAACTAACATGGAAGACTAAATGACTCATCTAATACATTCTTAATAGATTCTTAAACTAAGTCCCAAGGCTTCCACTGCATCACACATCCCTCGAACACCTCCTTGTCGCCTTCCTTTTCTATATCTTTCCTTTCCTCATATGATCGCAGAGGAAGTGTAGTCTATAAAAATTTGCTTAAGAAGCGCCTATCTAACTCACAAAACTCAGTGCATGTATATAAATAAAACATGCTAAAACTGAATGCCAACATGTAAAGCTACTCATGCTATAAATAACAAATAACAAAGCTAACTTTCTTAATAGTAAAGAAACATACCGAAGGCTAAACATGTAAGACAAGTCTATACTATCATGCTAGCATAAAGAATTTAACTTTCTCAATTCTAAACACTTTCTGATTCTTATTAAACTTACTTAAAAACTTATTCTTTTATTTCACTTATTTAAACTTATTCTTTAATGCTCGTAAACTTTTGTAAACACATTGTTTTATTAGTTCAAAAGCTTATACTTATAATACTTCAAAATAATAATCAACTTCTCTTGGGCCCAGCATAGTACCATCTTATGCGCGTTCCCTAATAGGTTGGGGTAGCGAGCCACCAATCCTAAAAGAGCAACCTCGGTCTACCAGGGCCAAGACCTTGGAATTGAACACCTGGATTTGTTTAACGACAACCTCGGAGTCGGTACTAGCCTCTTCTTAAAAGTAAAATACTTATAATCTTAATTACTTCTTCTTTAAATGCCTCGGCATTTTAATAGGCACCTTGTGTGCTAAAATCCCTAAAGTCTCGACTTTGGGATCTACTTAAGGCCTCGGCCTTTTCTTTTCTTTTCTTTATCTTTCTTATACTTTTCTTATAAAAGAATGCTTCTTAAAAAGACACTGAGATGTTTAAAACAATTTCTAACATTGAAGTACTAAACTGCACAACCAAGAGATCTAAACTGCACTAAGGTTCTGTATACTACGCTACAAAATTCTACATACTATAAGCTTTAACAGAACCTGCCTTGAAACTTAAATAGAAATATGCATATATACTAACTAGAAGCAAAGCTGCATGCTCATAATACATGTACAGAAACTATGTAAAGCTTATGCCCATGATCTATGGACTGTTCTTGTAATAACATGCCTCTAACTGCATACTAATAGCTACGGCTGTTCATGCTTATCAATGCCAGGGAACTGAATTTAAATCTGCATATTTAGCTAACAGAAATCTGCATATTGTGCTAACAAAGAAACTTAAATTTGTACTGCTATAATATGCAAAGATTTGTACTGCTATAATATGCAAAAATCTGCACTTAATAGGTCTACATTTCTAAACTGTTTCCAATCAAAGCAAAGCATGAGGAAACTGATAAATTGCAACTAAAACTTGCTATACTAGACCCAGTGCTTCAAGGAACAGCAAGCAATACCCATGACATTTATCAAACTAGCAGGGATAAACTCGAATTTTATCACCAAGTGCAAACTCTACCAAACCGTGTCTACTCAAAGAAATCCTGACAGTATTAGATCCTCAAGCAAAACTTGTCTTTAAGTCTGCCAAATTCCAGATTTAGCACTAAAACATATCTATACAAACTGCAAGGCTAAAGAGCATATCTAATACCCTACGGCAGAACAAAGCAACCTTGGTCAGAAACAATCAGAAACCTCCCAAATCTGGAATCAAAAGACAAATTGAAACCCCATGAAAACTAAAGGACTTCTTCAAAATCGCTTTGCACACCTACTCCAATTCCTTTCCCTGGAAATCCATGGCTACTGGAAGAATTAGGCTTGCAACATAATGCATAATAATTGACCATGTATTTACAAAACATTTCACAGTCCTCCTAATTCTATTCAAAATTCACAGCTATCATACTAAAAAGGAAATCACTTTGAGGACAATTTAAAGTCTCTCAACAACTTCACAGCATGCTTCAACAAAATCAAGAGAAACAAGGAAACTCCAAATCCAATTCGGGAGACTCACGGCCGCACACAAAACCAAAATCTTTTCAACATGCTTCAAATTCAAGAAGGAGAAACCAACGGAAAATCCAAGCTACTCTACTGCAGGTGAGTAGCGACTTAACTTGGGTTTCTTGGACTTACAACCGAGAAGGAGGCATCTAGGGCTTTCGGCGAGCTCGAAATCCCGACTCTTCTTCGTGCTCCCGACTCCTCCTCGTCGAGAAGAGCTTAAGGAGATGGAGAAACCCCTCGGAGAACCTTGGCCGGCCATCGGAAACGCCCTAAAGCTCGGCTGCGTTTTCGCCGGGAAGAGTCGTGCCGTCGAACTCGAGAGAAGGGGAGAGAAAGGTTTCGGTCACGGGATAATTAATCCCTAACTTATCCCTCTTTTATAACCTAAAGTTTATGGCTTAAGACTATTTCGCTCCTTATCTAATCACGAAATACTCGCGGAAGAGTTGGTTGGCTACGGTTTTGACCAAGTCAAGGGTTGCGGTTTCGAATCCTCAGCCGCGCACTTTTCGTTTCGATTTATTTTCAATGTTCCTAACTATACCTTATATAAATTTGTTCTCACATCTAATTAACAAATCGAGCATGGCACGGTTGGTCGTGCCGAGTTTTGCTTGGGCCGAGGAGCTCGGTTCAAAACCCAGCTTCTTCAACTTATTTTCCTTGCTATTATTCTCCATTACCATTTTCTACATCATATACATCTTATCTCATATATTATAAACAAAACTTGTTTAGCTCAGTTGGTTGGCTGACTTATGTTAAGACTCGGGTCAAGCCCGAGGTCTTGGGTTCAAAACCCAACTTCAACATTTTTCTTTCTTCTTCTTTTTTTTCAACTTCTTCCTCTTGGTAAAAATACCAAACGAACTCCAAAAATTGCATAAAAATACTCTATAAATTCCTAAAAATCTCTAGAATTTTTCTAAAACACTTCTAGATTTTAATAAGGTCTTTTAGAACTCTAAATCATGAAATTTGGGGTGTTACAACTATGCCTTCTTGGGTATGAGATCATCCACCACTTCTAGACAAAGCCGCTCAAGGAAATTGGGTATTTAATTTTCCTTTTGAAATCCCTAGGTCTAACTAGTCAAGTGTAAATTACGCCTAGGTCCTTATCTAGCCTAATCTAAGCATGTGTAGTAAAAGCAGTAAGCAACAATCATCAACTAATTCTAAAAACGTTCTTCCTATTGGCTCCCCCTAGATCATAACCTCGATATAGTCTATCAGGATAATGGATTTGATCCTTGGGGACCCAATATTGTCCAAGTTCAACTTGATTAATGAAGTTCGACTTGGGAACCCATGCTTGGACTAATTTGTTATTATTTCTATTTAGCATAGATAAATACGACTTGTATTTTCTTTTAGCTTTGAATCCAAGTCTGGATCTGTTATAAATGACTTGCTATTTTCTAAGAATTAGATCAAGATTCTTGGAACCCAGAGTAAACCGTTCCAACGTGTCCTTTAGTTCCTTGACTTGATTTTTCATACTGGAATTTTCTTCCTCAAGTTGTTGGACTTAAGTTGAGCTTCCAATTTGAACTGGCTCAGTCAAAGGACTCGAGTTAGTCACTTCCTTAAGGGTTGTTACCTCCTTTTGGAGTGACTTGACTCAGATGTTGGATTTAGCCAATTTCTTTAACAAATAAGGAACTATGTTTTGTAAATTGTCTAATTGAGTCCCGACGAATAGAGAACTTACAGTGGGGTTAGGCCCTTCAGAAACGGATACGGATCCATGGCTTCTCTCTGATTCTGCTTCCGATTCGTTCTCGCTTTCGGATTCGTTGATTTGGTCCCAGGCCATCAGTGCAAGGAAGCTCGTCTGTTCGAGCTCTTCATCGGACTCTTCTGATAAGGACTCACCCCAAGTTGCCTTCAGAACTTTCTTCTTTCTTTGCTTCTTTGCATCCTTTTGATTCGGATAGTTGGCTTTGATATGTCCCTTTTGGTTGCAGCCATAGCAGGTTACTTCGAACTTCACCTTTGAACTTGGTTGAACCTTCTTGGACTGAATCACCTTCTTGATGTCCTTCTTGTTGAAGCCCTTCTTCCTTTTGTAGAGCTTTCTTACCAAGTTGACGAGTTCGGCTGTGATCTCGTCATCGTCTGAGTCTAGTTCTTCTTCTGACTTTGGTTTGGTTCTGCGTCTTGCTTTTGGTTCGCGTCCTTTGCTTGTATCTATAATCAAAGCTATACCCTTCTCGGCTGGACGTGTATTAATCTGTTCATGTAATTCAAATTCTAAAAATAATTAATCTAATTTGATTGAGGAGAGATCCTTGGATACCTTGTAAGCATCTACCATGGATGCCCACAAGGTATTCCTCGGAAAAGCATTGAGTGAATACCTGATTATGCCTCTATTTTCCACCTTTTGTCTGATTGCGTGGAGACCGTTGAGGAGGTCTTGGATGCGTGCATGCAATTGGCTTGCCGTTTCACCCTCCTACAACTTTATATTATATAATTTGTTAAAAATGAGATTCCTCTTACTTACCTTCGTATGTGATGTACCCTCGTGTAGCTGGATCAGTTTTTGCCATAACTCTTTTGCACTTGAGAAGGGGCCGACTCGATTTAGCTCTTCCTTGATTAGACCGCACTGAAGTGTATAGGTTGCTTTGGCGTTTGCTTCTACCTTCTTTATAAGAGTTGCATCCTAGTTCTCGCATGATATTAGTTTGCTGGTGTCGTTAATTGGGAGTTTAAGGCCGGTTTTGACGATTATCCACACCTCGAAATGAGTCTGAAGGTATGACTCCATTAGGCTCTTCCAGTAGCAGAAGTCCTCACCGGTGAAGAGCGGAGGGCGGGCTGTGCTGTAGCCTTCTTGATGGGCCATTTGAGAAATAAATCTTGCACACAGAAAAATAAACAACAAAGATTCCAAGACTAGGCATTGGATTTTGTAGTGTGGGTAAAAAAATAAACACGCGAACTTGAGTGGTGTTGCACCAACTTCAAGGAAAAATTCAATTACGAAAAAACTAGATCAGAAGGTGGCAATAATATTGATTTCGATCGACTCTGAAAAACTGAAAATCACTACAAAAAAAATACTTAATTGGTGGTTGCACCAAATAAAAGTGACCCCGCTCTGATACCAATTATTGGATCGAAAAGCGCTAGAGGGGGGTGAATAGCGCTCGTGACTTTCACTTTTTGTTTCAAAAAATTAATGAGTAAATTCAGTGGAAATAAGAACAAACAACCAAACACCAAGATTTACTTGGTTCGGAGCCTGGGGCGACTCCTACTCCAAGGCCCATGCTCATTAAGCTTTTACTTTGGGCAACAACTATAATCTCGCAAAAGGTTACAAATGAATATTACAATTAATCTGTACTAAAAATTATACCGACACAAGCGAATTATAAAACTGAAGCTTCTGGTCGTCGGTGTCTTGTTGTAACTCAGCCGGATCGTCTCGTTAGCAGTGCACTGAAGAAAGATTGCTTAGAAAGTGTTGTGTCAAGTTGCTGGTTGAGACTGACTGATATAAGTCATTGAGGGCGCCTCCGAAGGCCTGGATCCACAGCGTGGATAAGATCCGCAACTCCCATAGCTTATCCTCTTGAGGGCACCTCCAATGCCCTTGAGAGAGCCTCCAAGGCCTTCCGAGGAGCCTCTAGCTCCTTTGGAGGGCGCCTCCAGCTCCACTGTGTTGACTCCTCAGCTCTTGCACTTGAGGCACCTCCAAGCTCTATAGAGGGTGCCTTGGGTACTGTTCATCCGAGGCAAAACTTGTTCTTTTGTCCCTGCAAGATATGTTAGTTCCAAAATACCAAGCATACCCTGCAACACAAAGTTAGCACATAAGAATAACATAAACATAAATGTCTGATAGTACCGGACTATCCGGTTCTGACTTCGGATTTCCGTCCGGAAACCCTAGGTCGAACCGACGCCTACTGTTTCCTCAGAGGGGAACATGTCCTCACCTACTCCACTCAAGAGAGTATACGTGTTGCCAATTCGATCCTCCAGATCGATTGAGCTTTTGCTCAGCACCCGAGTCTTCAGGTCTTTCCGCTGGGCGTCCGCTCCACGACCCGCCCAGACTTTCCACCCAATCTGTGACACCGGGATTTTCACCTAGAGTTTCTGACTCTAGGACTTTTGCCCGAAGATCTCGACCCGCCAAGTCTTTTCGCCTAGGGTTACCACCCCTTAGGACCTAGGGTTACCATCCCCTAGGGTTTTCTGCCTGCCTAACCGCAGCTAAGACTTTTGCCTAAGATACCTTAGGACTTTTTCTGCAAACTCATTCAAACACATTAGATCACAAATAACCTTAACTTTGAATCCTTTGTAACGACCCAATTTTCCTTATTTTGAGTTCTAAATGTCCTTAAAAATATTTGGAAATGTTTTTAAAATATTCTAGAGATTTTTAGGAATTTTTAGAGTATTTTTATGCAATTTTTGGAGTCCATTTAGTATTTTTACCAAGAGGAAGAAGTTTAAAAAAATAAATAAATAAATATGTTGAAGCTAGGTCTCGAACCCGTGACCTCGGGTCAGACACAACCCATCCGGACGTAGCTCGACCAGCTGAGCCAGCGAGTTTTTGTTAATTATATATGGAGCAATATGTATATAAGTAGTAGTTAGGAATAAGAATAAATAGGAAGGAAAATAGTGGCAGCCGAGACTCGAATCCGTGAGCCCTGACTTAATCAAAGCGCAGCCAACCAACCGGTCTACGAAAGCTTTGTTAATTACATAGGAGGTGGAATATATTTAAGCTATAGTTAGAGCGTTTTGAATAAAAGGGGAATAAAAGTGCGCGGCTGGGATTCGAACCCATGAGCTGGGCTTTAAGCAAAACCGGCCCAACCAGCTGAGCTATACGGTTTTGTTAACCTTATAGGGAGAGAAATATAGTTAAGTTATAATTGAAACAGAAAGATTAAGTTATAAGAGGGATTAGGGTATTTCTTTTCTCCCGAAATATTTTTTCCCTTCTCCTCTTTTCTGCGTGCGGCGGCTCTCGGGCGAAAAAACGGCAGGAGACCTAAGGCTGCTCTCCGATGGCCGCCGGAGGGAGATTTCACAAGCTCTTCTTGGATCCGAGCATCTCTCGACGAGGAGCACACGTAGGCGGACGAAGAGGAGCCGGAAGACTTGAGTTGACCGAAACCCTAGAGCTTTTCTTCTTCCTTTCGGTTGTAAGTCCAAGAACAGCGATGTGAGTTGCTTCTCACCTGCAGTAGGAGTAGCTCCGAGTTTCAGATTTTCGTTTCTTGCTTTCGGTTTTTGCTGTGCTAATTTGCTGTGCTAAGGGTGCTGGACCGAATTGGCCATGTTAGGGCATTAGGTTTCAGATTTCTATGCTAGGGTTTCTCTTTGGAGTAAGCTAGGGTTGCTGTGCTGAAATTCCTGTGTTAGCTTTTCTTTTTTTTGAAGTTGCTATGCCAAATTGCCATGCTAAGTTGCTGTGCCGAAAGTTTCCTGCTTGGGTGGCTGTTGAACAGGATTATAAGCTAGGATTTTCCCTTTCATTCCTTACCTTCCGTAGCATACATATTAAGCATGCTAATTTATGGTTTGAGTTTAAATGTATAGAAGGAGTTCATTTTAATTCTTAGCAAGTAAGCGCAGTAAGAAATGTTTAGATTACCTGTTATGTTGTTTCCTGTTGTGAGATACAAATCAGTGGCGTAGCTAATCTATAACATTTGCTAGGTATGCTAGTTATTGTTGAGTTTAGTTCTTTTCTAGAAGGTTAGCATGATCTAGATTGCAAATCAAAGTGTGTAAACAGGTTCTATTTATGCTTGCTGATTTTTGAGAATTTCGGCTGTTCACTTTGTAGTATTAGTGTTTCATCTCGCTGCCATGTATAAGAATGGGATTAGTATCTTCCTTGCAACTCAAAAAGGCAAGAATAGCCTTTATTTAAAGTATGCAGTACAGAACAGCCTTATAGTTAGTGTTTCGGATGTGGTTTCTTTGGTTTCCGGATTTTAGTTGTAGATTTGATAAGTGCAGAATTTTAGTTCATTAAGTATTAACTTCATTAAGTATTAACTGCATCCTTTCCATGTGTCCCACTTTGTTAGAATAAATCAGAATGTGCAGATTTTAGTAATATGTCATTAACTGGACATGAACAACATGTGATTTAAGTATTTCGGTTTATTTGTAAGCATGAGCAGATTTCTTTTCCTGTTAATAGAAGTGCAGTTTTCTTTTCTAGCTTTTCTTTAATTATTACATAAGCATGAGTAGACTCCTTTTCTTTGCCATTAGATGTGCACAGTGATATTTTTTAGTCTCTTTTGCTATTAGAATATCTTGAGCATGCAGTTATTAGTTTCTTTGCTATTACATAAGCATGAGTTTCTATCTTTAGGAACTATAAGCAAGAAAGACTAAGGTTTAGACTTGATTTCAATTCCAGAATATTGAATATCAAAAGCGCACACAAGGTGTTTGCTTAAATGCCAAGTAAGGGCAAGTATAAAGAAGTTATAGTTAAAAAGAAAGTATTTTACTTTTAAAGGGCATGTACCGGACACAAGGTCCAAGGGATGGGCTCCAAGTTGCCCCTAGGCACAAGGCCTAGAAGTATCTTAGTAGTTTCGGGATTAGCTACCTCGATTCTTATTAAGAATGCGCGCAAAGTGGTACAATGCCGGGCCCAAAAGAAGTTTATTATTATTTTGAAGTATTAAAGTATAAGTTTTGAAACAAATGAAACAAGCTTCAAATATGTTTAGAATTAGAAAGTTTAGTTTCTTGTTATTTGAAGCATGCAGTAATAGTTTTATTTGTTTCTTGCTACTAGATTATTCAGCATGTTTAGTTTTACATGTTTAGTAGCTTTACATGTTTAGTATGCTTCTTTTATTGGTTTATGAGCATGATGAACTACAAATGTTTAGTATCTCAGTTAGCATGATTCCTTTGCTATATATGAGCATGAGTAGTTTTATATGTTAGCATTTAGTTTTAGCATGTTTTTATTTATATACATGCATATCGAGTTTTTGTGAGTAGATAGCGCTCACTAAGCTTTATGCTTATAGACTGCACTTCCTCCTACTGCAGATAAAGGAAAGGAAAAGATTTAGCAAGGAAGGCGACAAGGTGGTGGTGATGAAGGTGTGTGATGGCTGGACTATGGAGAGATCCAGAATGAGCTGGCAAATTGCCAAGACTTTTCTGTTTAGTTATTTTAGTTCTCTTTTAATGCTATGATGAAGTTGAGATTGTAATTGAGTCTATTCCGCACTTGTAGTTTGGTATGTCTTATCGTTGGAGTTCTATTTGTTTACTATTGCTAGAATAGTTTCCTTTTAGTTATTGTGATATTATTACTGCGTGGTTGTGAAGTATTTATACCAGCCGCATGTGGCTGATGGTTTATTATTTGTTTGTATTATGGGAAATGGTCACCGGTACAGGAGACTCAGAAATTTTTCGAGGGTTTTCCCTAGAGATTTTAATAAACCGGTTAAGTAGAGTAGTAGATAAGTAACGGTCACTCTTAGAGACTAGTAGTAGTAGTAAGAAGGGTGGTCGTTACAGTTGGTATCAGAGCAGTGTCCCATTCTCCAGCATCACACACATCAGCATCATCCTTGCCGTCTTCAAGTAAGAAAGTATTTAAATTCTTTCTTTATTCTGCTTTCCTTATTATTAACTGCAGTATAGAGTATTTGTTTTTAAGTGCATAAGTAAGATAGAAGTTTGTTTCCCTTTTCTTTATTCATATATATATATATGATTAGAAGGGTTAGAGAAGCTATTTAGTCTTTTTCCTCTGTATAATTGGATGTTAAGAAGAGGACATCCCCGTACCGTTTATATTGAGAACCAAGATCAGGAGAACGAAGAGCTCAGAACCCCTGGGCCTATTCTCCCTGAAGTTATTACTCAACTTCAGAGACAAGTAGCGAGCAACAGCAAGTGATTGCCAATCTAATGGCCAATCAGAAGCTAGCTCCATACCCCAGTGGTGACTGAAGTCCCATCAGCTGCCCTGGAAGTCGCCACAGCATCTAAAAGACAAGAAGCATACCTCATCTAGTGGCTGAAGCTGAAACCAGAAAGCTTCTCAGGCACGATTGAGCCCTGGGATGCCCAGGCTTGGTTCAAGACACTTGAGAGCACAATGGAGCTTCTTGACTGACCAGAGATCGAGAAGGGTAAGTGTGCCTCTTTCTGCCTATCTGGAGATGCTTGTATGTGGTGGGAGCGAGTTAAGAGTAAGAGAGCAGTCAACCAGATGAACTGGGTTGACTTTGAGATAGAGTTTTACTAAGAGTTCTTCCGTCAACGGATCACCAATAAACATTATGAGGAGTTTATAAAATTTAGACCAGGTGACCTACCAGTAGAAGAAGCGGTTAAAAGATTTAACAGCTAGCTCACCTTTGCCTAGAGTTAGTAAGTACGGTGAAAGAACGAGTCGACCGATGCTCCTAAGCCGAGCCGAAATAACACCTAATGTGAGTAGTGAAACTCACCAACCATAGATTGGTGAAGAGCTAGTCAGCAGGGCATTAGTGAGCACTATCTGAACAGCAACAAGGCACAACAAACACAACACAAGCCAGTCAAGATAGAAGACAAGACAGTGGGGAAACAGAGACCCCAGTTAAGTAGTTAGAACTAGAAAGACAATCAAAACAAGAAAGACCCAAGCAGGAAGATGTTCGGGTAGTCTGTGAGTACCAGAGGTATTCCCAGAAGAGCTACTTGGACTACCTCCCAACAGAGAAGTGGAGTTTGAAATTGAGTTGGTACCTGGTACCGGTCCAATTTCAAAAGCTCTGTACCGAATTTCCTTAGCAGAGCTGAACGAGTTGCAAGAACAATTGCAGGAGCTACTTGACAAGGGTTTCATCCGCCCTAATCATGCACCCCGGGGAGCTCCAATGTTGTTCGTTAAGTAGAAAGACAGATCTATGTGGATATGCATGGATTTTAGAGCACTGAGTAAAGTAATAGTTAAGGACAAGTACCCTCTTTCCAGAATAGATGATCTATTTGATCAGCTAAAGAGGGCAACAATGTTCCCTAAAATAGACCTACGTTTTGGGGACCATTAGTTGAAAGTGAAAGGAAGTAATACACCCATAATAGTTCCCAAGACCAGATATGCGAACTACGAATTTGTAGTCATGCATTTTGGAGTGACTAATGCACCTGCAGTCTTCATGGACTTGATGAATAGAGTGTTCAGTGAATACCTTGACAAATTTATCATTGTGTTCATCGACGACATTCTAGTCTATTCCAGAACTTCAGAGGAGCATGACACGCACTTGAGAATAGTTCTGCAGACCCTTCAACAAAAGCAACTCTATGCTAAATTCTCAAAGTGCGAGTTCTGGTTGAAACAGGTGGCATTTCTAGGTCACATTGTTTCAAAAGAAGGTATTCAGGTAGATCCAGCCAAAGTAGAAGCGGTCAGCAACTGGAAGAGACCCAAGAATGCCAGGGAGATCAGAAGCTTCCTTGGTTTAGCTGGGTACTACAGGAAATTTATGGAAGATTTTTCCAGGATAGCCTCTCCACTTACAGCCCTCACCAGGAAGGACAAGAAGTTTGAATGGTCATATAAATGTGAGCAGGGTTTTCAAGAACTCAAGAGGAGACTGACCAGTGCTCCTATACTGACTGTTCCAGAGGATGACAAGAGTTTTGACATGTACAGTGATGCTTCCAAGATGGGCTTAGGAGCTGTACTCATGCAGGAAGGAAAAGTTATAGCTTATGCTTCGAGACAACTCAAAGACTATGAGAAGAACTACCCCACTCATGATCTAGAGCTGGCAGCTGTAGTCTTTGCACTGAAACTCTGGCGACACTACTTGTATGGAGTCCAGTGCAGAATCTTCACAGACCATCAGAGTCTTAAGTACTTTTTCACTCAGAAGGACTTAAACATGAGACAGCGCAGGTGGTTAGAGTTGGTCAAAGATTATGACTGTGAGATCACCACCCAGGTAAAGCTAATAAAGTGGCGGATGCACTAAGCAGAAAGTCCAGTGCATCCTTGATGTCCTTATCATCATTAGCCCCGCCACCTGCTGAGGAGTTGTCGATTTCGGACTTGAAATTATTTATACGGGCAACTTTCGCATTGACCTAGAGTCAACCACTCCGAGGATATCTGAAAAAGCAAAGTGAAGATCCGGATATCCAAAGATCAAGCAAGGAATACAAGAAGAAGGAAATTCGAATTTCGAGTATCGACAGTGGAATTCTTTAAATCGCCTTTGTGTTCCCAATGATGAAGAGCGAGAAAGAGAATTTTAGAAGAGGCCCATAGTACGCCATACTCTATGCATCCCGGTTCTACCAAGATGTACCAAGACGTGAAACAGAAATTCCGGTGGTCCGGACTCAAAAGAGATGTGGCTAAATATGGCAAGACCGCGACATGTCAGAGAGTCAAAGCAGAACACCAGAGACCAGGAGGAGTTCTACAGCCTCTTCCTATACCAGAGTGGAAGTGGGAAGACATATCCATGGATTTCATAATAGGTCTCCCAAGAACCACAAATGGATACGATGCGATATGGGTGATAGTGGACAGATTGACCAAGTCTGCTCATTTCCTAGCCATTAAGGTGTCACACTCTATAGAGCAGTTAGCACAGCTACACGTTAAAGAGGTGATCAGACTTCACGGAGTTCCCAAATCTATTATTTCTGATAGAGATGGGCGCTTCACCTCTCATTTTTGGGAGTGTATTCAGACTGCACTGGGCACCAAACTCAAGTTCAGCACAGCCTTCCATCCTCAGACTGATGGACAAACAGAGCGAGTAAATCAGATTCTAGAAGATATGCTCAGAGCTTGTGCACTAGATTTCAAAGGAAGTTGGTGCAAGTACCTATGCTTAGCTGAATTTGCCTACAACAACAGCTATCAGGCCACCATCAAGATGGCACCTTATGAGGCACTGTATGGCAGGAAGTGCAGATCACCCATTCTTCGGCAAAAGGCGGTGAAAGAAGAGATATGGAAGTGGGCTGGCATCCAGACAGGCTGATAGATGAGACTATTCGTGCTATTCGGAAGATCGACGTAGAATCGAGACTCGTGAGCAGTAGAAAGAGTTATGACACACTGAGGCCACTTGAATTCCAAGTAGAGGAGATTCAGTCTTTCTCAAGGTCGCTCCTATGAAGGGAGTGATGAGATTGGCAAGAAGGGCAAATTAAGTCCTCGTTATGTAGGACCTACCGATCCGAAAAGGATTGGGAAAGTAGCTTACAAGCTGGATTTACCACAAGACATGTCAGCAATACACAATGTATTTCATGTCTCCATGCTAAAGAAGTGACTCCACGACCCTAGCCAAGTGATTCAGCCTCAGTCAGTGCATATCCAAGAAGATCTTGGTTATGAGAGTGGACAGAGCAGTCAAGAGACTAAGAAATAAAGGAGTACCACTAGTGAAGGTTGTATGGCAGAACCAGAAGTACGAGGAAATCACTTGGGAGCGGGAGGACAGTATGAGACAGAAGTATCCAGAGCTATTCTAAGTTCGAGGACGAACTTTTTATAAGGTATGGGGAATTGTAACGACCCAATTTTCCTTATTTTGAGTTCTAAATGTCCTTAAAAATATTTGGAAATGTTTTTAAAATATTCTAGAGATTTTTAGGAATTTTTAGAGTATTTTTATGCAATTTTTGGAGTCCATTTGGTATTTTTACCAAGAGGAAGAAGTTTAAAAAAATAAATATGTTGAAGCTAGGTCTCGAACCCGTGACCTCGGGTCAGACACAACCCATCCGGACGTAGCTCGACCAACTGAGCCAGCGAGTTTTTGTTAATTATATATGGAGCAATATGTATATAAGTAGTAGTTAGGAATAAGAATAAATAGGAAGGAAAATAGTGGCAGCCGAGACTCGAATCCGCGAGCCCTGACTTAATCAAAGCGCAGCCAACCAACCGGTCTACGAAAGCTTTGTTAATTACATAGGAGGTAGAATATATTTAAGCTATAGTTAGAGCGTTTTGAATAAAAGGGGAATAAAAGTGCGCGGCTGGGATTCGAACCCATGAGCTGGGCTTTAAGCAAAACCGGCCCAACCAGCTGAGCTACACGGTTTTGTTAACCTTATAGGGAGAGAAATATAGTTAAGTTATAATTGAAACAGAAAGATTAAGTTATAAGAGGGATTAGGGTATTTCTTTTCTCCCGAAATATTTTTTCCCTTCTCCTCTTTTCTGCGTGCGGCGGCTCTCGGGCGAAAAAACGGCAGGAGACCTAAGGCTGCTCTCCGATGGCCGCCGGAGGGAGATTTCACAAGCTCTTCTTGGATCCGAGCATCTCTCGACGAGGAGCACACGTAGGCGGACGAAGAGGAGCCGGAAGACTTGAGTTGACCGAAACCCTAGAGCTTTTCTTCTTCCTTTCGGTTGTAAGTCCAAGAACAGCGATGTGAGTTGCTTCTCACCTGCAGTAGGAGTAGCTCCGAGTTTCAGATTTTCGTTTCTTGCTTTCGGTTTTTGCTGTGCTAATTTGCTGTGCTAAGGGTGCTGGACCGAATTGGCCATGTTAGGGCATTAGGTTTCAGATTTCTATGCTAGGGTTTCTCTTTGGAGTAAGCTAGGGTTGCTGTGCTGAAATTCCTGTGTTAGCTTTTCTTTTTTTTGAAGTTGCTATGCCAAATTGCCATGCTAAGTTGCTGTGCCGAAAGTTTCCTGCTTGGGTGGCTGTTGAACAGGATTATAAGCTAGGATTTTCCCTTTCATTCCTTACCTTCCGTAGCATACATATTAAGCATGCTAATTTATGGTTTGAGTTTAAATGTATAGAAGGAGTTCATTTTAATTCTTAGCAAGTAAGCGCAGTAAGAAATGTTTAGATTACCTGTTATGTTGTTTCCTGTTGTGAGATACAAATCAGTGGCGTAGCTAATCTATAACATTTGCTAGGTATGCTAGTTATTGTTGAGTTTAGTTCTTTTCTAGAAGGTTAGCATGATCTAGATTGCAAATCAAAGTGTGTAAACAGGTTCTATTTATGCTTGCTGATTTTTGAGAATTTTGGCTGTTCACTTTGTAGTATTAGTGTTTCATCTCGCTGCCTGTATAAGAATGGGATTAGTATCTTCCTTGCAACTCAAAAAGGCAAGAATAGCCTTTATTTAAAGTATGCAGTACAGAACAACCTTATAGTTAGTGTTTCGGATGTGGTTTCTTTGGTTTCCGGATTTTAGTTGTAGATTTGATAAGTGCAGAATTTTAGTTCATTAAGTATTAACTTCATTAAGTATTAACTGCATCCTTTCCATGTGTCCCACTTTGTTAGAATAAATCAGAATGTGCAGATTTTAGTAATATGTCATTAACTGGACATGAACAGCATGTGATTTAAGTATTTCGGTTTATTTGTAAGCATGAGCAGATTTCTTTTCCTGTTAATAGAAGTGCAGTTTTCTTTTCTAGCTTTTCTTTAATTATTACATAAGCATGAGTAGACTCCTTTTCTTTGCCATTAGATGTGCACAGTGATATTTTTTAGTCTCTTTTGCTATTAGAATATCTTGAGCATGCAGTTATTAGTTTCTTTGCTATTACATAAGCATGAGTTTCTATCTTTAGGAACTATAAGCAAGAAAGACTAAGGTTTAGACTTGATTTCAATTCCAGAATATTGAATATCAAAAGCGCACACAAGGTGTTTGCTTAAATGCCAAGTAAGGGCAAGTATAAAGAAGTTATAGTTAAAAAGAAAGTATTTTACTTTAAAGGGCATGTACCGGACACAAGGTCCAAGGGATGGGCTCCAAGTTGCCCCTAGGCACAAGGCCTAGAAGTATCTTAGTAGTTTGGATTAGCTACCTCGATTCTTATTAAGAATGCGCGCTAAGTGGTACAATGCCGGCCCAAAAGAAGTTTATTATTATTTTGAAGTATTAAAGTATAAGTTTTGAAACAAATGAAACAAGCTTCAAATATGTTTAGAATTAGAAAGTTTAGTTTCTTGTTATTTGAAGCATGCAGTAATAGTTTTATTTGTTTCTTGCTACTAGATTATTCAGCATGTTTAGTTTTACATGTTTAGTAGCTTTACATGTTTAGTATGCTTCTTTTATTGGTTTATGAGCATGATGAACTACAAATGTTTAGTATCTCAGTTAGCATGATTCCTTTGCTATATATGAGCATGAGTAGTTTTATATGTTAGCATTTAGTTTTAGCATGTTTTATTTATATACATGCATATCGAGTTTTTGAGAGATCACTAAGCTTTATGCTTATAATTGCATTCCTCCTGCAGATAAAGGAAAGGAAAAGATTTAGCAAAGACAAGGTGGTGGTGGGAGGTGTGTGATGTGGATGATATGGACATGGAGATCATGAGCTAGTAGCAAATTGCCAAGACTTTTCTTTAGTTATTTTAGTTCTCTTTTAATGCTAGATTGTAATTGAGTCTATTCCGCACTTGTAGTTTGGTATATCTTATCGTTGGAGTTCTATTTGTTTACTATTGCTAGAATAGTTTCCTTTTAGTTATTGTGATATTATTACTGCGTGGTTGTGAAGTATTTATACCAGCCGCATGTGGCTGATGGTTTATTATTTGTTTGTATTATGGGAAATGGTCACCGATACAGGGGAGACTCTGTCGAAATTTTTCGGTAGGGTTTTCCTAGAGATTTTTAATAAACCGGTTAAGTAGAGTTAGTAGATAAGTAACGGTCACTCTTAGAGAGTAGTAGTAGTAGTAAGAAGGGTGGTCGTTACATCCTTTGTCATTATCGAAACTCAGGTTCGATCGTCGGATGCTTCCCGCACCAACAGACCAGAGCGATTGGGCGACAATAAATCACGACCGGGCGATCGAAAAATGTCAACCGAGCAATAGAGAGAATGTCAATTGGGCGGAATAAGAATGAGCAAGCGATGTCGAGCGCGCGACCGAGAAAATGCCGACCAGGAAATAAAGATAATGTTGATCGGGCGAAATGAGAATGGGCGAGCGATGTCAAGCGCGCGATCGAGCAAATGTCGATCGAGCAACAATAAACCATGAGAATGTTGACGGTAAATCGTGATAGGATAATCAAATAATGCCAACCTGGCAATCAAAAAATTCTAGCTTGGCAATCGAAAAATGCTGACCTAGTAATCAAAAAAATGCTAACTTGGTAATAAAAAAATGCTGAGCGGGTCGAAAGATGATGGGCGAGTGATATCAAATGCGTGACCGAGAAAATGTCGACCGAGCAATAGTAAATCGCAACCGGGCATTCGAATAATGCCGACCTGACAATTGAAAAATGTTGACCTGACAATCGAAAAATGCTGAGTGGGTCGAAAGACGATGGGCGAGCGGTATTAAACGCGTGGTCGAGAAAATGTCAACCGAGCGACAGTAAATCTCAACCAGGTAATCGAATAATGCCGACCTGGCAATATAAAAATCTCGACTGGGTAATCGAGAGAATGATGGCCGTGCAAAGCTGTGAGCGTGATCGAGAAAAATGCCGACCAGTACAAAGTGAACAACCGAGTAGATAGCCAAGCCATACTGATCGGTCGATTAAGAGAAGGCCAACCGGGTGATCGAAAGAATGCCGAGTGGGCGCGAAGCCTATGCACCAGATGGACACGGAGCTTGAGACCAAATGAGAATGGGAGTAGAGCCTGTGGATCGAGCGTGAATGGGAGCAAAGGCTCTGTGAGCCGAGTCAGGCGCGGATCCTGAGAGACTGAAAGTGACCAAGAGCAAAGCTTGTGGATTGGACGCGAACGTGAGCAGAGCCTATTAATGGAGTGTGAACGGGAGCAGAACAATCAGACGATTATGCGAATGCCAAGCAAGGAGGAAAGCGGGTATCGATTGAGCAGCAAATATGGGGCAAAGTAATGAGTGAGACGCGAGGAACGAGTTCCGGGCAAAGCGGCAAGTGAGGCAAGAGCGGTGAGTGCCGAACAGAGGGGTGATTAAGATGCGAATGGTGAGTGTTGGGCAGAGCGATAAGTGAGTCGCGAACGATGAGTGCCGGGCAGAGCGGCAAGTGGAGCGAGTGTGATGAGCGTTGGGCAGAGCGACAAGTGAGGTGAGTCCCTAACTAGGGAGTAACCTGACCAACTAGTAGTTAAGCGTGAGAGCCTAACCGGGAGGCCATTAGTCGTGAGAGCATTCTCACTTATAACTCTCGCTAGGGCGAGAGTCTAGAGGCGTGATAGCATGCTCACTTATAACTCGCTTGGGGCGTGTGCGCATTGGTCGAAGCGGGAGATCGATTGGTCGCGAGGCGTTACTTATAACTACTGGTCAGGCAGCCGCAGGCCGAACGGAGATCATTGGTCGCGAGAGCAAGCTCTCTTATAACTCGCACTAGGGCGAGAGTCTGGAGCCCGACCGGGAGGTCTTTGGTGATATTTGTTAGGATGTATACTAAAAGCCTAGCTTTTTTGTATGAACATTTATTTTGAAATGAGAATCACATTGGTCAAATATTTGCATTTAGTAAAATGCAGTTGTCCATTTAATTTATATTGTAGATAACATGGTGTGTGGTGTCACACAGAAGATCATGTTATTAGTTCCTTATAAATTATAAATAGTAGCTCACAATCAAGATGGATTGGGACAAACCATTGGAATGGTTGTAGTGTAAGATATGTACACTAGTAGTCTCTTAACATTTTCCGTGTCTAGTGATTTTGTTTGTTTCATTGTTTCAGGTGAGACCAAGATATGTATACAGTAACCATGGATCCATTTGAGGCTTTGTTGATTGAGAGAGCTGAACTTGACGATAATGATAACATGAGGAAGGTGCTCGTTTCCATTAAGTGTATTCCACTTCCGCATTGGCTTCTGTTACTGAACCGTATTTGACCACCAGAAATTCAGGGGAGTTTGATTCATTTCACCTTTTATTGGTCATTATAGATATCATTCCTTTACTTTGATGCATGAATAATATCTTGGTTTACTTTGGCAATCTTGTTAGTTTTTGAGTCATTTTGGTTGGGTTTTAAATAGTCTTTTTGGTTTTCAGAAATAAAATGTACCCCTTACATTTCTTTATATCATTTTAGAGAAATTTTGAAAGCTAGTTAAATTTGATTGTGAAGTTTTGGAATTCATTGTCATGATTGGATTCTTGGATTACATGAGGTTGCTACTTAGTGATGGATTCTTAATTGATAAATTGAGATGATAATTTGAATAACTAGTGAGGATTAAGCTTAATTTGTGTTATGCATTTGTGTGATTGTTACTCTAGAACTTCCTTTGATTCTTTCAAAACCACAATACCATACATTGAATCATTCTTATAAAGGTTAATCTAATTCTCTAATCTTCCACACAATTTCTTGTTTGTTTTCTTTTGAATCATCATATCATTTTATCTTTTCTCATTTCTTAATCTCTTGGATGTGGATACTTTGTTTGTTATTTGATGAATTATTTAGCCAAGATGGATAAATTTTGAGTGTGAGGGAAGAGGATATCTTTGGATTAACATTTCTAATGATAAGATTCATTTCAGTTTTTGATGAGTGATTACTGAAGTTGAATATTGTGTTCTTGGTGTTATTGGAGTAATTTGAAGAGAATAAATGCTACATGATTGAGTTGAGATTGAATCCTAACCTTGGGGTCTTTAATGGCACACATTACAATTCAGATGGAATTTTGGAAGTGCAATGGTTCAAATTTTTGAATTCTGATTTCAGAGAATTTTGTGGCTATTTAAGGCTGAATGGTCCTCTATTCTATGCAAGGGAACTCTTCATTAAACGAATATAAATTTTATGAAACAATCTTTTGATTATTTGAAGTGAAATGAAGAAGGCTTAAGCAAAAGATATAAGAAATCAGCTCAAATTGTGGAAATCAGGATTGTTTTAGTAAGAGAAATTAGTGCCATTGATGATGCTGTTTTTGAGTAGCAAGATTTAAAATTCAAGCTCTGACTATTGTAGTGCTAAATGAAGTCTTTGCTTGAGCATTATTCTTTATTAAATTTGTTGGATGGGCATCTATCAAATCATTTAGGAACTCAAGTAAAGATCTTGTATTTTCAGTAACAAATGGGGTTCTTTTCATTCCATGTTTTTTGAAAACTTGGATTGGACAGAATTTTGATTGCTGAAATAGACATTGTTGAAAAGAAGAAATTCTGAAGTTGCTGAAACAGTGAGTGTAGTTGTTGTGATCTAATCAATACAAATTGAAATTAAGTTTTATCAGTTTAATGTTAACTGATGTTTGCAGTTGGATCTCTTCTAAGCTAGACCCTTCATGAATTACAATGAGATATCCTTGAATCATCACTATTGAAACTGAATATCAGAATTAGAATGCAGTTTTGTTTTGTGATTAAAACATGAATTCTGAAATTGATTTGGAATTCATTTAGTGTAGAGATCAGTTCCATGCTCGGTGTTCACTACTGATGTGGTGAAGAATGTTGAAATCCATGTGAAAAACAGAGAATAGAAGTGGTTGTTGGAATTAATTTTTGAAAGACGACTTCTAAGTGCAGAAAGGAGATTAAGGAAGGATGTTTTCTTGGAAATTTCATAGCAGGATATTGGTAGAATACTGAGTTCAAGTTCTTGGGACAATGCAGCAGTAAGAAATGAAGGAATGGAAGAAGCTAAAACAGATATGGAAGACTGTTAGAGTTGAGTTGCACATTGCTACCGTATGGAATTCAGAAGCTAATCACATATAAAATGTTAAGAGACATATGTTAAAGAAGATATTTGAGAATATTAAGGAAATTAAATGAAGCTCAATCTAAAATCTGAAACTCTTGTGAAAATATAGTGGGTTGTGAAAAGTTTGTATCAAAGTTGTATCAAGATTCAAGAGTAAAATTTTAATTAGAGAAAGGGACAAATGAAGCTCTGTTGGGTGCAGAACAAATGGTAGACAAGTATTTCCATGATTTCTTCAAACTTTATATTTTAATAGCAAAGGATTTGAATTGCTCAAATAAGGAACAAGAGAAGAGGGAATTCAGAAATTGTGAATTACTGAAACTGAAGCAAGAAAACTGTGGGAGACAGTGAACATTTGTGGCTACTGGAATTTGATCATGATGGATCAGGATTCGGAATTCAAGTGGTATCAGTTTTGTGGGGGTTTCAAATTACAAAGTGAAGCCAACTTCCACTAACCAAAAAGCAAGGAAGTGTTTTCTTGTGACAAAGGGGTTTAAATTGTTTTGAAGAATCATGGAGTTGAATTCAAACTTTGGTTATTGGAGTGCTAAATAGAATCAATCCCTGAGTTGTATCCTTTTGAAGCAATCTGAAATTGTTTAGAAATTCAGGAATTGATACTTTTCAGGTTTGAATTCTGTGTACAACAGAATTGAAATCTAAATGCTGAAAATGTGGAATGCTAATGCTAACGAATTTCGGATATTGCTATTGTTATAGGGATTTGAAATTGCCTGGCTGGTTCAAGAACTTAAATTGAAGTAGAGAAAGTGAAGAATGAAGTTTATATCAGCTGTTATAATAATTTCTTGAACAGTCAATCTGAATCTGATGCCTTGAATTTTAGCAACTATTAGGCAGTTTCAAATTTATATAGATTTGTTGGATTTGATTTCCTGAAAGTAACCTGTGGATCCGAGTTTTGAGTTAGTTGTAATGCAGGACATAAACTATACTCATCTTCAAAATTGTTATGGGGACTGATTGTTAGCAGAATTAGAATTATGGAATCTAGAATTATGAAGCTGAAAATATGGAAGTGCAGGAGTTGTGTATTAAGTGTGAATCAAAAGTCAGGAGCAACACTAAATCAGTGAGACCAGAATTGAAACTGATTCCAGAATCTAGAATTTCAGTTTTTAAGAATTTCAATTTGAGATGGAATATAAGTAATCCTTGATCTTTTAAATTCAGCATTCTAAGAGAATCAATAAAGACTTATTTAAGGGGATGGATTAGTAGAATCTTGGGAAGAGATGACAGGTTCATTCATGGTAAAAACAGAAGGACAGATTGCATTAAAGAAGAATTTGTTGTGATGGAATTAAAGTTGATTGTTTTCTGAACATCACAAATAAGATCATTAGTTAACTAACCAAGAAGATCTGATAAGTGAAACTGAAAAGAGTTGATGCAGAAATCCAGACTAGATGTTGTTGTGAATCTGAAAAAGTTTAAGTGATCATTAAACCTTTGACCAGAGGTTTTGTAGTAATTAAATATTAGTAAAGGTCTTTCTTATATGGATGACACTATGTTGTAGTAAATGCAAATGTGGGTATCCAGATTTTCATGAATTTAGTTCTGAATTGCTACTGCTGATGTGAATTCTGATACTATCAAGTCTGAATGCTGAAACTGATTTGTTGTTGTGATGAAGCCTACTGTGTTTATATTCATTTGATTTTGGATTTCTGAAATGTAGTAGTGCTTTTATGTTGAATCTGAATTAATTCATTCAGTGTCTGCTGAATTTGTTTGATGAAGTCTGCAATCTAGAAAATGTTGTTTTGCTAGAACTAATTTGCTTAATCACTTGAGATACATATGAAGTTTAGGAAATCATGGAAGTATAGATGTCATCATTGAATCCATGTTAGTGCTAGATCCACTTTGATCAGTTAACTAACAAGGGGATGCTGTTGTGAAATTTGGAATTTATAAGGCAAGGGAATGCATGGAAGAACTAAACTTGAAGGACTGTTGTGTATCAAGTCTGTTTTGTAACCTCAAATCTGTGAAAGAATGAGTGAAGTTCCTCTGCAAAAGAAGTAATATGGATCAGTTGGATATTTGAACATTTTGGAACCAGATTCAAAATTGATTTGATATATTAGGCTAGTAGAGGGCTGCTGATATGTAGATATGAAGTATTAATGACAATTAAATGGAAGTCAAGCCAAAAGGTGTTGCAGTTTTTGAAATGTTGGTGGTTGTACAGTTTGAGCTATCTGATCAGGAAGCAAAGGAATTCAAGCTTGCATTTACTGGAAGCTAAATGAGAATTAAAGATTATGGCTTGATTAGAGGAAAGGAAGTTTGAAATTCTGAAATTATAAAGTTGCTGAAAACAAAATGATGCTGTAGAAAACAAACTAGATTAATTCTGGAACTGTTGTATCAACTTGGAACGATCTTGTTGAGTTCCATTGCTCGAGATGACCAAAGATTTAAGTGTAGGGGATATATGGTCCAAATTGTTTCATTAATTGAATGCACAATGAGACAACAAAAGCAATTCAAGTACAGAAAACAAAAAGGATTAACTTGAAACCATGTTAGATGCTGAAACTGAATTGTTGTTGTGATAATTAGAAAGTCTGTTGTGATGGCAATCAAAGTTGTTGTTTGAGTTTGAAATCACACAAAATGATTATTTTCAGCTAACTTAAGGAGGAGAACTAATTGCAAATGAAGAAAAGATAATGAGCTCTATTTGAAGTTGAAAACACCAAGTAAAACTGAGAAATTGTTGAAATTTGTTCACTTATAGAATTTGTGCCATTCTTTTGAATTGATCTCTGATTCGAAATAAATTAAATTCAAGCTATTATTGATTGAGTGTTAAATGAGATGATCTATAGTGATTTAATGTTGAAGATTGGTCAGGAATAAAGAGATCAGAATTTGAATTAATGTTCAAAAATTTCAGAGTTCCAGAATCTGATGAGTTTCAAATCTGAGATGGAATCCTTGATCTTTGAGTCTAGGAATTCTACAAAAGAAAATGAAGGAGCACATAAGGGTTTGATGTTCTAATATTAGGGAGCACAAATGTCAAGTTGATTCAAGGAAAGTGAAGAACAAACTGTTAATCAAGCTAAAATGCTGAGATCTAGAAACTGCTCACTGTTTTGTTTTAAAATGCAAACTGATGTACTGATCAAAAGGGAGCTGAATCCAAGCTGATAATTCTTGAATGTTAAATCAAGGCTTGGATTCACAATCATTCAGATTCTGAAGTTGAACAGAAATCACAGAATGCTGTAATTTGCAGGTGCTTTAGAACTGAAATGCTTTAATCTGTTACAGTTTCTGAGATGAAAATGTTGGCTTCAATTATGCCTACATGAGAAAGATTAGTTGAAAATTAGAAGGGGATACATTTCCTTGTGTTACTGATAAAATGGAAATAGTTGAAAAAAAATGTAGAAGGAAGGAAGGAAGGCTGATTGAGTATGAGAAGAGATGTAATCCTGCTGTAAGCTTACATTGTGCAGAATTTTGTGCCGAATATAAGAGTGAATCTGATTCAAAATAAAGTGAATAAAGTTTCATTCAGTTAACTGCTAAATGAAACCTTAACTTAGGCTCAAATCTTCAAGATGCAAATTGAAATACATCATCATTCAGATTTTGAAACATTACGTGAAAAATTAGCTTCACTTTTTGAGTTTTTGAGATTTATCCAACTGGTATGAACTGAAAAGAAGCTGAAAATTTGGGAATAATTATTGTGCATTGGAAAGTAAATTCAGAAAGAAGAGGAAAGAGGGAAGTATGGCTGGAAATTCATCTATATAGCACTCTTTTGTATTCATATCTTCCACTATGTTTCGAATCATATCTTCTTCTTTTTCTTGCCTTAACATTTATACTTTGATGTCATTTAATCCATGTTTTTTATTTAATCATTATAAACCTTCATAATTGTGTATTCTAATGCTTTGGATAGTGGTGAAGAGTAAAAGATAATCAAGCTTATGGTAGTGCATGAAACACAAGTAGCTTGAATGATCTCCACTATTGGTTACATTTGAGATTAGATTGAGAGCCACCAAAACTTTTCTTGTGAGGATTAGTTTATTGATATCATTCTCAGTTTATTCATGATGGGTTGAAGTCATTAGGGTGTTAACTAAGGTAAGAATTGAGTCCATGAATGCTTGAGTTGTTGGAACTTGGCAGTCCTAGTTAATTTTCTTTTATTATTTTCTAAACACGAATGAGAATTGTTAGGGGGTACAACTTTAGGTGTTTCTTTAGTTTTGTTCATTTGCACGAAACGTGCAAGAATAAGTGTGAGGGATTTGATAACTCATTTATTTGGCATATTCTTTTGGGTTGATATTGGGTTTATTGGATTTAATTGCATGTGTTAATATATAATTTTTATCATATTTGTATGTGGATGATTGTTTTGAGCTTAAGGACATTTCTCTTCTAATTCATGATATTTTCTTACGATTTAATTCTTGTTTTGTAGGGCACTTAAATTGACTCCAATTGGCATGTGATTAAGGCCAACAAGCTTGGTTCATACAACAAATGGAGAAGCTCAAGTCCTACTCAATTCAACCCATTCCAAGGATCTTAACCCAAGCCAAATCCACCTCACTAAAACCCTAAATTCCCCACTAAACCAAACCTAAACCCAATTCAAGGTCCGGTTCAAAATCTGGTATAAAAACCCAGATTTCGCGGATGAACAGTGGCTTGCGCTACTGTTCATCCGCGACATCTTCTTCATCGCGCGCCCCTTCTCCACTTCGAGATCTATCTTCCGGCTGATTTCATCGGCGACGAGGTTCCCAGTGATTGGCGATCAATTCCATCCATCCGATCTCGCTTAAAGGCGTTCCTGCGGTGACAATCGATTCTGTATGCTCTATTTTCGCCATTGAACAGAGGCGTTCCTCCGTTTCAGCGATTTCGCCCACAACAGTGTCATCGGCGGCGTTCTTCCGGTGGCTCTAGATCCCTTCCGAAGACTTTCCATTCTCCAACAGTGCCTCATCATATCAGAACCACAGAGTGTCAGAATTGCAGATTTGGAATGGATGTGGCAGTTTGTTCTTCACAACTTCGCGAAGAGGTTTTCTTTGCGCGATTTATGGTGAGATCGAACTGAGTTTAGTTGTTGAGATCTTCTTCTTCGATTGCTAAAGTGAGGTTTCACCAAGCTTCCTTGTGTGACAGCAAGGAGAAGTTGCTGTGTAGTGTGGTTTGGATGAGGAGATTGTTATCTTTGTTTCTTGCATTTCTTTAATTCTAGAATAGATTTCTTCTATGTTTGTTATGTTCTCATTCAGTAATCCAGCACTTCTTAATTTTGTTGAAGTTTAATTTGTGTTAAGTAGATAAGATTTCATTGATGCCATTTAGTGTAATTCTTGTTTGATGCTTGATTAATTGTTAGGTTGTTAAGTTTTAATTTAGGGTTTAAATTGGTGCTTTAGATCAGATTTATCTTATGTCTTGTTATTTTATTCTATGCTTAAGATTAGATTAAATTGTGTCTTGTTATTTCATTTTTAGTTAAAGTGTGTTGATGGTTAATCATAACGTAATGTAACAATGCGTTGTTGATTGATTATTGGCACATAGGTAGATTTCATTTATGCATTACATTAGTTTTTTATTTGCTGTACTTTTCATTTGTTAGATTTAGATTCAAAACTAAAACCCCCATTTATATATTAAAACCCTAAAAATAGGAATAGCATACGATCCTAAGATTATCATCCTACTGTTAATTCCTCGAGAGATTCGATCCTGGGCTTGTTATTACAACATCATTATGTAGTTAAGGGGTTTAATGAATATAAATTGTTAATTTGATTTGCGGGTGTGACAGATTCGCTCATCAGTGCCCAAGATGTGGGCCGGCCAAGCCATGCTTGGTGCCCAAGCATGGGGCCGACCATACAGGAAGAGAAAATTGTAACAACCCAAATTTCCTCATTCTGAGTCCTAATAGTAATTAAAAATATTTAGAAATGCTTTAGAAATATTCTAGAGATTTTTAGAAATTTTAGAGTATTTTTATGTAATTTTTGGAGTTCATTTGGTATTTTTACCAAAAGAAACAAGTTGCAAAAATAAAGAGGTTGAGCCGAGGTTCAAACCGGAGACCTCCGGTTAAGCAAAGCCTTAAGTTGTCTCAGATGACCAGGAACCCAGCAGGGCTGTGCTGATTAAATATATAGCGAAATAAACTTAAGCAGTAATAGAAAACAGAAAATATTAAGTATAAAACGAAGCGCGATGGCCAAGCGCCCAAGCGGGCCGTGCTGATAAAAGAGATAGTGAAATTTATTTAAGCAATAGTTGGTAACAGAATACTTGAGTTATAAAGGGAGAACTTAGGGATTAGTTGTCGTGACCTAACCTTTCTCCTCTCCTCTTCTCTGTCATGCGCGGCGTCTCTGCTCGGGTGAAAATGAAGCCGGGATTAGGGCTTCATCTCCGGCGGCCGGCGAGGGGCTAAATCCGTGGGTTCTTCACACGGTTGTGATCCTCTCGTCAAGGAGAATAGGTGGGCATGAAGAAGGGGTCGAAGATCTGCAAAACTCAAGCTCCTCCGAAAACCCTAGAAGCCTTCTTGTTCGGTTGTGAGTCCAAGAAGCAAGGTAAGTGCTTCCTCACCTGCAGTAGAGTAGTTTCGGATTCATGTTAGTTTCTTGTTTTTGTTTTCAAATCATGCCGTGGAAGTTTTTGTTATGGGTTGCTGCCGTGGGTTTCAAAGAAGGATCATGAATGGTAAAGTTCAAGTATGTGGGTTGTTTACCTCAGGCTTTGTAGCTGGAATTCAGATTTTTGTTGTTCTAGGCAATGAGCATGAAGAACAATTTCGATTTTAGGTTTCCAGTGACAATTTTTCCTTATTAGTAGCACTTCGGTTTCTTTTGCTTGCTTACTGTGGCACTAATCAGGAAGATGGTTTATTTAGAAGTTTTTCTGCCGTGAGTTTTTAAGAAGATGAGAAGGGATTTAAAATAGCATGGATAGCTAGTTCTGGAAGGTTTCGGATTGCGGTTTTGATCCATTAGTTGTGTTGTGTAGTTTCAATTTCAGAATTTCGTTTGTTAAATCTGAGCATGAGGAATGGTATTTATTTTGTTTCCTTTTGCCAATTTGTTTCCTTTTTGTTTCACTGCCGACACAGGGTGTGAGGAATAATTGTAGTAGCAATTTGTTTCCCTTTTTCTTCATTGCCGTGGCACAGGGTATGAGGAATGGTTGTGTAGTATATTGGTTTCTTTTGTTTCCTTGCTGTGGTACTGAACAGGAAAAAGATTTAATTTTCGGCTTGAGCTTATGGTTTAGTATTCCAGTTTAGATCATGTTGTAACATGCTTAAAGATCTCTATTGCTCTTTAAAGGTATAAGTTTTTCATAGGTTTTACATAGATTTTATAATCCGAACCCTACATAAGTTGCTTGTGACCTTAAAAATAGATTTAGTTTTGTGTTGAATAACTAAGCATGAACAACCCTTTGGAGCTGCTATACAGTTTAGCTTACTGTTTGATTGTCGAGGCAATCTTTTATTAGAAGTATACACAAGTAACAAGTATTTTATTTGAAAAGGCTAGTATCCGACTTCCGAGGTTGTCGTTAAACAAATCCAGGTGTCTGTTTCCGAGGTCTCGGCCCTGGTAAGACCAAGGTCTTTACCCTCGTAAGATTGGTGACTTGCTACCTCAGTCTCTATTAGGGAGCGCGCTTTGGTACTACGCCTGGGCCTAATAAAGAATTGATTATTATTTTGAAGTATATAACTATAAGTTTTGAACAAGTGAAATAAGTTTCTTATAATTTTAAAAATCAGCAAGTACAGTTTTCTTCTATGCTAGCATGTAGTTTAGATTTGTTTTACATGTTTAGCATTTCAGTATGCTTAATTTCTTTTGCTATTAGATGAGCATAAGTAATATCTTCTTTTGAGCATTCAGTTTTTAGATTTTAGTATATTCACATGCATATTTGAGTTTTGTGAGTTAGATAGCGCTTACTAAGTAATTTTGCTTATAGTTGCATTTCCTCTTACTGCAGATAAAGAAAAGGAAAAGCTATAGCGAAGGAAGGCGACAAGGAGGTGCAGATGGATGTGTGATGTTTGAACTATAGAAGCCTTGGGACTTAGTTTACAAATTTATTAAGATTTTGTATTCAGAATGTTAGAATTATTTTTCTTTTGATGTTAGATTTGCTTATTGAATATTTATGTTTTAGAATTCTTTTATGGTGCACATTAGTTCTATTTATTTGAGTTGTAGTATTATTGCATGTATGTTCAGATTAATAGATATGTGTTTAGCATGTTCAGATTGATACGTAGTGTTAGTTGTGAACATATGCTTGTGAATATGATAGGATGAGTTGTTTAAGTTTTCCGCTGTCACTAATTGCATATTTAGAGAGTTTTATGTATTGATATTTACATGTGAATAACTCTAATTATGTTAAGTTAGTAGTCCAGTAGTGCTCCACCCTCACAGACTAGTAGTGAGGAGGGTGGGGTGTTACAAAAATGAAGTTTTGTTGAAAATAAAATTTTATTAAAATCTTTTCTTTTATAGCTTTCTACAATGGATTAAAAGAGATATTTTAATTTTGTTAAAATCTTTCCTTTTTTGTAGTTATCTACAACAGTTAAAAGAGAGATTTTAATTTTGTTAAAATCTTTCCTTTTTTGTAGTTATCTACAATGGTTAAAAGAGATATTTTAATTTTGTTAAAATCTTTCCTTTTTTGTAACCAACCATTATAGGAATAAAAGGAAGATTTTGTTTAAAATAAAATTTTGTTATAATCTTTCCTTTTATAGCTATTTACAATGGTTTAAAAGAGAGATTTTAATTTTGTTAAAATCTTTCCTTTTTGTAACCATCTACAATAGCAAATAAAAGGAAATTTTATTAAAAACTTTCCTTATTAGCAGCTAGCAAAGATTATAAAAGAGGAGGAGGGGATGCTCTCTAAATACAACCTAAGCCCTCTCTCTTTTATTCTCTTGGTGGCCGACTCTTCACTCTTTTCCCTTTCCTCTTCATAAGGGCCGGTGGCACTTAGAGAAGGACCTTCACCTTGTGGCTGGTTGCTTGGAGGAGAAGAAGAAGAAGAAGGAGGCCTCTTCACTTTGTATTCTTTGGTGGCCGGAAGCTTGGAAAAGAAGGAGAAAGTCGGCTGTCTTCATCTTGGTAGATCGTCGCCCACACGACGTCCAAGAGGAGGAGAGGAATACAACAGAAGATCAAGAGGTTTTTTAGATACAAAGAAAGGTATAACTAGTTAATTTATTCCGCGGTGAAACTAGTTTAGTTTTTCTTTATATGGATCCTGAAATACCAACACAAGAGGCTATCGATTTTGTGTTTTGATTTTATGTTTCTATTGTGGTCTCTATAGTTAAACCTAAGGTTACTGTAAGAAGTTTAAATATTCAATTTTTTTAAAAGGCTTTGTCTAGGAAGTCGTGGATGATCCCATACCTAAGAAGGCCGAGTGTCTCGCCATGTTTAACCTGGAAGCCAATCTTTGAAATAGATGTTTAATCAACTTCTGTAATATGGTTTAACTTCTGAAGAACACATGGGTTGAACTTGGAGTAAAAATATTAAGTTTCGTTTCTAATCCAAGTTTAACTTCTAAAGAACAACTTGGATTAAAAATGTTAAGTTTCGTTTGCAATCTAAGTTTAACTTCTGTAGAGCACATGGGTTGCTAGGAAAAGTTCTGTTCTTATACAAATTTTTGAACAAGGGAAACAGAACGGAATTCTAAGTAGCACCCAACAATTGGTATCAGAGCGAGTTTTTTGCCTCTGTATGTTTGATTTTCAGTTAAATTATGCACGGGTTATACATAAATTTAGGCAGGATAATAGTAGTTTGTGCAAATAGTTTAACTCTGTGGTTGCAGACATTCTAGTTCCAACTATTATAGCCCTATTGTGTTTGTGTGTGATTGGACCCTCGGGCATGTCGAGGGCATTTTATGTGTGTGCATGATTGTAATTATTAAATACAGCAGAAGCTATATTAGTTTTAGTATTTTATATTCTGTTCGATCTAGATTACATGTACATTCCTTCATAGAATATAGAATCGATAAATGTAAAATTTATTTTTACGTCTCGTCTCCTTGCTATGCGTTGTGCTACCTTGGGGACCAGAGACACAGTGGAAAAGGAAGCAAGAAGGACGCAACGACATAAACCCTAGGGCGACGGCTAGGGTTAACGACATATGGAGGACAGCTATGGATAAGGCCATAATAGTTGAAAAATTATTTTTCATATTTATTGTCTTTTATGCTGTTTATATGTGCAGTGTGTGTGTGCATGTTAAAATTCCTTGTTTTAAATAACTAAGTGGGAGAGGAATTATTTAATTAAATTCCATGGTCTCCATTACTTGTTTGTAAGTGATGCATTCAAACTTGTGCGTTAGCTTTGAGTGTCTTCCTCCACATTGGATGAGTTTGTTTGTGAATCACTAGATCAAACTTCCTTTATGGATGATTATAGGAAATTATTTAGGTTTGTGTGATCCTCTCCATCTAAAGGGGCACAATCCTATTTAATGGACTAAATATCAAGTAATGGTATACACTTAGGTGCATTTAATAATATCCTCCCCATCGGAGTCACTGCTATTATTTGTGTGACTGAAGAAAAACCAACTATTAATTTTATTTGTCATAAAATTAGGTTGACAAGGTAATAAAATTAATGGGTAAACCCCCCTCATATAAATGTTTGAATTTGTATACGTCCACACTATCGTGTCATACAAAATTCACGGTGTTTTGAGGTGTTGGTGAATTTAAATGATATTGTTTGAGGAATCAATATTATTTTAAATTCTAAAGTTTTGACCAAATATTTTGTGATTCTTAGGATTTCAAATGACTTTCAATCCTTTTGCTGTTATATTGAAAGAAAACAAACTTACTGGTCCCAATTACATTGATTGGAAACAAAACTTGTACTGTCCTCGCAAAAGGGAGAACAATAAATGTGTATCTTATTCATTAGTTGTTGAAACATGTTTAGCGGTGTTATCTACCGATACCTAGTGTATAGATACAGGAGCCACTGATCATGTCTACAATTCATTGTAGGGGTTCTAGGAAATCCGACAACTATATGAAGAGGAAATCACCGTCTACATGGGCAATGCCATAAAAGTGGTGGCTATTGCAGTGGGAGATGTTTATTTATCCTTTGATAGGAATAAAATATTGATTTTGAGAAATTATCTTTATGTACCAAGTTTTAGAAAGAACTTGATTTCAGTTTCTAAACTATTTATAGATGGATATTCTGTTTCTTTTGATAACAAAGTAGTTGTCAAGAAAAATAGAGTGGTTATCTGTTCTGCTACGTTGGTTGATAATTTATACACTCTTAATCCAATGACTCCCATGATGCAACAAATGGAAATTAAAACACATCTTCTAATTCTAATAAGAGAAAGCAACCTTCGAAAATGAACCAAACATATCATTGACATCTAAGGATTGGTCATATTAACTGGAGTAGGATTCAAAGGATAATAGCCAATGGACCTTTGGGTTCATTGGTGGTGGAAGACTTTCCAACCTGTGAATCTTGCTTGGAAGGAAAAATGACCAAGAGACCTTTTAAGGCCAAGGGGTATAGAGCCAAAGATGTGTTGGAATTGGTTCATTCTGATTTGTGTGGACCTATGACTATCCAGGCAAGAGGTGGTTTTGAATATTTTATCTCTTTTATAGACGACTATTCGAGATACGGGTACATTTACTTGATGCACCATAAGTCTGAGTGCTTTGATAAGTTCAAAGAGTACAAGGCTGATGTGGAGAAATGTCATGGTAAAAGTATCAAGACACTACTGTCTGATCGTGGTGGCGAGTACCTCTTAGGAGAGTTTAGGAGTTACTTATCAGAGGTTGAGATTCAATCTCAACTGTCTATACCTGGTACACCCCAACAGAATGGTGTGGCAGAACGAAGGAATAGGATTCTTATGGAAATGGTTAGATCAATGATGAGTTATTCAGAATTACCAAATTCGTTTTGGGGATATGCTCTGGAAACGGCAGTGTACATTCTGAACTTGGTACCTTCTAAGTCAGTACCCTCTACTCCCACAGAATTGTGGATTGGGCGTAAGCCTAGTGTGAAGCATATTCGGATTTGGGGTAGTCCAACACATGTGCTGAAGGGAGACATTGATAAGTTGGAATCACGAACAAAGTTTGCTTGTTTGTGGGTTATCCTAAAGGAGCGAAAGGTGGTTTATTTTATAGTCCTAAAGATTAAAAGGTCATTGTTAGCATCAATGCCCAATTTTTAGAACAAAACTATGTAATGAACTACAAGCCCATGAGTAAAATTGTTCTTGAGGAAATAAGAGAAGACACGCCTACTTTAGTACTAACGGTACAAGATGAGATACCACAAGAAACTGCAACACATGTCACAAATGATGCACAATTACAGGTAATGCCTCGTCGTAGTGAGAGGGTTGTCAGGCAACCTGATAGATTCATGTTTTTGGGAGAGTCTTCGGACTTGATCCCTGGTAAATATGAACTTGATCCTTGGACATATAACGAAGCATTCCAAGATAAAGATGCAGCATCTTGGCAAAGTGCAATGAACTCTGAAATAGAATCTATATATTCTAATTAGGTCTGGGAGCTTGTAGAATCACCAAATGGTGTAAAAGTCATTGGATGTAAATCAATCTACAAAAGAAAAAGAGGGACAGACAGGAAGGTGGAAACCTTCAAAGAAAGGCTTGTTGTAAAAGGGTATACTCAGAAAGAGGGAATCAATTATAAGGAAACCTTTTCGCTGGTAGCCATGCTTAAGTCTATCCAGATTCTTTTATCTATTGCCGCTCATATGGATTATGAGATTTGGTAAATGGATGTCAACACAGCTTTCCTTAATGAAAGTCTTGAAGAAAACATCCATATGAAGCAACAAGAGGGATTCATTGCGAAGGGCAAAGAGCATCTTGTATGTAAGCTCAATCGGTCTATTTATGGACTGAAGCAAGCTTCGAGATCTTGGAACATCCGGTTTAATGAAGTGATCTAATCTTATGGATTCATTCAGTGTCCGGATGAGTCTTGTGTATACAAGAAGAGTGACGGAAACGTGGTAGCATTTCTTATACTATACGTAGATGATATTTTGCTCATTGGCAACAATGTCAAAGTGTTGTTAGACGTAAGGGTATGATTGTCCAAGCAGTTTGATACGAAGGATTTGGGAGAATGTGGACATATTTTTTGGATCAAAGTGATAAGGGATCGCAAGAAAAGGATGTTATGCTTATCCCAAGCTTCGTACATCAATACTATCCTAGCTCATTTTAGCATGCAAAACTCCAAGAAAGGTTTTCTACCCTTTCAGCATGGAGTACCTTTATCTAAAGAGATGTCTCCTAAGACATTAAAGGAGATAGAGGACATGACGGTTGTAGGAAGCCTAATGTATGCAATGATATGTACGAGATCGGATATCTATTTTGTCGTGGGCATGATTAGCAGATATCAAAGTAATCCAGGACAGGGACATTGAACTACCGTAAATCATATATTAAAATACCTGAGAAGAACTAGAGATTATATGCTAGTTTACCAGGCAGATGATTTGCTCCCTGTGGGTTACATGGATTTGGACTTCTAATCAGATAGGGACAATAGTAAGTCAACCTCAGGGTATGTGTTTACTTTGGGAGGTGGAGCCATAACATGGAGGAGTGTTAAGCAGAAATGCATTTCGAACTGGCAGCTTCTGAGGCAGTCAAAGAAGCTGTATGGCTCAGAAATTTCTTGATGGACTTAGATGTGATTCTTGGTTTGCCCAAAATTATCACAATTTATTGTGATAATAGTGGTGCGGTAGCAAACTCAAAGGAACCATGAGCCCATAAGGCAAGTAAACACATTGAGCGCAAGTACCACCTGATACAAGACATCATAAAGCGAGGAGAAGTTATTGTCGCCAAGATTGCATCAGAAGATAACATGGCAGATCCTTTCACTAAGGCCCTTCCGGCGAGAGCTTTTGATGGACATGTTGAGGGGATGAAAATCAGGTGTATGGCAGCATAGTCTTTTAGTATAAGTGGGAGATTTTTAGGATATATACTAAAAGCCTAGCATTTTGTATGAATATTTATTTTGAAATGAGAATCACATTGGTCTAATGTCTATATTTAGTAAAATACAGTTGTCCATTTAATTTATATTGTAGATAACATGGTGTGTGGTGTCACACAGAAGATTATGTTATCAGTTCCTTATAAATTATAAATAGTAGCTCACAACCAAGATGGATTGGGACAAACCATTGGAATTGTTGTAGTGTAATTTGGTATTAGTTTGTCTTGACTATAAAATTACACTAGTACACTGTGTGCATTGAGCAGGACCATTTGAAGTTGTTCCTTTTATACTGACTGTATAAAAGAACATAATCTCTGTTATTATAGATGTGCGTGCTCTTAATCCTGATATAATAACAAGCACATATACTTAGTATTTATTTCTTTAATTTATCAATGGGTGGGATTTATTCGTTAAATCAATAGGCCCGATAAGTTAGGAAATAATATTATTTATATGGTGTGTTGTTGATTATAGAAGGAAACTGTGTCCTAGTTATCTAGGTTGATGATGTCCTCTTGAGGAGCTCATAAGGATTGTCATGTAAGCCTTGCAGGTGGACTTAGTCCGACATGCCAATGAAGTTGAGTGGTACTACTCTTGGAGCTAGATATTAATTAAGTGAGTTGTTAGTAACTCATTTAATTAATGGACATTCGATATATTAAACACAGGGAGATTAATGCACTCATGATAAGAAGGAGCCCATAATATAATATGGGATTGGTATGGTAGTTCAATAATAACTCTTTAGTGGTATGAGTTATTATTGATGAACTTGAGTTGGGTGTTCGGGTCGAACACAGGAACCTCAAGCTCATCGGGAGGCCAAAACCAATTCCTCCTCTCGGTTTCTGTTGTAGCCTCTATAAAGCCTTGTGTTCATCCGTTTTGATTTTCCTTCTTACCCAAATGAGGGGCCGACCACATCCTTGCTTGGTGCCAAAGCATGGGGTCGACCAAGCCCTCTTGGTGCCCAAGATATGGGCCGGCCAAGCTATGCTTTGTGCCCAAGCATGGGGCCGACCATACAAGAAGAGAAAATGAAGTTTTGTTGAAAACAAAATTTTGTTAAAATCTTTTCTTTTATAGCTTCCTACAATGGATTAAAAGAGAGATTTTAATTTTGTTAAAATCTTTCCTTTTTTGTAGTTATCTACAATGGTTGAAAGAGATATTTTAATTTTGTTAAAATCATTCCTTTTTTGTAGTTATCTACAATGGTTGAAAGAGATATTTTAATTTTGTTAAAATCATTCCTTTTTTGTAGTTATCTACAATGGTTAAAAGAGAGATTTTAATTTTGTTAAAATCTTTCCTTTTTTAATGAATCTACAATAGTTAAAAGAGAGATTTTAATTTTGTTAAAATCTTTCCTTTTTTTGTAACCAACCATTATAAAAATAAAAGAAAGATTTTGTTTAAAACAAAATTTTGTTATAATATTTCCTTTTATAGTTATTTACAATGGTTTAAAAGAAAGATTTTAATTTTGTTAAAATCTTTCCTTTTTTGTAACCATCTACAATAGCAAATAAAAGGAAATTTTATTAAAAACTTTCCTTATTAGCCGCTAGCAAAGATTATAAAAGAGGAGGAGGGGATGCTCTCTAAACACAACCTAAGCCCTCTCTCTTTTATTCTCTTGGTGGTTGACTCTTCCCTCTTTTCCCTTAACTCTTCATAAGGGCTGGCGACACTTAGAGAAGGACCTTCACCTTGTGACCGGTTGCTTGGAGAAGAAGAAGAAGGAGGAGGAGGCCTCTTCACTTTGTATTCTTTGGTGGCCGAAAGATTGGAAAAGAATGAGAAGGTCAGGTGTCTTCGTCTTGGTAGATCGTCGCCCACACAACATCCAAGAGGAGGAGAGGAATACAGCAGAAGATCAAGAGGTCTTTAAGATACAAAGAAAGATATGACTAGTTAATTTATTCCGCAGCAAAACTAGTTTAGTTTTTCTTTGTATGGATCCTGAAATACCAACACAAGAGGCTATCGATTTTGTATTTTGATTTTGTGTTTCTATTGTGGTCTCTATAGTTAAACCTAAGGTTACTGTAAGAAGTTTAAATATTCAATTTCTTTGAAAGACTTTATCTAGGAAGTGGCGGATGATCCCATACCTAAGAAGGCCGAGTGCCTCACCATGTTTAACCTGGAAGTCAATCTTTGAAATAGATGTTTAATCAACTTCTGTAATATGGTTTAACTTCTGAAGAACACATGAGTTGAACTTGGAGTAAAAATGTTAAGTTTTGTTTCCAATCTAAGTTTAACTTCTAAAGAACAACTTGGATTAAAAATGTTAAGTTTCATTTCTAATCCAAGTTTAACTTCTGTAGAGCACATGGGCTGCTAGGAAAAGTTCTATTCTTGTACAAATTATTGGACAAGGAAACAGAACGGAATTCCAAGTAGCACCCAACAATATTCCGGTCTAAGACTGGTGGCGATACTATGGTCCAAGACCAGTTGTGATACTCCGGTCCAAGACCGGTGGCGATACTTTGGTCCGAGACCAATGGCGATACTCTGGTTCGAGACCGGTGGCGATAGCTTAATCTCGAACGGTGGAGATAAGAGATCCGATAAGCTGGTCCGAGACCAGTGAAGACCGCTCGATCCTGAACTGGGGAGATAAAGGATCCGATTGGCTGGTCTGAGACCAGTGAAAATCGTTCGACCCCAAATGGGGGAGATAAATGATCCGATAGGCTGGTCTGAGACCAGTGAAGACCTCTAAACCCTGAACGGGGGAGATAAGAGATCCGATATGCTGGTCCGAGACCAGTGAAGACCGCTTGACCCTGAACGGGGGAGATAAGAGATCCGATTGGCTGGTCCAAGACTAGTGAAGATCGCTCGACCCTGAATGGGGGAGGTTAAGCCCTGAAGTCCGTAGAAGCGGAGCCTATAGTAATATGAGGGAGCAGAACCTTTGTCATACCTGATCGCAAAGTGGTGTCGACCGACCGAGGATCTATCTTGGTCTCTCAACTCCTAAATACCTGTGGAGCGAGAGGAGAAGATAATAATCTGAGCCCTGACCGTCAAAGGGAGCGAAGCCCATGACAATATAAGGGAGCAGAGTCCGTAGCAGTAGAAGGAAGCAGAGCACCATGGGTAAAGGAAGCAGGATCTGTAGACGTAAGAGGATGCAAAACAGGTGTAGGATGTAGAGCATATAGTAGTAATGGAATGTAGTGCCTATAACAGTAAGAGGATGCAGAGCCTGTAGCGGTAAGAGGATATAGAGCCCCATGGTGAAGGGTGCAGAACTTGTAGCAATAAGAGGATGCAGAGCCCCATGGTGAAGGATGCAAAGCCTGTAGCAGTAAGAGGATGCAGAGCCCCATGGTGAAGGGTGCAGAGCTTATAGTAGCAAGAGGATGCAGAGCCCCATGGTGAAGGGTGCAGAGCTTATAGCAGCAAGAGGATGCAGAGCCCCATTGTGAAGGGTGTAGAGCCTATAGCAGTGAGCGGATGCAGAGCCCCATGGTGAAGGGTGCAAAACCTATACCATACCTAATCGGGGAGCTAGGCCCCCAGTCCCTGATCGGAGAGTAAGGCCCCTAGCTTGTAATCAAAGAGTGAGACTCCTAGATCCTGATCGGGAAGTTGTATGATGAGTCACTAATCGGGAAGCTATATTCCTAGTGTCTGATCGGGGAGCTGGGCCCCTAATGTCTGATCCGGGAGTTGTGCCCCTAGTGTCCGATCAAAGATCTAGGGCCCTAGTTTTTTATCAAGGGACTAGGATCTTACTCTTTTATCAGGTAACTTTAGCAGATCCTATGACTGTAAAAAGGGAGAAGAGTTCGTAACGCACCTGATTGAGAAGTCTTGCCAACCAACTGAGGGTTTGTCTCGGTCCCTTGACTCCCAAATACTAGTGGAGTCAGGAAAAAATATAATGAAAAAACTAACATGTTGGCCAGTTGAAGCTCTAACTCAATCCCTCGACTCCCGAATACCCGTGGAGTGAGGGTAGAAGATAATATGTTCGTCAAGATCCTCCGGGACTATGATAATGGCGGAGAACCTCCTGACGTCATCCATCTTCATGTTCCAAAATAGGTGGAGAAGATTCCCACAAACGACGCCAAATTGATCCTGTCCGGAATCTGAGTCAGACGGACCGCGGGGTGAGGTGGATGGAATGTTGCCCGAATCACGACGTTCCGGAGAGGGGGTATGCTGAGAAGACTTCTATGTTGACCAAGTCGTCAGAAGTCTTCTGCTCAACGCTACCTACAGCCAGCGACCGGGTCACCCCGGTCCCTGGTACCCCAATGCTCGAGACAGATCCAACGAATATATAAGTAACATGCTAATACAGAGTCGGATGCGGCATGGAGCCGAAAGCGGTGGCACGAAACCGGATGCGACCTTGGCACGCAGGCCGGGCTATGACATCGGCACGCAGGCCGAGCTATGACAGCGGCACGCAGGCTGCTGGAAGCGGCCGTGGGCGCTGGTGCGCTAAGGGAGAGGGAGATGGTGGCAGCTTGCTGGAGACTAGCGGCACGACAGAAGGGGACGATGCTGCTTGGCGATGGTGGCAAAGGACTAGCTAGCGAAAGGCTATGCCCTTGATGTTGGAGAGGGCCAGCGACCATAGGAGGGTGGCAGCACCATAGGCCACTGAACACTACAAAAAAACAATAATTTAGGGACGAAAGTTTGGGACGAAAAATTTTCGTCCCAAAATCGCAACAATTTTGGCGACAAACACAAAATTTGATCCAAATTAGAAACGAAATCTGCAACAAAATATTTTCGTCGCAAATTCCCAACGAACATTATTTTCATTGCAAAATTCGTCCCAGATTCTGGGACAAATCCAGGATTCGTCCCAAATTCTGGAACGAATCTAGAATTCGTCCCAGATTCTGGGACGAATCCAGGGTTCGTTCCAGAATCGAAATATATTTCAGAAAAAAATGAAAAAAATGGGTCAAAATCTGATTAAAAAATAATAGAAAAATCATTCGGAAGGCATAAATATGGACCTAATGATCTCAGAATTTCATGAAACAAGTTTCTATGAATTCCTAATTTTCTCATGATCATAAAATATCCTAAATTTGAAATTTAATCTAATAAATTAAGTGTGGTGATTTTTTAACATGAATATGACCTAATTTGTAATAAAAAATTCACCGCACTCAATATAATATGTTAAAATTATGGATGAAGATATTTTTAAGATTATAAGAAAATTAGGAACCTATAGAAACTTATTTCATGAAATTCCGAGATCGTTAGGTCCATATTTAGTGAAACATAGATAGTTTAGTATTAATTAAGTATGTTAGCGTTTAACACATGCTTGAATATGTGTTTAAAACTAAAAATATAGATCTACAAATGTCAGAATTTCATGAAACAAGAGTCTATAAGTTTCTTATTTTCCCTTATTCATAAATATATCCTCATCCTTAATTTTAAAATAATATATTGTGTTTCGTGTTTTTTTACCTGAATTAGGTCAAATTCGAGTTAAAAAATCACCACGCTAAATATATGAGATTAAAAGTACGGATGAGGGTATTTTTAAGATTATGAGAAAATTAGGAACCCAAAGAAACTTGTTTCATGAAATTCCGAGATCGTTAGGTCCATATATAGGCCTTCCGAATGATTTTTCTTTTAATTTTTATTTTTCTTAAATTTGGGACGAATTTCTGGATTCGTCCCAGATTTTGGGTCGAATCTGGAATTCGTCCCAAATTTAAAAAAATAAAAAATAAAAGAAAAATTATTTGGAAGGCCTATATATGGACCTAACGATCTCGGAATTTCATGAAACAAGTTTCTATGGGTTGCTAATTTTCTCATGATCTTAAAAATATCCTCATCCAAAATTTTAACCTCATATATTTAGTATGGTGATTTTTTAACCCGAATTTGACCAAATTCATAATAAAAAATTCACCGCATTTAATATATTATGTTAAAATTATGGATAAAGATATTTTTAAGATCACTAGAAAATTAGAAATCCATAGAAACTTGTTTCATGAAATTCCGAGATCGTTAGGTCCATATTTAGGCCTTCCAAATAAATTTTCTTTTATATTTTATTTTTCTTAAATTTGGGACGAATCCTGGATTCGTCCCAAAATCTGGGACGAATCATGGATTCGTCCCAAAATCTGGGACGAATCCAGAAATTCGTCCCAAAATCTGGGACAAATTTCTAAAAAATAATAATAGAAAAATCATTCTGAATGCCTAAATATGTACCTAATGTTCTCGGAATTTCATGAAACAAGTTTCTATTGATTCCTAATTTTCTCATGATCATTAAAATATCCTAAATCTGAATTTTAACCTAATAAATTAAGTGTGGTGATTTTTTAACATGAATATGATCTAATTTGTAATAAAAAATTCACCGCACTCAATATAATATGTTAAAATTATGGATGAATATATTTTTAAGATTATAAGAAAATTAGGAACCTATAGAAACTTATTTCATGAAATTCCGAGATCGTTAGGTCCATATTTAGTGAAACATAGATAGTTTAGTATTAATTAAGTATGTTAGCGTTTAACACATGCTTGAATATGTGTTTAAAACTAAAAATATAGATCTACAAATGTCAGAATTTCATGAAACAAGAGTCTATAAGTTTCTTATTTTCCCTTATTCATAAATATATCCTCTTCCTTAATTTTAAAATAATATATTGTGTTTCGTGTTTTTTTACCTGAATTAGGTCAAATTCGAGTTAAAAAATCACCACGCTAAATATATGAGATTAAAAGTATGGATGAGGGTATTTTTAAGATCATGAGAAAATTAGGAACCCAAAGAAACTTGTTTCATGAAATTCCGAGATCGTTAGGTCCATATATAGGCCTTCCGAATGATTTTTCTTTTAATTTTTATTTTCTTAAATTTGGGATAAAGATTCGTCCCAAAATTTGGGACGAATCCAGGAATTGTCCCAAAATTTGGGACAAATTTCTGGATTCGTCCCAGATTTTGGGACGAATCGAATGTCCAAATTTAAAATAAAATAAAAGAAAATTTATTTGGAAGGCCTATATATGGATTCGAATTTCATAAAACAAGTTTCTATGGGTTGCTAATTTTCTCATGACCTTAAAAATATCCTCATCCAAAATTTTAACCTCATATATTTAGTATGGTGATTTTTTAACCCGAATTTGACCAAATTCATAATAAAAAATTCACCGCATTTAATATATTATGTTAAAATTATGGATAAAGATATTTTTAAGATCACGAGAAAATTAGAAATCCATAGAAACTTGTTTCATGAAATTCCGAGATTGTTAGGTCCATATTTAGGCCTTCCAAATAAATTTTCTTTTATATTTTATTTTTCTTAAATTTGGGACGAATCCTGGATTCGTCCCAAAATCTGGGACGAATCATGGATTCGTCCCAAAATCTGGGACGAATCCAGAAATTCGTCCCAAAATCTGGGACAAATTTCTGGATTCGTCCCAAATTTTTGGGACGAATCCAGGATTCGTCCCAGATTTAAAAAAAATAAAAAATAATAGAAAAATCATTCTGAAGGCCTAAATATGTACCTAATGATCTCGGAATTTCATAAAACAAGTTTCTATGGATTCCTAATTTTCTCATGATCATAAAAATATCCTAAATCTGAATTTTAACCTAATAAATTAAGTGTGGTGATTTTTTAACATGAATATGACCTAATTTATAATAAAAAATTCACCGCACTCAATATAATATGTTAAAATTATGGATGAATATATTTTTAAGATTATAAGAAAATTAGGAACCTATAGAAACTTATTTCATGAAATTCCGAGATCGTTAGGTCCATATTTAGTGAAACATAGATAGTTTAGTATTAATTAAGTATGTTAGCGTTTAACACATGCTTGAATATGTGTTTAAAACTAAAAATATAGATCTACAAATGTCAGAATTTCATGAAACAAGAGTCTATAAGTTTCTTATTTTCCCTTATTCATAAATATATCCTCTTCCTTAATTTTAAATAATATATTGTGTTTCGTGTTTTTTTACCTGAATTAGGTCAAATTCGAGTTAAAAAATCACCACGCTAAATATATGAGATTAAAAGTACGGATGAGGGTATTTTTAAGATCATGAGAAAATTAGGAACCCAAAGAAACTAGTTTCAAGAAATTCCGAGATCGTTAGGTCCATATATAGGCCTTCCGAATGATTTTTCTTTTAATTTTTATTTTTCTTAAATTTGGGACGAATTTCTGGATTCGTCCCAAATTTAAAAAAATAAAAGAAAATTTATTTGGAAGGCCTATATATGGACCTAACGATCTCGGAATTTCATGAAACAAGTTTCTATGGGTTGCTAATTTTCTCATGATCTTAAAAATATCCTCATCCAAAATTTTAACCTCATATATTTAGTATGGTGATTTTTTAACCCGAATTTGACCAAATTCATAATAAAAAATTCACCGCATTTAATATATTATGTTAAAATTATGGATAAAGATATTTTTAAGATCACGAGAAAATTAGAAATCCATAGAAACTTGTTTCATGAAATTCCGAGATTGTTAGGTCCATATTTAGGCCTTCCAAATAAATTTTCTTTTATATTTTATTTTTCTTAAATTTGGGACGAATCCTGGATTTTTCCCAAAATCTGGGATGAATCCAAAAATTCGTCCCAAAATCTGGGACAAATTTCTGGATTCGTCCCAGATTTAAAAAAAATAAAAAATAATAGAAAAATCATTCTGAAGGCCTAAATATGTACCTAATGATCTCGGAATTTCATGAAACAAGTTTCTATGGATTCCTAATTTTCTCATGATCATAAAAATATCCTAAATCTGAATTTTAACCTAATAAATTAAGTGTGGTGATTTTTTAACATGAATATGACCTAATTTGTAATAAAAAATTCACCGCACTCAATATAATATGTTAAAATTATGGATGAATATATTTTTAAGATTATAAGAAAATTAGGAACCTATAGAAACTTATTTCATGAAATTCCGAGATCGTTAGGTCCATATTTAGTGAAACATAGATAGTTTAGTATTAATTAAGTATGTTAGCGTTTAACACATGCTTGAATATGTGTTTAAAACTAAAAATATAGATCTACAAATGTCAAAATTTCATGAAACAAGAGTCTATAAGTTTCTTATTTTCCCTTATTCATAAATATATCCTCTTCCTTAATTTTAAAATAATATATTGTGTTTCGTGTTTTTTTACCTGAATTAGGTCAAATTCGAGTTAAAAAATCACCACGCTAAATATATGAGATTAAAAGTACGGATGAGGGTATTTTTAAGATCATGAGAAAATTAGGAACCCATAGAAACTTGTTTCATGAAATTCCGAGATCGTTAGGTCCATATATAGGCCTTCCAAATAAATTTTCTTTTAATTTTTATTTTTCTTAAATTTGGGACGAATCCTGGATTCGTCCCAAAATTTAGGACGAATTATGGATTCGTCCCAAATTTTGGGACGAATCTGGAATTCGTCCCAAATTTAAAAAAATAAAAAATAAAAGAAAATTTATTTGGAAGGCCTATATATGGACCTAACGATCTCGGAATTTCATGAAACAAGTTTCTATGGGTTCCTAATTTTCTCATGATCTTAAAAATATCCTCATCCAAAATTTTAACCTCATATATTTAGTATGGTGATTTTTTAACCCGAATTTGACCAAATTCATAATAAAAAATTCACCGCATTTAATATATTATGTTAAAATTATGGATAAAGATATTTTTAAGATCACGAGAAAATTAGAAATCCATAGAAACTTGTTTCATGAAATTCCGAGATCGTTAGGTCCATATTTAGGCCTTCCAAATAAATTTTCTTTTATATTTTATTTTTCTTAAATTTGGGACGAATCCTGGATTCGTCCCAGATTTAAAAAAAAATAAAAAATAATAGAAAAATCATTCGGAAGGCCTAAATATGAACCTAATGATTTCTATGGATTCCTAATTTTCTCATGATCATAAAAATATCCTAAATCTGAATTTTAACCTAATAAATTAAGTGTGGTGATTTTTTAACATGAATATGACCTAATTTGTAATAAAAAATTCACCGCACTCAATATAATATGTTAAAATTATGGATGAAGATATTTTTAAGATTATAAGAAAATTAGGAACCTATAGAAACTTATTTCATGAAATTCCGAGATCGTTAGGTCCATATTTAGTGAAACATAGATAGTTTAGTATTAATTAAATATGTTAGCGTTTAACGCATGTTTGAATATGTGTTTAAAACTAAAAATATAGATCTACAAATGTCAGAATTTCATGAAACAAGAGTCTATAAGTTTCTTATTTTCCCTTATTCATAAATATATCCTCTTCCTTAATTTTAAAATAATATATTGTGTTTCATGTTTTTTTACCTGAATTAGGTCAAATTCGGGTTAAAAAATCACCACACTAAATATATGAGATTAAAATTACGGATGAGGGTATTTTTAAGATCATAAGAAAATTAGGAACCCAAAGAAACTTGTTTCATGAAATTCCGAGATCGTTAGGTCCATATTTAGGCCTTCCGAATGATTTTTCTTTTAATTTTTATTTTTCTTAAATTTGGGACAAATCCTGGATTCGTCCCAAAATTTGGGACAAATCCAGGAATTCGTCCCAAATTTAAAAAAATAAAAAATAAAAGAAAATTTATTTGGAAGGCCTAAATATGGACCTAAAGATATCGGAATTTCATGAAACAAGTTTCTATGGGTTCCTAATTTTCTCATTATCTTAAAAATATCCTCATCCATAATTTTAACCTCATATATTTAGTATGGTGATTTTTTAGCCCGAATTTGACCTAATTCATAATAAAAAAAATTTGCCGCATTTAATATAGTATGTTAAAATTATGGATGAAGATATTTTTAAGATCACGAGAAAATTAGAAATCCATAGAAACTTATTTCACGGAAATCCGATATCTCTAAGTTCATATTTAGTGTTTCCAAATCATTTTTTTATTTTTTTTTAAATTTTTTTATATTTTGGGACGAATTTTGGAATTCGTCCCAGATTTAGGGTCGAATTCTTGAATTCGTCCCAGATTTGGGGACCAATTCCTAGATTCGTCCCAAAATCTATTTTTTAATTTATAAGTTAACCCTAAATCTCCTCCCACCCATCTGCCCCTTCACTCATCCCTTCACTGCAACTCTTGCGGCGGTTGATTCCTTCCCGATCGGCTGCGGCACAGGTAACCCTCTCCCTTCTCCCTTCTTCCCTCTCCTTTCTCCCACATCTGCCGCGCGTGGCCGCGGCTGGCCGCGGCTGTCAGCGCCTGGCCGCGCCTGGCCGTGGCTGGCCGCGCCTGGCCGTGGCTGGCGGCAGTTGGCCGCGAGTCGCCGCTGCTAGCACTGATGTCGCAAGATTTGGAATGGTGGAGTACTGATCTGTGAAATTTAGGGCTTCATTCTTGTTTGTTAACAAAGAAAAGCACTGCAACTCTTGATCACTTAGATGTCAATGACCAATGATCTGTGAAATAGGGTTTAGGGCTATTTTTGGATAAAGATTTGTAGTTCTTCTTGTATATAGATGTACAGTTTAGGGGTGTGGAAGTAATAAAATCTCAACTACACTAGGGCAAAATTTTGATACTAGGGTTTCGAATCCTAAATGTATGGGGAGCTCCAGTATACCATATGTATAAATTTACCTTTGATTTTCTGTGTACTGATCCTCTTTATCATTACAAATACTTGTAGGATAGTTTTTAGATTGGAATTAATTAATGGAGGGACAAATTACAATAGAGTTGACATGTTTTTTTTTCTTTGATACAAAATTCAAAGGGTGCTCATTATTATTATTATTGTTAAAAAGATTTTCTTTTAAAGAAAAAAACAGAAGCGACCCTATTCTATTTTTTATCTCAAAAATATCCTTATCAAAATATTTTATTTTTCATCTAAAAAATGTCAATTCTGATCCACAATTGCTCTAATATAGAGAGTAATTTTGTTTTTTTCCAAATTTTGTTCCATTAAAATATTATTATTTCAATTTAATTACAATTGCTTCAACTCTATTAAAATTGTTAGAATAATACTATAATAATTGATAATGTTGCTTGTGCAGGTTTCAATTTGGCATGATCTCAGTGTAGTTGAAGACAACTGTATTTGTTCACGTCTTTTCGGTATTTCTAAGTTCATTAATATGCATTTAATGATCTGTATATAAAGTTAGCTTTAAATAATTATTTTATAGTTGATTAATTGTATTTCTTCTTTTTGATAAGCTTTTCTTTGTTGTTTTGTCTTCAATGATAAGATTTATTTCTGTTAATAATGTTTAACTAAATAGCTGAATTCAGGTAAAATGCAGAATGAGCGAAGTTGGATGTATAACAAGAATTCAAGTATAATGCAGAATGAGGAAGAGGAGGAGGAGGAGGAGGAGGAGGAGGAGGATGATAATCATAATGATGACTTTAATTTTTGACGATGGGTAAGTTTTGTTAGCTTATTTAAAGAAATTTCCCATAATTATGTATGATGATTATTTGTCTCATGTTTACTGTTTTACACATTAATCAATGGCTTGTTAGCTTTTCTAATTTTTATTTTAATTAATATTGTCAATTTGTTTTTAACAGGGTTGGTGAGGCGAACTAAAGGTCTGAGAAAAAAAGTAAGTATTAAGTAACATGTTAAACTTTTAATTTTATTTATTTATTTATTTATTTTCTAATTGCTTTTAATTTATTGAAATTTATTACTACTGCTTTATTAGTTCAAATTGCAAATTATGATTAGAGTTTACCTAACAACCAAGTAACCATGATTACTAAAACACTTGTATCACAAAAAAATTAAGTTTAATTAGTTTGTGTTTTCTTCATTTGAGCTATTTTCATATGTTAGGAAATTTTAAGAATATCTTTCATGCTCTCCATGTGATCACATGGACATAGAATATTTGTAGCTATTGATTGATATGGTGAAATAGGTATTATTATAACAATTTGATGTGCCCTTTATATTAGGTTGTATCATATTTACGATATTTTTACTTAGCTTCAAGATACTTCTTATAATTTTATGACATGGATGGTTCATATCGTTGGTAAATAGGACATTTATTTGAATGTTTAAGGAATTTCACAGTTATGTCTTGTTTCCAATCTTTCTTGTTACATGGACATTTCGTATTATATTTATAATCTTTCTTGTTATACATGATCTGGTTTATTTGTTTGTTGTTATGTAGGCAAAGGAGATTTGAAGGGGTGCAAAGCTTTTGGGCAGACGAAGATGACTTGATGTATTTTTAGTTTATTTACCTCCTTGGATGGATGATGGACTTATATAACATTTGATTGTTGAACTTTATAATATTTTCTAGAAGCTTGAACGAGATAGATCTTGTAAAATTTGTTGAGATCTTTATATTTGTTGAATTATGAGTTGATCGAGTTCAATTATTACTCTTGTATGTGAAATTAAGATGTGTTGAATGTATATAAATGTTATTTGAATTTGGTGTTTATGTATCTATGGATTGAATTGCAAAAAGAAATTTAATCTGGAAAAAAAATTTAGTATTAGGGACGAATTTGGCGACGAAAACGATTTGTTCCCACTCTATCGTAATTGTATCGAATCCAGAATTTGGGACGAATATGTGGATTCGTCCCAGAATTTGGGACGAATCCACAAATTCATCCCAAAATTCGTCCCAGATTCTGGGACGAATTTTGGGACGAAAATTTATTTATTAATTAAATTAGTATTTTTGTCCCCAAATTTGTCGCAAATGCTTAAAATTTTGCAACAAATTTATTATTCGTGCAAAATTAGGGACAAATTTGGCAACAAAAAAAATTTGTCACCGAATTCGTCCCCAAATTCGTTGCAATATTAGGGACAAACTTAGCAACCCCAATTTTGTTGCAAAAATAGGGACAAATTTGGCAACAAAAAATTATTTCCTCCGAACTGAATTCATCCCCAAATTCGTTGCTAAGTTTGCAACAACAAAATTATTCGTTCCTTTTTTGCGACAAATTTGGGGACGAAAATTTTATTCGTTGCCAATTTTGTCCCCAAATTCGTTGCTGAATTTGCAACAAATCATAATTCGTTCCAAAAGTTGGCATCAAACATTTTGGGACGAAAAAATTTTCGTCCCTGATTTCGTCCCAAAAAATTTTGCAACGAATTTTTTTGTAAAATTCGTCCCAAAATGCCTTATTTTTTGTAGTGGAAGGATGGTCGTTGGTCGGAGCAGGGAGGTCCGCGGTGACGCTCACGTGGGGGGAGACAGCTGTTGTCGGCAACAGCGAAAGTAGCTCGAGGCGGCGACATCGTGAGGAAGAAGGGGGCAGCGTGTGAGGTAGCGGAGTTCCTTAGGTGGGAGAGAGAACAGAGGAGGAGGGTGGCGGCGTGCTTCCTGGTGGTGGTCCTCGGAGGCACGGGTTCGGCTGTGAGGCTGGCGATTGCTCGAGGCAGCTTGGACGCGAGAGAGATAGAGAGGAGATGACACTAGAAATGAGTCCAACGGTCATCAGCGTCTGCAGGAGGGAGAAGCATCCCTGATAGCGGCGTTAAGTGGGCGCCATCGAGTCTTATCCGGTGGTGACGTTGCGAGGAGGAGAGGGAGAGGAGTTGCGACCGACGCAGATGAGGAGCGTGAGGGAGAGAAGTTGGTCCCCCAGCGACGGAAAACCACCACGAAGAAGAAGGGCCCCCTCTCAAGAGTGCCCCTTTCCTCTTAAAACCCCTACACAATGATTTGATCAAATTATCCCTCCTCTTTTCCCTAATTCCTTCTCTGTCCCTAAACCATATCCACATCATTTATAATTAAACAAAAAATTCTAGGTGTAAATTAAAGGGCCTTCACGTGATTAATTAATTGCAATTAAAAGAAGATCTTTAAGTAGTAGTTATCATATCCAAATGTCTTCGTCTTCTTTCTTTTGCTCTCACCAATTTCTCCGTCTGATCTGGTGATCTGCTGCTGAATCGGGAAGAAGATCGATGAAGATCTCCGTGTCGATGAAACCGTTGACCAAAGAAGATGTTGCTTACGTTATTCTTGCAGCTGTACTCGTATATATCGTCTTAGTGATGATCTTCGACGAACTGAGGAGGCATCGTCGGCGGATCCTTCGTCGACGATACTAGTGCTGTCGATGAGGGTTCATTGTTTATCTTCTTCGATCATGATTTACAGTTGAAGTCTCAGATACGAGTTCGATCCATGATGGCTTTGCAATTGCTGTGGAATGGAAATCGATCAGTCGATCGATATCGCTGTCGTCTTTCCTTTCTGTTCTCCTTTTTCTTACCGTCGTCTGGCTTCTTCCGGTCTCAGATAAATGTCTGGATATGTTTATCCTCTGTGATCAATAACTGCAAGGACAGCTCCATAATTGGGATTGGAAGGCCTATTAATTGGCATTCATTATTAAACAAAATTTTTTAGTGTGGATATATAATTTCCATGTCTATACCATTTAACTGTGTAAAACACGCTCATGTAATTCCCGCCTGAGCTGGTCCAATCTGGCCGGTCTAAGCTATCGAGCTGATTTGGTTCGACCTGAGCCGAGCTGGTCCTACCTGCCGAGCTGAGAGCTAGTCTGAATTGCCAACTTATCGACCTGCAGGACTGTCTGAGCTCATTTAATTTAGTCGAACTCAATAGACTACACGAAGATATGAGTCATGTACTACCTACTTTCTCACGATAAATGCGTCATTTCTTCATGATCTCCCCGAGTCACACTTATAAATATCTCAGGGAAGGGTCTGACTCTCTCGGACTATCTCTCTTTATTTGTTCTATTTTCCTTCTATCATCACGTACTATACCTTGTTTCTATATAATATTCTATATACTTATGAGATTCGACGAAATCTAATTTCTATTCACTATAAAAATTCCTACAAATAACAACGAGATTATCGACTGAATTTAATTTTGTCTGCAATTTTCGACTGAATTTAATTCAATCGATAATTTTCGACTGAATTAAATTCAGTCGGTAATTACCGACGGAATTGGTTATTCAATCGATAATTACCGACTGATTTTTTAATTAAGTCGAAAATTACCAACGGAATTAAATTCAGTCGGAAAATCGTCCTAGAGTCAACGGATTTACAAGTTCCGGGTTAGCAGGTTTATAATATTACCGACGGAATTAATAATTCCGTCGGTAAATGACTTTGGTTAACGAGTATTAGTTAACGGGTTTTAATTTAACGTGTGCGGGCGGAAACGTTATCGACGGAAAATTAATTCTGTCAGTAGTTACCGACGGAATTAAGTTTTCGTCCGTTAATACCGATGGAATATTGATTCTGTCGGTAACGTTGATTAAAATTAGGGCACGAAAGCTCCCTTTCCTCTCCGCGCGACTGTTGGTTGGTCCTAGGAAGATCGTACCGATTCCACTGTACAACAATTTTGTACAAGTGTCGAACATTTCCTAACAACCTATTGCGTTCTTTAGAAATTAAATTCGGAATCGCAAACGGAACTTAACATTATTGATTCCAAATTTAACTTATTTGTTCTTTTAGGTTTAGACTTGGATCGCAAATGGAACTTAACATTATTGATCAAAATCTACCTATGTTATAAATTCAATTAAATATTTATTTCGAAAATCGGCTCCCAGGTCAAACATGGCGAGACACTTGACCTTCTTGGGTATGGGAACATCCACCACTGCCTCGACAAAGCCTCTTAACAAAATTTAATATTTAATTTCCTTATATAACTCTAGGTTTAACCAAAAGGAACAATCGAATCACAAATTCGGAAAAACAAAGAAAAAAAATCACAAACTCGAATCACGAATTCGAAACCTAGAATCATATGCCTCTTGTGTTTGGTATTTCAAAAAGTATACAAAGAAAAACTAGTATGATGCGGAATAGAATTACTAGTTATACCTTTCTTTATAAGCAATAACCTCTTGATCTTCTATCGTATTCCTCTTCTTATCTCGGACGTTGTATGGGTAATGATCTACCGAGATGAGAACCACCAAAGCCCTTCTTCTTATTCTTCCAAGATTCGGCCAAGCAAGCTTCTCCAAGAGATTATAAGTCTCGGCCACCAACCAAGCTCCAAGGAAAACTAGGAAACAAAACCTCCTTTCTCTTCTTCTTCTCCAAGCTAGATCCGGCCACCAAAACAAGCTCCTAGAGGTTTATGAGGTTCAGCCACTAAGGAGGAAGAAAAGGAGGAGATGGAGAGATCATATGGTCAGCCACACCAAGGAAGAAAAGAGAGAAGAAAAATAGAATAGAGTTGTCACCCATGAAGACACTCCCACCCTCTCTTTTATAATCCTTGGTCATGACAAATAAGGAAATTTAATTATAATTAAAATTCCCTTTATTTTCCTTGCCATTGGTTAATATATAAGAAAATTTTAATAAAAATTCCTTTTAACCCCTTCTATGGCCGGCCACCTTAAGAGCTCCATATTAGGCAAGTTTTAAACACAAAATTAAAACTTCCTTATTTGTTTCCGGAAATTTTTAAAATAAAATTTCTCTAATAATTTTTCCCTTCATGGTTGGTTATAAAAGGAATTTTATAAATTAAAATATCTCTGGATGATTTCCAAAAAGGAAAGTTATCTTTAAAATTAAAATCTTCCTCTCAATCTACAAATAAGGAAAGATATCAAATCTTTTCTTAATCTTTTGTAGAAACTTATAAAAGGAAAAATTTAAAATTTTAAAACTCTCTTTTAAATCATGAACATAGTTACAAAAAAGGAAAGTTTTCTCAAAATTAAAATCTTCTTTTCAATCTATAAATAAGGAAAGATATCAAATCTTTTCTTAATCTTTTGTAGAAACTTATAAAAGAAAAGATTTAAATTTTAAACTCTCTTTTAAAACCATGAGGATGGTTACAAAAAGGGAAAGTTTTCTTAAAATCTTCCTTTTCAATTTACAAATAAGGAAATATATCAAACCTTTCACTTAATCTTTTGTAGAAAGCTATATAAGGAAAGTTTTAAATTTTAAACTCTCTTTTAAAACCATGAAATCTACATAAGAAAAATTTTAAAATAAAAATCCTTTTAATTTAACTAGGGCCGGCCACAACATGCTTGGGCTCCAAGCTATGGCCAACCCTCTCAACTTGGTTCAACCCTTGGCTTCGCCGACCCAAGCTTGGGCTCCAAGCTTGCTTGGGCGACCACCTAAGGGTGGGTAAGAAGTGGGTAGGTGGTGAGTATAATTCTCTATATACAAGAGGCTACGATAGGGACCGAGAGGAGAAATTGGTTTTGGTCTTCTGATGAAATTAAGCTTCCCGTGGTCGCTCCGAACACCCAACTTAATTTCATCAATAATAATTCATACCACTAAAGAATTATTATTGAACTACCGCACCAATCCCAAATTATATTTTGGGCTCCTTCTTATTATGAGTGTGTTAATCTCCCTGTGTTTAAGATGTCGGATGTCCACTAATTAAATGAGTTACTGACAACTCACTTTAATTAATATCTTAGTCCAAGAGTACTACCACTCAACCTTATTGTCGTGTCGAACTAAGTCCACCTGCAGGGTTTAACATGACAATCCTTATGAGCTCCTCTTGGGGACATTATCAACCTAGATTACTAGGACACAATTTCCTTCTATAATCAACAACACACACTATAAGTAATATCATTTCTCAACTTATTGGGCCTATTGATTTATCAAGCTAAATCTCACCCTTTGATAAGTCAAAGAAATAAATACTAAATATATATGCTTGTTATTATATTAGGATTAAGAGTATATACACTTCCATAATAACTAAGGTCTTGTTCTTTTATTAAGTCAGTATAAAAAGAACTTACCTTAAATGGTCCTACTCAATACACTCAGAGTGTACTAGTGTAATTTTATAGTTAAAATAAACTAATACCAAATTACACTACGACTATTCCAATGGTTTGTTCCTACCATCTTAGTCGTGAGCTATTATTTATAATTTATAAAGAACCGATAACATGATCTTCTGTGTGTGACACCACACACCATGTTATCTATAATATAAATTTATTGAACAACTACACTTAGCATATAAATGTAGATATTTGACCAATATGATTCTTTATTTCTAAATAAATATTTATACAAAAGCTAGGCTTTTAGTATACATTCCAACAGTGACCTGTGCTTGTTCCTGTGATTTCTGACTTCGACGATCTCCTCTCCGCATCCAACAGCCTCGTGTCCTCTCCCGTTCATCGTGATCCGCAACTAACGACTCAGGTATGCTCCTCTCCTCTCTCGTCTCTTCATTTTCACACTCACGGCATCCGTCGCGGCCTGCTCGCGGTCGGCGGGCCGCCGTAGCCTGCTCGCGGCTGGCTGCTTTAAGCGCCTGCTCGCGGCTAGCCGCTTTAAGCGCCTGCTCGCGGCTAGCCGCTTTAAGCGCCTGCTCGCGGCTAGCCGCTTTAAGCGCCTGCTCGCGGCTAGCCGCTTTAAGCGCCTGCTCGCGGCTAGCCGCTTTAAGCGGCTGCTCGCGGCTGACCGCAGGGGTTGCTTGCGGCCCGCTCTTGGCTTGCCGTAGGGGCTGCTCATATATATGCCGGTTATCGTAGGAGTGCATATCATAGCCATTGTTTGCTGCATGTTCATTATTCTATATATAAGATTTGTTTTACTTTCATATATGTATAGTTATTTTATTTAATGATGCTCTAAGCAACAACATGTGTATATTAGTTTTATTTATTTGCTTTAGTGTAGAGGAGATTTTCGGTAATATGTTACGAAGATCGTGAGATGAAATTGTGCACATAATGCTTTATTTAAGCTTATTTCAAGTGATACAAGTTTAATAATGTTTCAAATTATAATATCATTAGGTAACAATGTATATGAACAAAGCTTGGATGTACAATTGATTAGACAATGGTTTTATCAGAGATGATTTTATTGCTGAAGTTGAACAGTTTGTGAACTTTGCTAAAAGTCATCTAGAATGTATGAATGGTGCTGAGTTACAGTGTCTGTGCAATCATAAAAAATGTCAAAATAGAGCTTTTCGTGATGAAGATACTGTAAAAATGCACATATGTAGAAATGATTTTGTGCCAAATTACTACAATTGGTACTGTCACGGAGAGCATTATTTATATGAACAAATTGGACCTTCTGGTGGGTCATCTTCTAGGACTACTGTTACCACTCCTGAAGCATCAAATAATATTGATATTTCAATGCAATCAATGGTTCAAGATGCGATGAATGTAGTTGATTATTCGAATATAGATGAAATACCAACCCCTGAATATCAATAACTATATGAAATGTTAAAGGCTAGTAAAAGAGAAGTGTGGGAAGACATTCCTTCTGGTCATTCTCAACTATCAGCTACTGCAAGGTTATTGAATATGAAAGCAGAACATCATTTTTCTAAAAGATGTTACGATGACATTTGTCAATTGATGTTAGAGTTGCTCACTGCTGATAACATAATGATTGATAGCTTCTATGAAACAAAGAAATTGATCAGAGGTTTAGGTTTTCCTGTAGAGAAGATTGATTGTTGTATAAACAACTGCATGAAATTTTGGAATGAAGACAATGATTTGAATGAATGTAAAATCTGTACTCACCCTCGCTTTAAGCATCGTACTCGCATACCAGGGAAGAAGAGGAAAAATATTGCTTAGAAAGTGATGCATTATTTTCCGTTAACTGCTAGACTTCAACGCTTGTATGCATCTGCAGCTACAACTGGCCACATGATGTGGCATCATGAGCATGAGCATGAGCATGAAGGAGGTATAATGTGTCATCCTTGTGATTCTCCTACATGGAAACATCTTGATACTGTGTTTCCCTCCTTTGCAATGGAACCACGTAATGTGAGATTGAGACTTTTTGCAAATGGATTTCAACCATTTGGTGAGTCGGGACAACAATATTCATCTTGGCTTGTTATATTAACACCGTACAACTTATCTCCATGGATGTACATGAAAGATGAATTTAAGTTCCTTACAGTGCTTATTCCTGGTCTAACCAATCCTAAAGATAAGATAGATATTTTTTACAACCTCTAATTGCTGAGCTGAATGAATTATGGAATGTAGGGTCGGTGACTTATGATGTTGTAATTAAAACTAATTTTATATTGCATGCTGCCTTATTATGGACGATCAGTGATTTTCCAACATACTCAATGTTGTCGGGATGAAGCACGGCTGATAAATTAGCATGCCCACATTGCATGACAGAGTCTGATGCATTTTCATTACCTTGTAGTGGGAAGGTATCTTGGTTTGATAATCATCGTAAATTTTTACCACTGGATCACCCTTTTAGGCGAAATAAGAAAAATTTTCTAAAGAATGTTGTAGTCAGAAAACCTCCCCCAACAGTCCATGCTTCAGGTGAAGAAATCATTGAACAAATAGATAGTTATGGATTTATCCCAGTATCTCAGCCTAATTCTGATGAGATAAATAAATATCTTGTTAGGATGTGCAAGTGTGGCTGGAAGAAAAGGAGCATATTCTGGGAGCTGCCTTATTTGGAAGTATCTACTCATTCGACATAATATAGATGTGATGCATGTTGAGAAAAAATTCTTTGATAATATCTTCAACACTGTGATGAATGTACCTGGAAGAACTAAAGACACTGCAAAATCACGTGAGGAATTAAAAGAACTAGTCAACGGACCAGAGTTGCATCAGAATGAAACAACCAATAAGTTTCTAAAAGCTTGTTATACATTGAACAAAGATGGTACACAAGCTTTATGTAGTTAGTTAAAAGAAATCAAATTCCCAGATGGATATGCTTCGAATATGGCTCGATGCATTGACATGAATAAATTAAAGATATTTGGAATGAAAAGTCATAACTGTCATGTGTTCATGCAAAGACTTATTCTAATATCTTTTTATGATTTACTTCCCAATAATGTTTGACAAACACTTACAGAGTTGAGTCTTTGTTTTCAGAGATTTGACAGCGAGGTGTATTATGACAGTCGATATGCTTCAGCTAGAAACTGACATTCCTCTCATACTTTGTAAGCTGGAGCGCATATTTCTATCTAGTTTTTTTGATTCAATGGAACATCTATCGATACATTTACCATATGAGGCATGAATAGCTGGTCCTGTGCAGTACAGATGGATGTATCCATTTGAAAGGTTTTTGAGAAAATTAAAAAATAATGTTCATAATAAAGCAAGAGTTGAAGGGTCAATATGTAATGCTTATCTGGTTAAGGAAGCATCTTCTTTCTGCTCTTATTATTTTGCTGATAATGTTAAAACCAAACATCGCAAATGTCCTAGAAATTCCGATGATACTCAGAATATAGACCCATCGATGCTTTCTTCTTTCAAATTTTCTGGTAAACCAATGGGTGTATATGTTTCTAGATGGTTAACTCAATAAGAATACCATGCTACAAGAACATACATACTCTTAAACTCTGATGAGGTCAAATCATACATAAAGTAAGTTAACTTCTCTAATCAAGCTTTTATTTCATTGTACTTATTTGCTTGATATCCTAATTTTCTTATAATTACCTTCTTTCAAAGCTTGTATGAACAACAATTAGATCTACAAAATCCATCAATGAATGCAAGTGAGGTTGCTGGAAAGTTAGAGACCCAATTTGCATTATAGTTTCAAATATATGTAAGTTAGAGAAATTTTCATAATTCTTTGTTAAATTAAGTTCAGTCCTAATTTTTCTCATAATTATTTTGATAGGTGAAAGACCGCAGAATATCAAATGTGCAAGATGATAGAATATTGAATCTTGCATCTGGACCCCTTCACTAAATAATGGTCTATTCGGGTTACTTTGTTAATGGTCTCAAATTCCATGTGACACAACGAGCTTCACAGAGATTAACTTTTAATTCTAATGTTTGCGTTAAATGATCTATCGACACCAATAATACTGAGTTTGATTACTATGGTAGACTTGAGGAAATTACAGAGGTTGAATATCCTGCATTACCGATAAAAAGGTGTGTGTTGTTCAAATATTCATGGTATGATCCGACCCTAAGAACAGGTATCAGAATACATCCAAATTATAATTTAGTTGAGGTTAATGTAAACAGAAGGTTCAATAAGTTTGAACCTTTCATTTTTGCAATACAAGCGGGTCAAGTTTTTTATCTTTAATATCCTATGAAGAGAAGAAGAGCTAGTGAATGGTTGTTTGTTTGTCGAATGAAGTCTCGTTCGACCATAGAAATGTCGAACACCATTACTGCTCAAAACCATGATGCATTTCAGAATGACGAAGTAAAGAGACATTCGGTTGATTCACAACTCCAATCTACATCACAATTACTTGTAAATGGTAATGCCACTGACGAAGGGATAGATGATTGAGAGATATCCAATAGTGAGGATTTTGCTGAACTAACAAAGTCTAGCGACGACAACTTACAAACTGTTATTGTTGAGTAGAAATGCTTCCAGAGTCTAGCATTGATTAAATTTTAGCATTATTGTTCATCTAGTAAGTTATGCTTCAATCATGTTTTGTTGCTTATTTATCATGTTATTAAATTTTATTATGATGTGCTATAATATTTTTCTTGTAGATATCAGGTATCATGGCAGATCTTCCAGCACCACTCCGTGGATCCATCGTCGTTAGGGTTGTTGGAGAGTCGTAAGTATTTTTTTATTATTAGTAATTCAAGTTCTTTATTTATAACATATATCTTATGTTTTAATATTGTTTATATGTAGGTTTACTTCTGACGGCCATCGATTATCGATATATATTACACAGAAATTTAAAGAAAGAGTCTGCATATCTGGTACTACATGGAGACATGTAGATGCTGAAACTAAGGATTTTTATTATCAAGAATTTGTGGCAAGTAAATTGAATATGTATAATATATTTATCCTTTAATATACTAAAATTTTAATTTTTAATTGCAAAAAAAAATATAGGTGGGAGGATAGGCACGAGGCAGAATTTGTAGCAACTTGGAATATTTATTGTGCCAAGTTGTACAAAGACCTATTATACTATGTGAGAAAGGATGGCACACGACCAGCTTAAGTATCCGACGAGATATGGGGTGCATGGACGACCACTTGGTCTGCAAAAAGATGGTAGACAAATGCTCTAAAAGCTCGAGCGAATAGGAATACAGAGCCAGGTGGCCCGAGTACCATATCTGCTCGGCATACATCAGGATCTCGATCTATTGTTGAGCATGCTATGGATCTGGTGATTTTAATTTAAAGTTATATAAATCAAATTTTTATTTATTAATAAACTTGTATAATTTTAACCAAACTTATTTGTGCATACAGGAGCGTTCTTTAGAAAGATAACCCACTTACCTGGAGATCTTTCTTAAGATTCACCAGAGAAAGGATGACACATATGTTGATCTTCGATCCAAGAATATTGGGGTTTGAATTATTAACTTGCAATTTATATTTAATCTTTAATAATGATTAATTAGCTTTAATAATTGTGTATAAGATATAAATTGTATATTTTTTCTACACAGGAGAAAATGACAAGTAGGGTTGCTCAAGCATCTCAACTACCGGTAGAGGGAGGGGAGTCACATGATCTATCCACCCAGTAAATAAATGAAATTTATTATGATGTTGTGGGTGAAAGGACAAAGAACTCCTCCCTCTACGGTCTTGGCTCCTAGGCCAAGGTGGTATTTGATCGCTTGAGGACTCCTAGGAGCCGTACGAGTTCCTCTTCTTCTTCTTCTTCTTCTTCTTCTTCTTCTGAGGCGGAGCCATTAAGAAAAGAAAACCAAGAATTGAAGACTCAAATGACTACGATGGATCAAAGGTGGGAGGAGAGGTGGGCTACTCAAGAGAAGGCATTAGCCCAGATGCAAGCAATTATTGCTAGATGGGACCCATCACAGCAGCCGCAGTCAGAGGAGACCCAAGACCCATCAGACCCTGCTGATTATTAGAATTTTTTGAGGTATGTTCAACTATAACTTGATTTTTTTAGAGTTTATTAGAAATTAATTAAGTCAAATATATTTATTCTATTAGGATATTATTAGATATTTATCTTAAAGTGTTTTACATTTTTCAGGAGTTCATATTGATACATTTACTATCACCACTATTATTGGATATCCAAAATATAATTCAGGTATTTTTTTACATGTAAAATTAGTTATATATTACAATATTTGAGTTATATTACATTTGTATCAATTCATTCTAATCATAATCTCTTGTGTCTCACTTTTATGGGATTATATTTGGATATATGTATAGGTGATGTATCATGGTAAGTATTTTGGGTATTTTGTATTTGTCGTTCACTTATTTGTTAGGATCGATGGTCGCGGCTAGAGAGGGGGGTGTGAATAGCCAACCCCAAATCTTCGTTTCTTTCTACAAGTTGACGTTAGCGCAGCGGAAAATAAAACAAAGAAACAAAGACAAGAAGATCAAACCTCAACACGCAGCGATGTAACGAGGTTCCGAGATAAACTCCTACTCCTCGGCGTGTCCGTAAGGTGGACGAAGCCTACCAATCCGTCGGTGGATGAGACCCCGGAGAACCGGCTAATGAACACTCCTTCTGGGTGGAGAAACCTCGCCACAAACTTTGCAACAGCAAGCAGAAGTACAAGTACAGCAAGAAGCTAAGAACATAAATGTAACAACACTAGCTTGCCTTCTTCTCTTCGCAGCTTCACAAGACGCCTACAATAGCAGGAACCAGCCGATGAAGCTCACACATCAAGAAGAAGCAAAAGCTTCGGAGAAGAAGAAGAAGATTGTAGCAGCCCTCAATCTCCTTTTATAACCTGCAGAAGCGAAGAAGACGGAGATAGCCATTGTCACTCATAACGGCTAGATCCAGACCGATCGGTCTGAGGCCTCCCTGATCGGTCTTGGGACCGATCAGATTAGTGGTCCCCGGACCGATCAGCACTCTTCATGGAAAACTCGCCCAACTCTCGATCGTCTCTTGATCGGTCCACGCACCGATCCTCCTTTCTCTTTGCCTTCGACGGCCCGACCGATCGATAACATATAGTAGATCGGTCACCGCATCGATAACCCTATCAATCGATCGATCCACCGATCGATCTAACTCTTGGTTTTTGCCCAAACCAAGTCCCACGCCTTCCAAACCAATATCCGGTCAACCTTGACCTATTGGTATCTCATGCTTAGCATCTGGTCACTCTCTTGACCTGCTAAGACTCCCTACCAAGTGTCCGGTCTTAGACTTTTCTCTTCGTGCCAAGTATCCGGTCACTCCTTGACCTACTTGACCTTCACAACACCGGATGTCCGATCAGCCTTGATCCATCTGGTTTTTCCCTTTGGCTTCACTCACCTGGACTTTCACCTACCTCCGGCTTCACTCACGGGACTTTCACCTTGGCTTCACTCACCAGGACTTTCACCTGGCTTCACTCACCAGGATTTTCACCTGGCTTCACTCACCAGGATTTTCCATCTACCTTCCTGATCTAGAGAACGAGCTACCGAGCCCTCTCTGACCTAGTCCGGAGAACGAGCTACTGAGCCCTCTCCGACTTCGTCCGGTCTAGAGAACGAGCTACCAAGCCCTCTCTGACCTAGTCCGGAGAACGAGCTACCGAGCCCTCTCCGACTTCCACATCCGGTCCAGAGAACGAGCTACCGAGCCCTCTCTGACCATAGTCCGGAGAACGAGCTACCGAGCCCTCTCCGACTTCCACTTGCCAAGTTCCCATACTTGAACTTCTCCGTGCCAAGTCTCCATACTTGGACTTTCTCCCGTGCCAAGCTCCCTGCTTGGACTTTTCCCGTGCCAAGCTCCTTGCTTGGACTTTTCCGTGCCAAGTCAACTCACCTCGGGTCAACCAGGTCAACCTTGACCAAGGGTTGCACCCACAACCTCCCAAGTTTCTGTTCTTGTCAAACATCAAGATACAACTTGAGTCAGGTCAACTTGAGTCAGGTCAACCAGGTCAACCTTGACCTAAGATTGTACCAACAATCTCCCATCAAAATACAACTCTTCTGTTCTCGTCAAACATCAAAATACAACTCGAGTCAGGTCAACTCGAGTCGGGTCAACCAGGTCAACCTTGACCAAGGTTGCACCAACATTATTTACTTTTAGATACTTATGATTGTGAGCACTTGACACTTGGATTGTATTGTATTTTGGAGATTTTGTATTTGCCATTCACTTATGTTTATGTATTATATTGTATGTTGTGTTTTGGAGATTTTGGATTGTTTTATATTGTGATCTTGTTGTATGTTGTGAGTATATTGTGTGGATTGTGATATATGTATGAATTGTGTTTGTGATGCCATCGCTTGTGATGACTTATGTTTATATTAAAATTCTATATGGGAAATGAGTAAAATTAGAGCAGGTTTTTAATTTTTTTTCCAATTTTTTACCGGCTGAATTGTGGTTTCCGTCGGTAAAGTATCGGTAGCATAGTAAATTTTGTCATATATTCCCAACGGAATTACAGATTCCATCGGGAATATTCTAACTGAATAAATTTCAGTCGAAAATTTTCGTTACCTACTGTTTACTTTTTTATCGACGGGACAAGTTTTCAGTAATAATTAAATTTACCGAAGGAAAATGTAATTCCGTCAGTAATTACCGACAGAATTGTATTTCTATCGGTAAATTACATTGCCGACCAAATGACTGCCGATGCCATAAATCCCATCAGGATTCCATCGGTAATCTCAAATACCGACGGAATATTCAGTCATTAATAATAATTATTTTTGTAGTGATTACTAGTCTTCTTGATTTAAGTTATTGTATAAATTTTTATAGTCATTGTGTGGAACTTCAGATTAATTTTATGTTAATTAGGTATGATTATGTAACAAATGATTTCATGGTTCTTGATATAGAACCAAATAATAATTATAGAAATGGTGGTTATTTTTCAAATATTGCTCTTATTAGTGATACTGATATTAATGATGAAGTTTGACATGCTAGACTAGGACATATAGGATAAGAACGAATAAATAGATTAACTAAAAAGGGCATGTTTTGTGCTCATGCTAAGATTAACTTATTTGTATATGAGCATTGTGTTAGTGTAAGTCCTAAAATCAATCAAGAATTGATTGACTTAAAACATATTGTATCATATCTCATTAATAAAATGATAAAGGTTATGGTTATTATTTTTACTTTAGATCTGATATATATATAGAGCACTAGTCTAAACTATTCCTACTTAAGCACTAATATACAAGGATAATATTAGTGCTTTGAGACTAGTATATAGGTCAATTGATAACTTAATTTCACAAGTCATGGATATAAGATACCAAGTTGACACATGGATATATATTAGAGATTATGTACTGAATTAACCCACCATGAGAATATTTCATGGATCGTTAGATGAGTGTCATAAACATTCACATGGCAACTATTGGTATGAATAGTCCTTAGACCTGAAATCACTATGGTTCTCTACATAAGAAGTTATGTACTTTAGTATCGGTAAACGTCACATGTAACAAGGTAGATTATAAAGTTGATCCCTGAGTATGCAATAAGTTATGCAGAGGAATGTGAGTGATGTAGATGAGATCTATCCCTTTTATATGACAGAAGTGATATCTGTGGCCCCCTTCATTAAGTAGGAAACAAGAATACATGGTTATGCTCAAATTAATCAAAATGATATAATGAGCTTATTTAATTGAGTGTGTCTACTTAGGGATCAAGAAACATAACGATTAATAAGAGGATGACACGATCTATATCTCATTGATCAATCTAGATATCAGAGATAGAATGACTAAGTTATACAAAATAATAGATATAGAAAAATTAAGTCGGATCTTGACATTCTCGTCACTTGGATATCAATGATGCATTGCTAGATGCCATTCATTGCTTGTTTATCTAAAATGGTTTTAAAAACACTGTCAACTTTATGAGAACCTATTGGGTCACACACAAAGAACATATTGATTTGGAGATAGGTTTAATTTAGTTTGACTAAATTATTATGGGACTTAAGATTATTGGGTTAAGTCTAATTCGAATTAGACTCAAATGAATCCAATAATTGGATTGAGTTTAATCCAAGTTATACTCATTGGGTTAGACTCAATTGAATCCAATCATTAAAGAAGAATAATGATGATTAATTCAGACTAATCATGCATTGAAGGAGGAAGACCAAAGGGCAAAACCCCTTGGTATTTATTGGATGAATATAAAAAGATTCTTGCAATGTATTTAATGGGTGAACCTTCTGGTTTTCTTCTTCTTCTTCCTTTGGCCAAACCTCCCTTTGTTGCTAGCACTCAAAAAGTGGTTCTTCTTTGATACCAAGTTCGTGCCACGAACAAGGAGCTTATTCGTGTGGATACCAAGAGGCGAGGCCACTTGATCACCCTGAGATCTGCATCCGAATTAAAGTTGTTGTCGAGAGTACCATTCACACATCAAAGGTAACTATTCTATCTGATAGAGTAGGAAAACGTAGTATACAATATTCGTTTGGATCTCTGGAGGGATCCTTTTTCTGCTGCGTGTGTTATTGTTTTACGCATAAGATCCCTACATATTGTCTTATTGGAAAAGCAATTAGAAAATCATTTTGTAAGACTATTAGAGCTGAGACAATATTATAATTAATTCATTTGGATATTTATGGTTCAATGAATGTGAAGGTTAGAAATGGAAGTTTATATTTCATTACATTTATTGATGACTTCACACAATTTGGTCATGTGTATTTGATTTCTCATAAATTTGAAGCATTAGATTGCTTCAATTGTTACTTAAATGAAGTTGAGAATCAATTAAAAAATAAAGTTAAAACCTTACGCACTGACCATGAAGGTGAATATTTGTCTCATCAATTCAAGACAATATGTAATGATAAAGAGATTATTAGATAGTTCACTATCCCTGAAACTCTACAACAATATGGGATTACTAAAAGAAGAAATCAAACTCTTCTAGATAAGGTTAGGTCTATGATGGCTCAAGCTAATTTACTTATTTTCTATTAGGGAGATGCATTATTAGTTGCAACATATATACTTAACTAAGTGTCTTCTAAATTTGTTTCATCTACTCTATATGAATGGATAGGCAAAAAACCATATTTTAGTAATCTAAGACCTTAGGGGTCAGCTACCTACGTTTATGATAAGACTTATAAATATAGAAAATTAGGACTCAGAGGTAAAAAGTATATCTTTATAAGGTATTCTGAGACTTTTAAGAGTTATATCTTCATTGGTGAGCAACCAGATGGAACCATCTCTGAAATAGGGTCAAGAGATGCTACTTTTCTTGAAACTAAGTTCTCAACATTTGGTGCAGTTGATAAAATGATTCCTTCATTTGCAATAGAGGAGGAGGATAATATTCCTTTATCAACAAATCAAGTATCATGAGAGATGCCTGAATCTAGTCAACCTAGTGAGAGTAATTTGCCAATGAATGAGTCAGCTTCTCATCAATCTAACCTATGAAGAAATAGTCATCAAATTATTCCTTGGAGAAAGTTTGACATTGAGAATGAGGCATTGATGATTCTCCCAGTTGACAATGAGGAACCTCGAATGTTGAGGAAACTTTGAGATGCTCATTTAGAGAAGAATGGAAAATTACAATGGATGAGGAAATGAAGTCTATGAGAAACAATCAAGTTTAGGATTTAGTCGATCTTCCTCTGAGTTGAAGGGCTATTGGGAATAAGTGGATTCTTAAAATTAAGAGGAAAGCATATAGTGTTGGGACTTTCGAGCCGCAAAAATCGCTTTTTGCATTGCGGAAACCCCGAAGTCCCATGCCACCGGATCTGTGCGAAGATTAAAAATTTTGTGTACATGTTTTTCTAACCTAGATCTACACTAGATCTACATGGTAGAGAAGTTATACCTTTGATGCGAAGCCCTTCGTTTATCCCGCTCATCCAAGGTTCGCCGGATCTCAAGGGTGTCAAGTGAACACCCCTCTATGTGTATCTACACGAACAAAAAGGATGAAGAAGAAACCTTAGAGTGTGCTAGCACTCATGGAAGTTTCGGCCAAGGAGGAGGAGAGAGAGAAAGATGAAAGGAGGAAGAAGATGGAGTTACACTGTCACACTCGTAAATAAAATTAACAATGAATATTCACTGAACTCCTAAATTTCGCAATAATGTTGTAGTAACGAGCCCAGGATCGACCTCGAGGAACTAACGGTAGGATGCAATCTAGGATTATATTTTATTCCTATTTTTGGGGTTTCTAATGTAAAGATGGGGGTTTAAACTTGAATCTAAATCTAACAAAAGTGAAGCACAACAATAAAGAAATTAATCTAATGCATAAATAAAATCTACTTGTGTGCCAACAATCAAATCCAAATGCATTGTCACTCTACGTTGTGATTAAATTATTAACACACACTTAACCTAAGATTGAAATAGCAAATATCAAATTAAATCTGATCTTAAGCAAGATGTAAACCCTAACTTAGAACTTAAACACTAAACACTTAACCAAGCATCAAATTAAACACAAATTAAACTTAAACAAGGAAATGAAATGCTAGATTACTTGCTAAAACATAACAAATATTAAAATGAATCTGTTCTAAGCTGTAAAAAATAGTAACAAAATGAAATAAACCCTAACCGATCCAACTCACAACCAATCCATACAAACTTCACACTCTTGCCATCACACAAGAATGCCAAAGTTGAGAACATCCAACTCTGGACCTCAGTGGAGCATCTCAGCTGTGTCTCAGTTCAAGGAGTGTTCAACAGTGCCGACGGACCACCCCCGACACGCTGGAAACAACCCTAAACCCAATAATGGCCGAAAATCTGGATTTCTGCAACCTCCAAACTCTGAATCTGGAATGACGCTGCGGATGGTGGTGTGATGTCGGATGGAGCTCAGGAAAACCGGAAGACCACCTCCAAATGTTGCTGATGGGAATCGGAGTCGCTGAGTGGAAGACCACCTCCAAATCGGCGCTGGAATATAGAAGGCCGGGAGAGAAATTCCGCCAGAGGAACCACCCAACGATGGGTCCAGATGATCGGAATGAAGCCGCCGACAAGCTCACCACCGAGGTCGAAGCTTGAAAGAGTTGATCGGAGAAGGAAAGGGGCTGGAATCCGGAAGAAGCCGCGCACTGGGACGAAGCTGCGTGCTGTGGAGGATCGACGAAGCCTGGAAACTACTGTAGCTTCTGTTTTGAATCTGTCCCAGATCTGAACGGACGGCTGTCATTGATTTGGAGCTTGATCAATGGTGAAAAGTCACCTAAAATCCGATCTGGAGGTACTAATCTTGATCTAGGGTCTGGATCTACTCTCCCTTAGGTCGGATCGACCAGATCTTCACTGGATGGTCCAGATCTGTCCAATCTTCGATGAACGGTCCAGAATATTTTGGGCTGGATCAATGGCTGGATGAACTCAGATTTGGATCAAAACTTCTGGATCTTCATCAATGGCTCAGATCTGCTCCTCATTAGGTCGGATGGACCAAATTCTCAACGGATAGCTCAGATCTCTCCAATCTTCAACGAACGATCCAAATCGACCCAAAACTTGATCTTCTCGTTTAAACTCCGATTCGAGCCCAATTTCGGTTCGAATAGATCCAAATCCAAGATCCTTTGATTCCTACAAAATAAGAATCAAATATTAGTATCAAATAATACAAAAATGAGATAATTTATAATTAAGTCCAAAAATAAAGACAATGCATAAAATGTGATGTAACCATGATTTAAACCTATTAAATCAATATCAAACTATGCATATATGAATCAAAATAATACAGTAAAATTATGGTTATCAAATCTCCCACACTGAGTCTTGAACGTCTCGTGCAAGTAAAAAAAACTAAACATCATCTCCACAAAAAATTTCCTAGCAATAATTAGAAGATAGTAAAAAGGAATTTAACTAAGACCATCTAAAGATCACAAACAATCATGAATACAATCCAAACAATAATCAGTAGGTATGGTAGTTTCAATCCAATTGAAAAATTAAGCAAGTTGCATCTCACAAGGAATTTACCTATTTTAGCTCTTACACTCAATCATGCATATAAGTGGAGCTCACTCAATGCAACTCACAACATTTCACTACCATAAGCTTGCTTATTTTCTAATTCTCCACCACAATAAACATAGCATACATGAATAAAAAGGATTTATCAACAAAAATTGAAATGGAATAAAAAAGAACAAGTGAAGTGAATGTAGCAGGCAAAAGAAAAGAATTTAATGAAAAATTGAGAAGATGAGAGTATTGGAGGAATATACTTGATGAGTTGACCAATTTGATGTGTAAAGAGATGAATACCATTTGTTGTTATCAACTCAAAATATCAAGTTAACCTCCCCTTCAATTTGATGGCAAACAAAGAATCTTGATACTCTATCTTCCACTTGATACTCACTTGATGTGCCAAATTTTTTTTTTCTCACTGTTTTTGCTCTTTTTCCACTTCAATTCCAGCATTTGAACTCAAATCATCTCAAATCAACTAATGGATAAGGAATCCCTCCCCCACACTTAAAACATTGTCCGTCTCGGACAAAGGAATACATCATGCATTTGCAACTCTTTAACTATTGTTTCTTGTCTCCAATCTGCAGCTTTTCCCTTCTTTACTTTCTCTTTTTCTATTCTTCTATTCTTTCGGAACTTAAGTAGTCAAGAGATATGATTCCAAACCTTAACTCCGGCAAAAGCTCAGATCATATCAGCAAGAAGTAGAATATCAGAACTAAACAACATTAAACAGGATTCAGAAAGTTTCAGAATTCAGATTCTGATCTGATGAAAACTGCTATAGCTGTCTCCATTTTTTCATTTGCAGCTCTTATCAGCTAAATCCAAATCCTTGAGTTTCATTGGTTCTTGTGTCTTCACTGCTAGAAAATTAGACAAACAAATTTCTGCATCTAACTGCTAAATTAAGCTGCCTCAGGTTCAGAATTTCCATCCATTGAAATTGCAGACTTCAAACCATACAAGAGTTAAACTTTAATCCTTCAATTTCAGACATCTCACCAAGCATTCAATAGATAAAAGACCAACTGTATCCTTATGTTCCAGCAGCATATGCTTAATTCAAATGGTTCGACAATCAAAAGTTGTGCTTATACTTCCTGCTGATAAGGAAATTGCATCCACAATTTAGCACACAAAACTGATACATAATTGCATGTTCTTCATTCAGACTTAACATTTTTGCATTTCTTGGATTCTGCAATTCCATCTTCTTCAGATATCAGAGGTTGTTCTGTGAACTCAAAAGTATGTGTTTCTTTCTGTGTGAAATTAGTAAGAATTCTGCACATGACTTCTGATCTTCAATACAGATTTTATAATTCAAGGAAATCTCAACTTATCTCAAGAAGAATTTAGTTCTGTCAAGACTTTCATTTAAGTGCTGCAACCTTTAGGAGATGGAATCCTGATTGCTGCAAAATCAACATGAAAAATTGGCACTAAACAGGGTTCCAACTTCAGCATTCCAGAAATCTAAATTTCAAATGAGTTTCAAATTAAATCATTAAGAGTTCAGCTTTAATTTAGTTTGCTACTGATCAGGAAAAGCTTGAAGATTTGGCACGAGCAGTATTTATAGTTCCTTCATGTTCTGCAGGGTTTTTTTTTCTCTCTTCTGCTTCGTTTCTTCTCACAATTCAATATCCAGAAGTTAGCCAATTCCAAACTTAGCTCTTCTCCAACCAACTCTCCCTATCGCCATCTTGCACTTCTCTGAGAATTTTCAGAATTTAATTGATAAACAGATTTTTTTTTTCTGCATCTAGAATCCAGAATTCAGCTTCACAGAGTTAATGCTTCCAAAGAAAGTTTCAGAATTAGCAATCTGAAAGTCTTTCAGCATAAGACTTGTAAGGTTAAGCCTATTCAAGAATCTCATTTAACACTAAATAAACAGGATATTAAACTCCAAACCAAGCTGACCAGACACATCAACCATAATTGGCACAACACTTGTTTCAAACAAATCACACCAATTCTGAATTCAGATTCAACTATAGTTTAAGAATCTGCTAGACTTTTAATTTCACTTCTACAACTCATGAAATTAAATCTGATTTGCTTGAGGTGTACAATGGGTAGTAAATAAAGGCAGGATTCTATATCAGACATTTAGATCTGCATTTGCTGGATAAACATCAAAATTCAGACAGCAAGAACTTGATGGGTTTAATTCATCACTCTTTTCCTTTTCTAATCTCCTCCAGTCCTGCAATTCAGAACAAAAATTAGACTGAAAATAGAAACAACAACTAAACTAGGCTGATTCTGAAATTTTTTTCCTTGCACCATGCACTAGGCTGATCAGTTCATTTCTGACGTGCTAGATTCTTCCATACATATTAAGGTTTACAGCAGCAACATCTGAAATCGACAGTGACAACAACACCTTGCCCTTTCCTTTCCTCTATAGCTTCTGGATTTGTAGTTCAAGTGCAATCTATTTAGAATTAACCAGGATTCAACCAAAGTAGCAAGAGATTAAACTCATGAATTCAGATTCATGATTCAATTCTGTAAATCTGCACTCACAATTTCTCAAAGTTTGCCTACTGTCCAAATTCAGCACTGCCCAAATTCAGCAATTCATTTCTGCTTCTACAATTGAAGATTTTCTGCTTCATTTCATTATCTCTGCATTTCTTCTGAATTAGCAACAGCAATTGCAGAAAACAGTCAACCCAAATGTAAGTATCACCCTAGTGCGATCTCATGGCAATTTCATCCACTAAGTGAATTAAGCACCAGCAGATGATTACATGTTGCTAGGAGGAAACCACCTACAACACAAAGCTTTCTATGATTATTACCACTGCCCTCCCTGTTTCAGAATAGCTTCAAGCTATATAGAATTATAGAAACAATACAAAAGGCAAAGGAAGGAGAATAGTAGCAAACAAGAACTACCAAAAGTTTGGATCTTCATACAAAAACTAGCACACACAAACAAGAAAACTGCAGCTCCTATTCCAGCAATCCAATTTCAGAATTCAAAATTCAAAATCAGAATTTCAGATTTAAAGCTCAAGTTTCAGCAGCTCAGAAATCAATTCCAGCAATACGAATTCAGGTTCTTTTTCCTCCTGATTCATTTTCCTGAATTCATTGGCATGGTCTCACTTGTAGTTTGTTGCAGATGGAAGCTTACTTTTGCACCCGAATGGAAAATACTAAGATTCATTTAGCAATCCAGCTACTCCTGAATCTTCAGTTTCAAAAATTAGGGAATGCATAATTATCATCAAGTTTCTGCATAATTATCAGATGTGCAGTGAAGTAACGAATTCAGCTCAGTAATTTCAGAATTTAGCTTTAATCAGAAAACTGGAAATTAAATTCCAGTTCAGAATTTTAAAAAACCAGTGTATAAGAAATACTAATCCAGTAAATTAGTACAGACTTTTGGTTCACAATTTGCTACCTTTTGATGTCTTGAAATTTTGATATTTTGGACAAACTACCAATATTCATAACATATCAATGCTCAGCTAACCAGAAATCCCTCTCTGCATTTCTGAACTGACTACTTCAGTTAGACATTTCAACCACTTCTAGATTTAGCATTACAATTCCAAGATTCAAATTGCATTTCTTAAATCTGTTGCTCGAGACTTCTTCACTAATTAACCACCATTTGTTACTGGAAATACAAGATCTTCACTTAAGTTCTTCAATGATTTGAAGTTTGCTGACAAAATTTTGGCACACACTTGATACACAATTAAAACTGAATTATGTTTTGTTTCTTGCTGCCCTTACTGGATTCTGCATTTAACTCCCAATTACAGCCTCTAAAACTTGTTTCTTCATTGCATTTAACTCCTGCTCCTTGAAAAATGGTTTCTTTTTGTGTAATTCAGAAAACATTACTTTCATTTCCATTTCCAGCAACAGATTCCTAACCTTTAGCTTCCTATTTCCACTTTTCAGCAGCAGATTTTTTTAGAAATCTGTTGCTTCAATTTGTAGAAGACATAGAAATACAAGAATACCATTTGTGTCTGAATTAACAAAGCTTCACTTAAATTTCTCACTTGTTTAATTGTTGTCCCTAATATTTGATACACTTTTGGCACAAAATCTTGCATTTCCAAACAAATTTCTACATATATCTGCATCTGTTTGTATAATTATTCTGCAGGTGCTCTCCTTTTTATCTGTCTCTGTTCTGTTGCTTTCCTGCTTCCTGCTTCCAATGATATCTGATTTCTGCTTCCAATGGTTGCACAACTTCCACCTCTTTTTACTGATTCCTTCCACTACAATGAAATTGGACAATTCAGAAAATCAGTTCCATTAAATTAACATGCATCCATGATTCACTGCCACACTTTTGTTTTTCCTACACTTCCAAACTCTTATCACGAATTCTCAGCAAGTCAAGTCTACCTTTGATTCACAATAGATGCTAATCAAAACCAAACTCAGCAATAGTAATATCAGAAATCAGATCTGTTAATGCTGTTGTCACTGCTCCTGAAAATAAATGAACCAGTAGTGTGAGCTCGATACAAAATTGGTATACACACTGAATTCACTGTTTCATCTTTCAGTAATTGGAACCAAAATTTGTAGAAGTCATTTATGCAAGAATACCATTTGCTACTCCACTATTGCCACACTAGCAGAATTTGTTTCCCTTTTATTTCTGCTCTTCTTTAACTTTCCATTCTGAAAAGCATGAATAATCTGATTGAAGCATAATGCACCCATATAGTATAAGTAGAAATTCATGCAGCCTCCTAACAATTAGCTAACCAAGTCTCAGCAACTGCTGAAATCAGCACATCAATTTGATACAATAGCTTGAATTCTCTTTCAAGATTAAGGTTCATGTATTACTCAACACCAAGCTTCAATCCAATCTACTGGTTACTGATTGAAACTCCAGTAAATCCAAAATTATAGCAATAGAATCTTCAAACTATAACAAGGCCAAAAATAGACTATGCTTCAAAAATATAATTTAGTACTCCTTAAACCCTCCAAAGCCTTTAAGATCTTTGATTTCATGCAAATCCTCCCCCACACTTAATTCTTTGTTCATCTAGTCAAGCTAACTCATCAAGCAATTAATCCAAAACTCTCAATGAAATAAAAGAAATATGACAAGCAAAGAGAATTAAGAATTAAAATGCTAGATGAGAATGTTTCAAGAAGATTGTGGGAAAAGGAATTAGAAATTATGGTAGAACAAGAATGACAAATATCCTTTATTTCCATGCATACATATGCAATTGTGACTTTGAAAAGAAACTAAGCAAGTTCTAGAGTTCAATTGCTATGAGTACATGCCACACAAAGAAAATAATAGAGTTTAGGCTTTAAGTGGTCTTCTCTAGGTACTGTAATGCAATCAAGCTTGATTAATCAAAAAGGAATCCACCACCATTTAAACCAATATCATGTAAGTAAAGCATCCAATCATGTCACATGACCTAAAATTGATGATCAAATTTAAGAGACTTTTACCATCTTAAAAGTATTACTAAAACAATTCCATGGAGAATTTATTCAAAATAAAAATGCTATGATACCAAAATAAATGTAAATTATGAAAGCAAATGTGGAAATAAAATGCAAAATGTAAAAACAAAGTGCAAATGCAAAGTATAGAACCAAAGAAACGTATAACGAATTTATTAAGCAAGCATGAATTAAAATGCAAAAGAAAATAAAATTAGAACCAACTCTCCTTTAATTCCCGGTGGTTGAAGAAGATCTAACAAAAGAAGCCACCCCGGAAGTGGAGTAATCATGGTTCTACTCAAATTCTTCTTATTACTCATTTTTCCTTTCAAAATTCTTTCTGGAGGTCTAAGTCGGTTCAGTTTAAGCACCCACTCCAGAAGCTTATGTTCTCCTACAACATCAATCAAAGAAAACACCTCCCACAAGCATTTGAGATTAAAAGAAAATAGGAGAATATTAGTGTGGGTAGAATATATATCAAGAAATGCATCACATCTAATAAAATCAATAAATGATACCTCTATGAAATTTTCTGATGTATCACAAACAATACTTACCTTATCGTGTTGAAAGGTACCTGGAGTGGTGATTATTACCTCCTTTTCATCAAGAAATGGCTCAAGCTCTTGTTCTGATGAACATACAACTTCATGTAGTGATTCTTGGGTGCTTGGCTCCATAGCACAAGTCCCTACACTTACATCCTCTATCCTTGGTGATTCTTGAGGTAATGCTTCCAGTAAGCATTCCCCTACACTTAAATCATCTTCAAAAACAATACCTGCATCATTCACAACATCTAGAGCAACATCGTTAGTAGAATCAAAAATTTGAACAACTACATCATCATCACAAATAATTCTAGAAAAATCTTGCGAAGAAATGGAAGTAGGGTCAGGCCTGACAAGATCTCCATAATCCACCTCTTCACTGGCGTTTTGTATTTGTAAGTGATTGATGGACGATGCAATCTGATCTAACTGACTTTGAATATTCTGTATCCTTGCAAATTGTTGCTCTTGACGCTCACTCATTTGTTGCATAATTTCAATGAATCTCCATATTGATTATTCAATTTGTTCTTGTGCATCCTCATACTGATATTCAGGCGCATAAATCCCAGTCTGATGCTGATAATAATGACTCTGACTCCAATCTCCAAAATACTGATAATATGGATCCATGGTAAAAAGAATTTCTTGTTCTTACACTGAAAACTAGCATATAAATTCAGAAGACTCAGGAACAAATAAAATCAACACATGGATATATAATCATGAAAGCAATCAAACAACAATCCTAAAATTACCAAACATTTCATATTAATGTTCGTCCCCGGCAACGGCGCCAAAATTTGATAACGATGTCTGTCACACTTGTAAATCAAATTAACAATGAATATTCACTGAACCCCTAAATTTCGCAATAATGTTGTAGTAACGAGCCCAGGATCGAACCTCGAGGAACTAACGGTAGGATGTAATCTAGGATTGTATTTTATTCCTATTTTTGGGGTTTCTAATGTAAACATGGGGTTTAAACTTGAATCTAAATCTAACAAAAGTGAAGCACAGCAATAAAGAAATTAATCTAATGCATAAATAAAATCTACTTGTGTGCCAACAATCAAATCCAAACGCATTGTCACTCTACGTTGTGATTAAATTATTAACACACACTTAACCTAAGATTAAAATAGCAAATATCAAATTAAATCTGATCTTAAGAAAGATGTAAACCCTAACTTAGAACTTAAACACTAAACACTTAACCAAGCATCAAATTAAACATAAATTAAACTTAAACAAGGAAATGAAATGCTAGATTACTTGCTAAAACATAACAAACATTAAAATGAATCTGTTTAAAGCTGTAAAAAACAGTAACAAAATGAAATAAACCCTAACTGATCCAACTCACAACCAATCCATACAAACTTCACACTCTTGCCGTCACACAAGAATGCCAAAGTTGAGAACATCCAACTCTGGACCTCAGTGGAGCACCTCAGCTGCGTCTCAGTTCAAGGAGTGTTCAACAGTGCCGACGGACCACCCCCGACACGCTGGAAACAACCCTAAACCCAATAATGGCCGAAAATCTGGATTTCTGCAACCTCCAAACTCTAAATCTGGAATGACGCTGCGGATGGTGGTGTGATGTCGGATGGAGCTCAGGAACACCGGAAGACCACCTCTAAATGTTGCTGATGGGAATCGGAGTCGCCGAGTGGAAGACCACCTCCAAATCGGCGCTGGAATAGAGAAGGCTGGGAGAGAAATTCCGCCAGAGGAACCACCCAACGACGAGTCCAGATGATCGGAATGAAGCCGCCGAGAAGCTCACCACCGAGGTTGAAGCTTGAAAGAGTTGATCGGAGAAGGAAAGGGGCCGGAATCCGGAAGAAGCCGCGCACCAGGACGAAGCTGCGCGCTGTAGAGGATCGACGAAGCCTGGAAACTACTGTAGCTTCTGTTTTGAATCTGTTCCAGATCTGAACGGACGGCTGTCATTGATTTGGAGCTTGATCAACGGTGAAAAGTCTCCTAAAATCCGATCCGGAGGTACTGATCTTGATCTAGGGTCTGGATCTACTCTCCCTTAGGTCGGATCGACCAGATCTTCATTGGATGGTCCAGATCTGTCCAATCTTCGATGAACAGTCCAGAATATTTCGGGCTAGATCAACGGCTGGATGAACTCAGATCTGGATCAAAACTTCTGAATCTTCATCAATGGCTCAGATTTGATCCTCATTATGCTCCTCATTAGGTCGGATGGACCAAATTCTCAACGGATAGCTCAGATCCCTCCAATCTTCAACGAACGATCCAAATCGACCCAAAACTTGATCTTCTCGTTTAAACTCCGATTCGAGCCCAATTTCAGTTCGAATAGATCCAAATCCAAGATCCTTTGATGTCTACAAAATAAGAATCAAATATTAGCATCAAATAATACAAAAAATGAGATAATTTATAATTAAGTCCAAAAATAAAGACAATGCATAAAATGTGATGTAACTATAATTTAAACCTATGAAATCAATATCAAACCATGCATATATGAATCAAAATAATACAGTAAAATCTGTTAGAATCGATGATCTCGGCTAGAGAGGGGGGGTGTGAATAGCCGCCCCAAATCTTCCGTTTCTTCCTACGATTAGGGTTAGCGCAGCGGAAATGAAACGTAGAAACGAAAAGGAAGAAAACAAACCTCAAACTCGATGGATGTAACGAGGTTCGGAGGTGATACTCCTACTCCTCGGCGTGTCCGTAAGGTGGACGAGCCCTATCAATCCGTCGGTGGATGAGTCCCCGGAGAACCGGCTAATAAGTACTCCTTGTGGGTGGAGAAACCTCGCCACAATAACTTGCAACAGCAATATGGAAATACAAAGAAGAGCAAGAACAAAATACACAATGAATGTACAAATACTCGCTTGTCTTCTCGTCGACTGAAGTCCCGGATGAAGCACTAACTTCACGGACGAATGCCAACAAGCAACTCAGTCGAAGAAGCTCACCCGAAGCTTCGGAGCTCAGCAAAGCTCAAGAGCACAGCAGTGAAGAAGCAGAGAGTTACCGCACTGTAGAAGCCCTCAGCCCTCTTATACCTGCATCCACCTGCGAAGAAGAAGCCAGAAGACAGAAGACCGTTGGCTCACAACGGATAGTTCTGGACCGATCAGGCTGAAGCCTGATCGGTCCAGGATACCTCTGATCGGTCCTTGGGATCGATCAGAGCTTCCTCTGATCGGTCCAGGGACCGATCAGCATGCATTCCCTTCCTTTTCTCCCGAACTTTTTGCCTTCTAATCGTTGTTTCCTGATCGGTCTGCAGACCGATCAGATAACACTCAGTAGGCTACTGTTTGGTTACTGATCGGTCACCAGACCAATCCAGATACCCAGTGTATCACTAGATCGATCCACTGATCGATCCAGAGCTTGGTTTTTGCCCAAACCAAGTCCCAAACCTTCCAAACCAACATCCGGTCAACCTTTACCTATTGATACATCATGCTTAGCATCCGGTCACTCCCTTGACCTGCTAAGACTCCCCACCAAGTGTCCGGTCAATCCCTTTGACCCACTTGGACTTTTCTTCGGTCACTCCCTTGACCTACTTGACCTTCACAATACCAGATGTCTGATCACCCTTGATCCATCTGGATTTTCCCTTGCCCGGCTTCACTCACCAGGACTTTCACCTAGCTTCACTCACTAGGGTTTTCACCTGGCTTCACTCACCAGGTTTTCCAATATGCTCGGCTTCACTCACCAGGTTTTCCAACTGTCTGGCTTCACTCACCAGGACTTTCCCACTGCCTGGCTTCACTCACCAGGACTTTCCGAACTGCCTGGTTTCACTCACCAGGACTTTCCGAACTGCCTGGTTTCACTCACCAGGACTTTCCGAACTTCCTGGCTTCACTCACCAGGACTTTTCCAACTGCCTGACTTCACTCACCAGGACTTTCCCTTTCACCTAGCTTCACTCACTAGGATTTTCATTCTGCCTAACATCCCAGTTAGGACTTCCCAGTCAAGTATCCGATCAACCTTGACCTACTTGACTCTTCTTCATTCAACCTGATCAGACCTTGATCAGTATCTCTCCGTATGGACAACTGCACCTGCATTGTCCATGTCTACATGTATTTCTGTATTGTCAAACATCGAAACCATGACCAAGGTTTACGCTTGGTCAACTAGGTCAACCTTGACCTACTGGAAATTGCACCAACAATCTCCCCCTTTTTGATGTTTGACAATACCTTTAAGTTAGGCTAATCCAATAGCCTCAACTTTCCTCATGCCACTAGGTAATGAAACATAAGTTACAACCTTACATTCTCCTTCTAAGAAGGCAACCTCCTTCTTAGATAATGAAGGCCTAACTTAAACCTTTCATTCTCCCCCTATTGGCACACATCAACAAACTCTCCCCCTGAAGAGTAAGTTATCATTGTTCACAACTTCACTCGTCGTGATCAACAAACTCTCCCACTAACTCCAATGTTCTTCCTTGAACATTCTCTAGACATTCTTCCCATTTTTTACACACATCAAAAGGAGTGAATCAAGGTCAAGAGTTTCTTCCTAATGAAAGTCCCATAACTTTCATTGAAACCCTTAATTTCCCCCTTGATACTAAATTCAACAATCAACTTAGTGATAATCCCATATCACTCATCCTCAAAAATTTCGACAAGTAAAAACTCCCCCTAAAAGTCAACTCCTCCTTGACTAATAGGTAAAACTCCCCCTAAAGGTCAACTCCCCCTTGACCATTGCACCAACAATGTCTTGGAGAGTTTCAAACCTTTAGAAATCCAAAACACCAACTCCCAGCTGAAATTTCAGACAAAACATTCGAAAATCAGCAAGTTGGCACGCGCTGATCGGTCACCAGACCGATCCGCACTCTCCTGGATCGATCCTAGTGACCGATCCACACTTTCCTGGACCGATCAGAATCCTCTCTGATCGGTCCACAAGTTTGATATCAGAATTTCTGATTTTCCTCCCGAAATTCAGAAACTCCTAGAAAATTACAGAAAATTTCAAAAATTGTGAAATTTTGAGGATACATTCCTCATAACATATACTATCAAGGAAAAATAGTTTTCTATGAAAATAACTTCCCTTTTCAAATCTTGATACAAAGTTCAAAAGTCTTTGAAATAGCTCAAAGTTAACTCATTTTGTATCACTTTGCTCAATGATGAATGCTATCACTAGAAAAGCTTCATCAAGGTTTTTCAAATCAATTTTGAAATGATTTTAAACCATTTAATTTAGGACCACAATCTTTGGGCTAAATGTACATGACTTGTACATAAGCTTTCCCTATGATCCCCAATTTTGAATTAGGCTCATCTAGGTACAAGAACTATGCACCTTGTTCCTAACTCATCATCCTAATATCTCACACACATCTAAGGTGTATCAAACACATCCAAGTCAATTTTGATGTGAGATATGGGTTTAGGTTATCTTAGGCTAAGGTCTCATGCATTTTCTAAACATCAATTTGATCTCCATATCAAATTGTGTTTTTAACCTTAAATCAATTTCATTGATTATAAATGCAAGAGAAGATGACATGGCATAAGATGATATCATACATAATAACATGTGCCAGTGTCATGAAGTCATGGCATAAAGTATGAAACTTAAATAAAGCATGACATTTAAACAACCTAAGCATTATCATGACATTTTAAATGATCATAAAATAAATATGATGTCATGACATGGCATATGACAAACAATATATGGCAAATAACATGTAAAGGTATAGGAAATACCTAATTCTAGCCTTAGTTGCCATTTTTGACAGTTTTGATCATTTTGCCATAGGTTCTATATTCTTAAGAGTAATAGACCTAAAATCATATACCAAAGATTTTTAGATCACTATGTGCCAATCGACTCTAGAGAACTCCTCAAATGTGATTGGCACATCCTAATCACCTTAGGAATAGCTTTCTATTTCATTTTCAAGGCTTGATTACACCTTGAAAATTCCTAAAGTGCCACCTTTTGCCATGATTAGGTTAACTACCTATTCAAGTAAGGTTGGCACACCCTAACTCATCTAGTGTGATGAAATCACGCTACTAGGAACCCAATACCTATTGGAGCTCATTGGGTTCACTAAGTATTCACTAGGGATGACTTCCCTAGCAACCCTTCTAATGACCGTCCTAGGCTTTGAAGCCTTGGTCATTTGGGACTCATCAAGATCAACTTTAGGGGTGACCCCCCTTGTGACCTTGGTGATGGTCTTTCTAGCCCTAGGTCTTGTTCCATAATCGAATGGAACATTGTGATAAGTGGGCTTGACCACTTGGGACTTAGGTTTGTGACCCAAACCTTTCATGTCCTTGGACTTGGGTTTTTGACCCTTAGACCCTAGAGTTGACTTCTCTAAATTTTTAAGGGTCTTTTCTAAAGTGTCAAATCTTGACCTCAAGACTTGATTCTCCTTTTCTAATACCTCAAGTTTTAATTTGTCATTGTTCTTTAAGGTACTCCTAGGCATATGTCTAGTAGTTTTGGGATTCCTATCTAGGTTTCCCTTAACCTTAGATGAGTTGATCCTAGGGTTGGCTTTCCTAGTGTTATGCTTATCTAGTCTCACATGTTTGGCACCTAAGCATGTGTATCGATTTCTATAATTATCATGCTTATCATTATTGTCAATTGCAATCAAACTACTAGCATGCATCTTACTAGTATTGCAATAATGTGCCTTAGAGATTACCTTAGGGTTTGCCTTAGCTCCCCCTATCGATGTGCTCGGTCTCTTGTCCTTGTGAGATTGCCTCCCCCTCGGACATTGGCTCCTATAGTGTCCCCTTCGCTTGCATTGGAAGCACACCACGTGCTCCTTGCCCTTGCGTGTTGGGACTCCTTCTTCCTTGACCTTTGGCGCCGGTGGAGTCTTTCTAACCCTCTTTGGACATTTACTCTTGTAATGTCCAAATTCCCTACACTCAAAGCACATTATGTGTAATTTGCTAGAAACTAAATGGCTTGAGTTACCTAGAGTTGAGGATGGATGAACGTTCTCTCCTTCATCCCTTCCGGAGGTAGACGCTTCTTCTTCTTGCTCCGAACTTGAAGAAGAACTCTCCTCCTCTTCTTCTTTAGATGTTGAGTAGCCCTCAACTTCTAAATCCATCCCTCCATGATGTGAACTCCTTGGCTCGCTTGACTCCTCTTCATGGCTTGAAGTGGAGTTCTCCTCATGGAACTTTGCCAAGTTGTTCCACAACTCCTTGGCATCGTTATATCCACCTATCCTACACAAAACATCATTAGGTAAAGAAAATTCAAAAATTTTCAATACCTCATCGTTGACTAGGGATTGATGGACTTGTTCCTTGGTCCACTCCTTCTTCTCTAGGGTTTCTCCTTTCTTGTCCATCGGAGGCTTGAAACCTAATTGAACACAACTCCAATTTTCAAGGTTAGTCATAAGAAAGTACTTCATTCTTACCTTCCAAAACGCGAAGTCGTCGCGATCATAGAAAGGTGGAATGGTGATGTCTTCTCCGAGTTGATCCATCTCTAGCTTGTGCTCCCTCGGGTGTTAATCCAGCGAAGAGCGACCTCGCTCTGATACCACTTGTTAGAATCGATGATCTCGGCTAGAGAGGGGGGGTGTGAATAGCCGCCCCAAATCTTCCGTTTCTTCCTACGATTAGGGTTAGCGCAGCGGAAATGAAGCGTAGAAACGAAAAGGAAGAAAACAAACCTCAAACTCGATGGATGTAACGAGGTTCGGAGGTGATACTCCTACTCCTCGGCGTGTCTGTAAGGTGGACGAGCCCTATCAATCCGTCGGTGGATGAGTCCCCGGAGAACCGGCTAATAAGTACTCCTTGTGGGTGGAGAAACCTCGCCACAATAACTTGCAACAACAATATGGAAATACAAAGAAGAGCAAGAACAAAATACACAATGAATGTACAAATACTCGCTTGCCTTCTCGTCGACTGAAGTCCCGGATGAAGCACCAACTTCACGGACGAATGCCAACAAGCAACTCAGTCGAAGAAGCTCACGAAACTTCGAGCTCAAAGCTCAAGAGCACAGCGTGTGAAGAAGCAAGCTTGACTAAGAAGAGTGAGAGGTAGAAGCCCTCTCTTATACCGCATCCACCGCGAAGAAGAAGCCGAAGATGTAAGACCGCTGGCTCAACGGATAGGACCGATCAAGCTCGATCGGTCAGATATCTGATCGGTCCGGGACCGATCGAGCTCCTCTGATCGGTCCAGGACCGATCAGCATGCATTCCTTCCTTTTCTCCCGAACTTTTGCCTTCGATCGTTGTTTTCGGTCGCCCGATCGATAACGCCGAGGCTGTTGTTACCGATCGGTCACCGCACCGATCCGGATACCAAGTATCACTAGATCGATCGATCGATCCGAGCTTGGTTTTGCCCAAACCAAGTCCCAAACCTTCAAACCAACATCCGGTCAACTTTACCTATTGGTACATCATGCTTAGCATCCGGTCACCCTTGACCCGCTAAGACTCCCCACCAAGTGTCCGGTCAATCCCTTTGACCCACTTGGACTTTTCTCTTCGTGCAAGTATCCGGTCACCCTTGACCTACTTGACCTTCACAATACCGATGTCCGATCACCCTTGATCCATCCGGATTTTCCCCCGGCTTCACTCACGGGACTTTCACCAGCTTCACTCACTAGGGTTTTCACCGGGCTTCCTCCTAGTTTCACTCACCAGGGTTTTCCAACTCCCTGGCTTCACTCACTAGGACTTTCACCTGCCACTGCCTGGTTTCACTCACAGGACTTTCTGAACTTGCTTCACTCACCGGACTTTCACATGGCTTCACTCACCAGGACTTTCCCTTTCACCTAGCTTCACTCACTAGGATTTTCATTCTGCCTAACATCCCAGTTAGGACTTCCCAGTCAAGTATCCGGTCAACCTTGACCTACTAGACTCTTCTTCATTCAACCTGATCAGACCTTGATCAGTATCTCTCCGTATGGACAACTGCACCTACATTGTCCATGTCTACATGTATTTCTGTATTGTCAAACATCGAAACCATGACCAAGGTTTACGCTTGGTCAACTAGGTCAACCTTGACCTACTGGAAATTGCACCAACAAAATCATGGTTATCACACAAGCACACCAAATGCACACTTAAGTGGCCGACAACTTAATGGAGGAGTTTTTATCTCCATGACTTGGCATAGGGTCACAACTCTTGGTCTCCCTCATGAGGTGGCACACACTCATGTAACCTTTGATGATGTGGCATATCATCATTGGCCGACCCTATGCCAAGTCACAATGACATGGCATTTGGTCAAGTCAACTCAAACTTGACTTAAATTCTCCCATGGTTGATCAAATCCAACCTTTGATTCAAGTCAATTTAATTTAGTGAATCTCTATCCATTAAATTAAATTGATTCAATGAGTCATAATCTAAATTAGACTCATTGGACACATGAATCAAATTGAGTCCAACTCAATTAGTCTAGTTTGGATTACTCTTAATCCAATTTGGTTCATCACATGAACCTAATCCTCTAGGTACATCAAATGAACCTAATATCCATTTAATTGCCCTTTGTGTATGACCCTATAGGTTCTTGTAACGTTGGTAATGCTCCTAAACCCATTTAGAAGTATATGTAATGAGCGGTATCTAGAAACACATCATTACTACCCAAGTTACAAGAATGTTGAGATCCAACTGTTTGGATGTATACTAAATGTCTAGCTTTTGGTATAAACATTTATCTAGAAATAAGAATCACATTGGTCAAATGTCTACATTTATGATAAATGTAGTTGTTCAATTAATTTATATTGTAGATAACATGGTGTGTGGTATCACACACAGAAGATCATGTTATCAGTACCTTATAAATTATAAACAGTAGCTCACGACCATGATGGAAAGGAACAAACCATTGGAAGGTCGTAGTGTAATTAGGTATTAGTTTATCTTAACTATATAATTACACTAGTACACTTAGAGTGTATTGAATAGGACCATTAGAGGTCGTCTCTTTTATATTGACTTTATAAAGGGACAAAGACCTCAGTTATTATGGAAGTGTGTGCTCTTAATCCTAATATAATAACAAACACATATATTTGATATTTATTTCTTTAATTTATCAATGGGTGAGATTTAGTTCGATAAATCAATAAGCCCGATAAGTTGGGAAATGATATCACTTATATGTGTTGTTGATTATAAAAGGAAACTGTGTCCTAGTGATCTAGGTTGAGAATGTCCCCAAGAGGAGCTCATAAGGATTGTCATGTTAAACCCTGCAGGTGGATTTAGTCCGACATGACGATGAAGTTGAGTGGTATTACTCTAGGAGCTAGATATTAATTAAGTGAGTTGTCAGTAACTTACTTAATTAGTGGACATTTGTTATCTTAAACACAGGGAGACTGACACACTCATAATAAGAAGGAGCCCAAAATGTAATTTGGGATTGGTGCGGTAGTTCAATAATAGTTCTTTAGTGGAATGAATTATTATTGATGAAATTAAGTTGTGTGTTCGGGGCAAACTTAATTTCATCGGGAGACCAAAACCAATTTCTCCTCTCGGTCCCTATCGTAGCCTCTTGTATATAGAGATTTATACCCACCACATACCCACCTTCTTACCCATCCAATGGAGCCGGCCAAGCTAGCTTGGAACCCAAGCTAGGGCCAAGCCAAGTTGGTGGCCGGCCAAGCTTGGGTCCCAAGCTTAGGTGGCCGACCACTAGAATATTAAAAAGGATTTTTATTAAAATTATTTCTTATGTGGATATCAAGGTTTCAAAAAGAGAGTTTAAAAATTAAAAATTTTCTTTTATAGCTTTCTACAAAAGATTAAGAGAAGAGATTAATCTCTTTCCTTATTTGTAGATTAAAAGGATGGTTTTAATTTTTGGTAAAAACTTTCTTTATTTGTAAATCATCTACATGTTTAAAAGAGAGTTTAAAATTTAAAATCTTTCCTTATTTGTTGATTAAAAGGTGGATTTTAAATTTTAAGAAAACTTTTCTTTTTAACCATGTTCATGATTTAAAAGAGAGTTTAAAAAATTAAATATTCTCTTTTATAAGTTTCTACAAAAGATTAAGAAAAGATTTGATATCTTTCCTTATTTGTAGATTAAAAGAGATTTTAATTTTTACAAGATAACTTTCTTTTTATCCACATGTTTAATAGAAAGATTTTAATTTATAAATTTTTTTTTATTAACCAATCATGAAGGGAAAATTATTGGAGAAATTTTTTATATATTTCCGGAAGCAAATAAGGAAGTTTTAATTTGTGTTTAAAATTTTATTTGCCTGGAGATTTTATTAGTGGCCGGCCATTGTAAATTGAATAGAGAAAATTGTTTTAATTAAATAAATTTTCCTTTTCAATGACAAAAGAATTAAGGAAGTTTTTATTAAATTTTCCTTATTTTCCAAGACCAAGGATTATAAAAGAGGGGGTAGAGGAGGCTTCATTGTGAACATCTCTATTCTATTTTTCCTCTCTTTTCTCCTTGGGTGTGGCCGACCCCTTCTTTCCTCTCATCTCCTTTGTGTGGCCGAAACCTTCTCATGGTGGAGATAGCTTTGGTGGTCGGATCTAAGAAGGAGAAGAAGGAGAGAAAAGAAGCCTCTTTTCTAGTAACCCTTGGAGCATTGGTGGTGGTTGAATCTCTTCATCCTTGGAGGTGCTCTTGTTGTGGCCGAACCTTGCAAGGAGGAGAAGAAGGTGCTTTGGTGGTTTCTCATCTCGGAAGATTGTTGCCCACACAACGTCCGAGGTTAGAAGAGGAATACGGTAGAAGACCTAGAGATTTTTGTTTGCAAAAGAAAAGATATACTAGTATTTAATTTCCACATCATACTAGTTTTATTTCTTTGTAAAAATACTAAATACAAGAGGCATGCGATTCTAGTATTTCGAATTAGTTTTCAATGTTGTGTTCTTTATTTTTCTTTTCCTTGTGATTTGATTGTTCTTTTTGGTTGACCTAAAGTTATTTAAGGAAATTAAATATTAGCTTTCCTTAAAATGCTTTGTCTAGGTGGTGGTGGTTGTTCCCATATCCAAGAAGGCCATGTGCCTCGCCATGCAGTCCTGGAAGCCAATTTTGGAAATTAACATTTAATAGAATTAATAACGTAGGTGATTTGGATCGAACGTGTTAAGTTCCGCAGGAGATCCAAGTCTAAACCTAAAAGAACAAATAAATTAAACTTTGGATCAAACGTGTTAAGTTCCGCAGGCGATCCAAGTTTAATTTAAAAGAACACATGGTAGCTAGGAAAAGGTTCAGACCTTTGTACAAAATTTTTGTACAGTGGAACCATTAAGTTTTTCGAGTAGCAACCAACACCAACATCACCTTGTGACTACAAATTATGACTCTTCACAATATATGACAATATCCTTCTATCCTTGACATCTGATCAATTTGAGAAATAGACGGTGTCATCCTCTGATCAATTTAAATCTTGAACTCCAAGTAGACTCACTATAATCAAATGAGCTCAATATCTCATATTGACTCATTTGGACATGACCATACACTTAGTGGTCTCACTCTATCAAGAATAATGATGTCACTCCCGTTATATAGGAGGGATAGATCCCATTTACATCACTCACATCCCTCCGTATAATTTGTTACATACCCAGTAATCGCCTTTATAATCCACCCAGTTACGGGTGACGTTTGACGAAGCCAAAGTATGCAACTCCTTATGTAGGGAACTATGGTGACTTCAGGTCCAAGGACTAATAGTCATACTAATAGCCATATGAGAAAGTATATGACACTCATATAACGATCCATGATACTTTCTCATGGCGGGTCATTCAGTATACATTCTCCAATGCATACCCATGTGTCAACTTGATATCTCTATATCCATGACTTGTGAGATCAAGTCATCGAGTTGACCTACATGCTAGTCTCGTCGCATTAACATTGTCCCTGAATGTTAATACTTGACTAGGAATGATTAAGAGTAGTGTTCTCTATATCATCTCACTATCGATTCAACCAATCGATTAATATAGATAAGAACCTTCTACTCAAGGACATTATTATACTTAGTTATTTGGCACCAATACAAGTAAATATAATAACCATAAAGAAATGACTTTATATACATAGGAATATGATACAATGAGTCCATACAACAATCATCATATGATTGGCTCTAGGGCTCTAACTAACAATCTCCCACTAGCACTAGTGCCAATCAGTGTAGGCTCTAAGGCCCAATGACCTAGTGTGACCATCATGCTTTCTCTGTGCCAAAGCCTTGGTCAAGGGATCAGCGATGTTAGCCTCTGTAAGTACTCTGCAAATCTTCACATCTCCTCTATCGATGATCTCTCGAATGAGATGGAAGTGCCGTAGTATGTGTTTAGTCCGCTGGTATGAGCGAGGTTCCTTAGCCTGTGCAATTACTCCATTGTTGTCACAATAGAGATCTATCGGATCGGCTATACTAGGAACCACCCCAAGTTCAGTAATGAACTTGCGGATCCAAACTGCCTCCTTTGCTGCTTCTCTACTGTGTCCTGCTTCGAACTCTTCCAGCTCACAGCACCACCATTTATGCAAAACACGAACCCAGACTGCGATCGATAATCATCCTGGTTAGTTTGGAAGCTAGCATCACTGTAACCCTTTACAGCTAGCTCGTCATCGCCTCCATATATCAAGAAATATTCTTTAGTCCTTCTTAAGTACTTAAGAATATTCTTGACTGCTATCCAGTGACTTTCACCTGGATCTGACTGGTATCTGCTCGTCATGCTCAAAGCATTCGAAACATCAGGACGAGTACATAGCATGACGTACATGATAGATCCTATGGTTGAGGCATAAGGGATCGTATCCATGCGGTCTCTCTCCTCTCTAGAAGAGGGATTTTGAGTCTTCAAAAGACTCACACCATATGACATCGGCAGAAATCCCTTCTTGGAGTTCTGCATGGCAAACCGTAGTAATACCTTGTCAATATATGTACTCTGACTTAGGCCAAGCAATCTCTTAGATCTATCTCTATAGGTCTTTATGCCTAGAATGCAGGCTGCTCCACTTAAGTCCTTCATTGAGAAACAATTCCCCAGCCAAGTCTTGACAGACTGCAGCAAATGAATGTCGTTCCCAATGAGTAGTATGTCATCCACATACAATACAAGGAAGACAACTGTGTTCTCAACAACCTTCTTGTAGACACAGGGTTCATCTTAATTTTTGATGAAACCAAACTGTTTGATTGCATCATCGAATCAAAGATTCCAACTCTGAGAAGCTTGGTTTAGTCCATAAATGGACTTATGCAGCTTGCATACTCTGCCAGTATGTTGTGGATCTACAAAACCCTCAGGTTGTGTCATGTATACATCCTCGAGCAAGTTTCCATTCAGAAATGTGATTTTGACATCCATTTGCCAGATCTCATAATTGTGGTATACTGCAATAGCAAGCATGATCCGAATGGAGTTAAACATCGCTACTGGAGAAAAGGTTTCATCATAGTCAATACCATGAATTTGCTTGAAACCTTTAGCTACCAGATTACCCTTATATATAAGTCCATCCATGTCAGTCTTTCTCTTAAAGACCCACTTACACCCAATGAGTTTTACCCCTTCAGGTGGATCAACCAAAGTCCATACTTGGTTGGTGTACATGGATTCCATTTCGGATCTCATGGCCTCTAGCCATTTCTCAGAATTTGGTCTCATCACAGCTTCCTGATAAGAGGTAGGCTCATTCTTAATGAGCATGGCGTCATCATGGTCAAACAATAGAAATGAGTATCTCTCAGGCTGACGACGTACACTATTAGACCTGCGAAGAGGTATGTCTACTTGAACTGCTTGTTGTTCCTCAACTCCTTGTGGAAGAATCTCATCATCCATAACATTTTGTGGTTCCAGTTCAACTTCCATCAAGGCTTCAGTGTTATGGTCCATATCCTGAACTTCTTCAAGATTAAACGTACTCCCACTAGTTTTTCTAGAAACAAAGTCCCTTTCTAGAAAAACCCCAGTCTTAGCCACAACTACTTTGTGTTGACTAGGAATGTAGAAGTAATATCCCTTCATTTTCTTGGGATATCCAATAAAATAGCACTTATCAAATTTGGGCCCCAGTTTGTCCGAGACTTGACGTCGAACGTAAGCCTCACAACCCCAAATCCTCATAAAAGACACCTAGGCATCTCTCCCAGTCCATATCCTATATGGTGTCTTTATCAAAGCCTTGGATGGAACACGGTTGAGTATGAAGGCTGCTGTGTCCAGAGCATAGCCCCAAAGAGATATAGGAAGATATGTGTGACTCATCATAGACCGTACCATATCTAATAGGGTACGATTCCTCCTTTCGAATACACCATTCCACTGTGGTGTTCCAGGAGGAGTGAGCTGGGATAGAATCCCACACTCAGCTATATAGTCACGAAACTCATGGCTAAGGTATTCTCCACCTCGATCTGATCGAAGTATCTTAATACTCTTGTCAAGCTGGTTTTGTACTTCATTCTTGAATGCTTTGAACTTTTCAAAGGATTATGACTTATGTGTCATCAAATACACATAACCATATCTACTAAAGTCATCAGTAAATGTAATGAAGTACCTATAACTACCTCTAGCAGCGACATTGAAAGGGCCACATACATCACTATGTATAAGTCCTAACAAGTCAGTCACTCTTTCGGTGTGTCCACTAAAGAGAGTCTTGGTTATCTTGCCTAGTAGGCATGACTCGCATATCTCATATGATTCAAAATCAAATGAGTCCAGCAAACCATCTTTATGGAGTTGGGATAAGTGTTTGTCATTTATATGACCTAAGCGACAGTGCCAGAGATAGGTTTGGTTCATTTCATTTGATTTGAAGCTTTTGATATTTATGTTATAGATGAGGTTCTCTAAGTCTAGAATATAGAGTCTGTTTATCAGAGGTGCACTACAATAGAACATATCATTTAAATAAACTTAACAACATTTATTCTTTATTATAAACGAAAAACCTTTCTTGTCCAAACAAGAAACTGAAATTATGTTCTTAGTAAGAGCAGACACATAACAACATTCATCTAATTCTAGTACAAGCCTAGAGGGCAGAGATAGAAAGTAAGTCCCTACAGCAATAGCAGCAACCTGTGCTCCATTGTCTACTCGTAGGTCCACCTCGCCCTTCGTCAATGGCCTGCTATTTCTCAACGCCTGCACATTAGTACAAATTCTTAAGATCTTCCAGGTAAACTTTATAGTTCCTCTTCCAGTGCCTAGTCTGACCGTAGTGGAAGCAGGTAGCATCCTTGGCGACCCCTCTTTTGGGTTTCAGTGCCTTGCCTTTGCCCTTAGCTTGGGACTTTCCCTTACCTTTATGCTTGCCCTTGCCTTTGTGCCTTTGCACCATCAAAATGGAGTTGGGCTTAACCTTCTTAAGGTTAAGGTCAGCAGTTCTCAACATACTCAGAAGCTCAGGCAGTGGCTTGTCAATTTCATTCATATTGTAGTTCATGACGAATTGACTGTAGCTCTCTGGCAAGGATTGCAAGATCAAGTTAGTGGCCAGCTCTTGTCCAAGGGGAAATCCCAACCTCTGTAGGTTTTCTATGTACCCAATCATCTTGAGTACATATGGACCTACGGGAGTCCCGTCTTGCATCTTGCACTGAAATAGTGCCTTAGAGATCTTGAATCTCTCGTGCCTAGCTTGTCCTTGATATAGTTGACAAAGATGTTCAACCATATCATAAGCACCCATCAACTCGTGTTGCTTCTGAAGCTCAGAGTTCATGGTCGTGAGTATGAGACAGGATACATCTAATGCGTCATCTTGATGCTTCTTATAAGCATCACGGTCAGCTCGTGTGACAGTGACAGGAGGTGCCTCGGGAATTTGCGTCTCCAGTACCAGTCCAGGAAATTAGCTCCATTGAGCTTGTCCTTATCAAGGACAGAACGCAGGGAGAAGGTGTTCGTGTTTGACGACATGACAATCTACAACAGAAAATGCAGAAAATAAATATCATATTCCACTAATCATTTAATTAGGCCTTTAATTAAACGATGCTCCCACTGAATTATAGAACTTTTGTAGAATCAAGTCATGGACGTGGTCAAACCACACTTAGTAGATTCTAATCAACTAGCTATAATTCGTGCGGGACAAGATCCACATCATACTGCGCCTTGAGTTAGTTTTGGCTAAATCGCCCAAGACTTAGTATGATCGGTAGGTAACTAATTACCAATTACATCTCTATGCAACTCTTGTTTATAGGATCAAGATCCGCATGTATATTAAAACTTGAGTTAGCTTTGGCTAAATCGCCCAAGAGTTAATATAAATGTGATTTTGACCTATCTACCAACCATTGGAAAATGTCTATAGTTAAACCCGATCCAATTGAGTTTAACTAGTTTTACTCAATCTGATTGAGTTTGTACTCACCCAGGCGTTGATAGGCGGGACCAAGATTGTCCCTTCGCACCCTACCAAGATAATATGCGTTGCTCTGCTTTGGCAGATTCAACAACAACATGTGATCGAGGTAGTGATGGGTATCATGGCATGGTAGGTATTTTGAGTTGACGCGATTAAGATCTAATCTAATCGTTGATGTGTATCATATACGCGATTTAGATCTAATCTAATCGTGGTGCATCATATACGCGATTTAGATCTAATCTAATCGTTAAGGCACTAATTAATTACTCTACTCTAGCATGCATCACCTACACACACACAAGCAATTAATTAAATTGCGATTATGTCATGGCCCTACTACGATCTTCTCAAGCCAATGAGAAGATCAGACGGTCAATCCTAAGGTCAATAGCTTCTCCAAGCTCCTCCCTTTGACCGCCATGTGTTGCTCACACCCTCCTCGTAACTCCTCCTCGAATGGACCTTCCACCTCCTTATTTTGTACATTACAAAAGGGTAAAACTCGAGTTACATAGGAATATTAAAATAGAGAAAGGCACGACGCGCAGGTCGCATAGCAAATACAACACGCACATCACACAAAATGGCGCGCAGGCCATAATATGAATTACAACACATTTTGTCCAATATTATTGGGTATTTGGGCCATGACCATCACAAAAAATTATACATAATTCTAAATTATGTATTTTATATAAATTTCTATAATTTTACTACTATTTTTACAATTTTATGAGTTATAATTTCCCGGCGATCCCATTTAGCGATTTTCGAGCGCGGTCACGGGACAACGCCCCTTGCGGGGTTAGGGGCAGCACCCCTACTCGTGAAATGAGTCTCACGAGTGTCCTAATATGATCTTATAGCACCTTAAGTCGCTGTCCCAAAACTATTTGGGCGAAACCTTGCCGTTTCGGAAGATTTTTCTCGGTATACGAAGCCTACAAGTGACCAAGCACTTGTTGCTTCGCATCTCCAAGAAAAATACTCATAAAAACTATAAAAATCATAAATTTACAGAAACTTACAGATCTGATATTTTTTATAAAAATACAAACAAAAACATGTACACGCTTCGCACTTGGCTCTGATACCACTGTTGGGACTTTCGAGTCGCAAAAACCACTTTTTGCGTTGCGGAAACCCCGAAGTCCCATGCCACCGGATCCGTGCGAAGATTAAAAATTTTGTGTACATGTTTTTCTAACCTAGATCTACACTAGATCTACATGGTGGAGAAGTTATACCTTTGATGCGAAGCCCTTTGCTTATCCCGCTCATCCAAGGTTCGCCGGATCTCAAGGGTGTCAAGTGAACACCCCTCTATGTGTATCCACACGAACAAAAAAGGATGGAGAAGAAACCTTAGAGTGTGCTAGCACTCATGGAAGTTTCGGCCAAGGAGGAGGAGAGGGAGAAAGATGAAAGGAGGAAGAAGATGGAGTTACACAAGCACACCAAATGCACACTTAAGTGGTCGACCACTTAATGGAGGAGTTTTTATCTCCATGGTATACCAAGGGTCACAACTCTTGGTCTCCCTCATGAGGTGGCACACACTCATGTAACCTTTGATGATGTGGCACATCATCATTGGCCGACCCTATGCCAAGTCATAATGACATGGCATTTGGTCAAGTCAAACTTGACTCTTCATCTTCCCTCTCAAGTCAACTCAAACATGACTTAAATTCTCCCATGGTTGATCAAATCCAACCTTTGATTCAAGTCAATTTAATTTAGTGAATCTCTATGCATTAAATTAAATTGATTCAATGAGTCATAATCTAAATTAGACTCATTGGACACATGAATCAAATTGAGTCCAACTCAATTATTCTAGTTTGGATTACTGTTAATCCAATTTAGTTTATCACATGAACCTAATCCTCTAGGTACATCAAATGAACCTAATCTCCATCTAATTGCCCTTTGTGTGTGACCCTATAGGTTCTTGTTGTTAGGATGTATACTAAAAGCCTAGCTTTTGGTATAAACATTTATCTAGAAATAAGAATCACATTGGTCAAATGTCTACATTTATGATAAATGTAGTTGTTCAATTAATTTATATTGTAGATAACATGGTGTGTGGTGTCACACACACAGGATCATGTTATCAGTACCTTATAAATTATAAACAGTAGCTCACGACCAAGATGGAAAGGAACAAACCAATGGAAGGTCGTAGTGTAAATAGGTATTAGTTTATCTTAACTCTATAATTACACTAGTACACTTAGAGTGTATTGAGTAGGACCATTAGAGGTCGTCTCTTTTATACTGACTTTATAAAGAGACAAAGACCTCAGTTATTATGGAAGTGTGTGCTCTTAATCCTAATATAATAACAAGCATATATATTTGATATTTATTTCTTTAATTTATCAATGGGTGATATTTAGTTCGATAAATCAATAAGCTCGATAAGTTGGGAAATGATATCACTTATAGTGTGTGTTGTTGATTATAGAAGGAAACTGTGTCCTAGTAATCTAGGTTGAGAATGCCCCCAAGAGGAGCTCATAAGGATTGTCATGTTAAACCCTGCAGGTGGACTTAGTCCGACATGACGATGAAGTTGAGTGGTACTACTCTTAGAGCTAGATATTAATTAAGTGAGTTGTCAGTAACTTACTTAATTAGTGGACATTTGTTATCTTAAACACAGGGAGACTAACACACTCATAATAAGAAGGATCCCAAAATGTAATTTGGGATTGGTACGGTAGTTCAATAATAGTTCTTTAGTGGAATGAATTATTATTGATGAAATTAAGTTGTGTGTTCGGGGCGAACACGGGATGCTTAATTTCATCGGGAGACCAAAACCAATTACTCCTCTCGGTCCCTATCGTAGCCTCTTGTATATAGAGATTTATACCCACCACATACCCACTTTCTTACCCATCCAATGGGGCCGGCCAAGCTAGCTTGGAACCCAAGCTAGGGCCGGCCAAGACCAAGTGGATGAGTCAAGTTGGTGGCCGGCCAAAGCTTGGGTCCCAAGCTTAGGTGGCCGACCACTAGAGTATTAAAAGGATTTTTATTAAAATTATTTCTTATATGGATATCAAGGTTTTTAAAAGAGAGTTTAAAAATTAAAAATTTCCTTTTATAGCTTTCTACAAAAGATTAAGAGAAGAGATTAATCTCTTTCCTTATTTGTAGATTAAAAGGATGGTTTTAATTTTTGGCAAAAACTTTCTTTATTTGTAAATCATCTACATGTTTAAAAGAGAGTTTAAAATTTGAAATCTTTCCTTATTTGTTGATTAAAAGGTGGATTTTAAATTTTAAGAAAACTTTCCTTTTTATCCATGTTCATGATTTAAAAGAGAGTTTAAAAATTAAATATTCTCTTTTATAAGTTTCTACAAAAGATTAAGAAAAGATTTGATATCTTTCCTTATTTGTAGATTAAAAGAGATTTTAATTTTTAGAGATAACTTTCTTTTAATCCACATGTTTAAAAGAAAGATTTTAATTTATTAAATTTCCTTTTTATAAACCAATCATGAAGGGATAAAAATTATTAGAGAAATTTTATTTTAAAATTTCCGGAAACAAATTAGGAAGGTTTTAATTCTTGATTGAATTAAATTTCCGTTGCTTAGATTATTGTGGCCAGCCATGTTGATTAATAAAAGAGAAATTGATTTTATATCAATTAAATTTATTTTTCATGGCAATGGAATTAAAGAAGTTTTTATTAAAATTTCCTTATTTGCCAAGACCAAGGATTATAAAAGAGGGGGTAGAGGTGCCTTCATGACAAGAACTCTATTCTATTTTTCTCCCTCTTTTTCTTCCTTGGTGTGGCCGGCCATCCTCTCCTCCTCTCTTCTCTTTGATGGCCGAACCTCATCCTTCTTGTGGAGATTCATATGGTGGCCGGATCAAGTTTAGAGAAGAAGAAGAAGAAGGAGAGAAAGAAATCTTTGTTTCTAGCATCCCTTGGAGCATGGTGGTGGTGGTCGAACCTCTTCATCCTAGGAGAAGTTTTGATGGCCGAAACTTGTAAGGAAGAAGAAGGTGCTTGGTGGTTCTCATCTCGGAAGGTCGTTGCCCACACAACGTCCAAGGTTAGAAGAGGAATACGGTAGAAGATCAAGAGGTCTTTCTAAAAGGTATAACTAGTATTTTTCCTTTTCCGCATCATACTAGTTATTTTTGGAAATAATACCAAATACAAGAGGCATGCGATTCTAGTATTTCGAATTTATTTTCGATGTTGTGTTCTTTTGTTTTTTTTTCCTTGTGATTTGATTGTTCTTTTCGGTTGACCTAAAGTTATTTAAAGAAACTAAATATTAGTTTTCCTTGAAAGGCTTTGTCTAGTCGGTGGTGGTTGCTCCCATATCCAAGAAGGCCATGTGTCTCGTCACGTCAGTACTGGAAGCCAATTTTGGAAATTAATATTTAATAGAATTAATAACCTAGGTGATTTGGATTGAAAGCGTTAAGTTCCGCAGGAGATCCAAGTCTAAACCTAAAAGAACAAATAGATTAAACTTTGGATCAAACGTGTTAAGTTCCGCAGGCGATCCAAGTTTAATTTAAAAGAACACATGGTAGCTAGGAAAAGGTTCAGACCTTTGTACAAAATTTTTGTACAGTGGAACCATTAGGTTTTCCGAGTAGCATTCAACAATTGGTATCAGAGCTAGGGTTTTGCCTCTGTGTATTTGGTATTAGTTTAATTATGCACATGTCATACATAATTTAAACAGGATAATAGTAGGATGTGCTAACTTTGTGGATGCAGAATCCAACTATTATGGCTTATAGATATTGTGTGTGTGATTGGACCCTTGGACATGTCAAGGGCATTTTATTGTGTGTGCATGATTGTATTATAAAATACAGCAGGAGCTGAATTTAGTTTTATTAGGATTTTATTTTTTGATCTAGATACATGTACATTCCTTTGAGGAATATAGGATCGAAAAATGTAAAATTCTATTTATGTCGCGGATCGAATCTTGCAAGACGTGGAACCTTTTGAGGATCAGACGCGCAACGGAACAAGGAGCAAGATGGATGCGACAACTAGACCCGGTGGCCGTGGCCAAAGTTGGCAGCAGCTAGGGTTGGCGACACACGGAGGACAGCAATAGATAAAAGTCATAATAGTTGAAAATTAGTTTTTCTATTTATTGTTTTTTATGTTGTGCTGTGTGTGCTTGTTAGTATGCATGTTAAGTAGGCTAGTATAGTCAAAATTCCTCACTTTAAATAACTAAGTGGGAGAGGGATTTATTTTTAAATAAATTTCACGGTCTCCATTACTGGTTTATAAGTGATGCAACAAGCTTGCGCGTTGGCTCTGAGTGCCTTCCTCCATATCGGATGAGCTTGTTTGCGGATCACTAGATTAAACTTCCATTTTGGATGACTATAGGAAGTTAATTAAGAGTGTGTGATCTTCCCCATCGGAAGGGGCACAATCTTATTAATGGACTTAGTGTCAAGTAATGGTATACACTTAGGCACGTATAATAGTATCCTCCCCATCGGAGTCACTGCTATTATTTGTGCGACTGAAGAAAACCAACTATTAATTTGTCAAATAAATAAGTTAACAAGATAATAAAATTAAAAACCCCTCTTACAAATGTTTAATTTTGTATACGTCCACACTATCGTAGCATACAAAATTCACGATATTTGAGGTAATTTTATTTGTCATAAAGATTTATTGACAAGATAATTAATGGGTAAACCCTCTTACAAATGTTTAATTTTGTATACATCCACACTATCGTGGCATGCAAAATTCACGGTGTTTGAGGTGTTGGTGAATTTAAATAATATTGTTTGAGGAATCAATGTTATTTTAAATTCAAAAGTTTTGATCAAATATTTGATCAAAGAAAGATCAACTATTAATTTTATTCGTCATAAAGTAAAGTTGACGAGATAATAAAATTAATGGATAAAATCTCTTCTTTGATTTTGTATACGTCCACACTATCGTGGCATACAAAATTCATGGGGATTTTAAGGAATTGATCTTGACCAAATATTTTAGTGATTCTTAGGATTTAAAATGTTTGTCAATTCCCTAGTTGTTATACTATAGAAAAGACTTAGTAGTCCCGATTGTAATGATTGGAAATAGGACTTGGACATTAAGGTAATCTGTCTTTTTAGAACTAAAGAACAATATAGGTGTATTTAATTCATTAGTTGAAACATGTTTAGTGGTGTTATCTACCAGAACCTGGAGTGTAGATATAGATGCCATTAATCATGTCCGCAATTCATTGCAAGGTTCCAGGAAACCTGACAATTAAATGAAAATAAAAACACCGTCCACATGGGCACTGCTATAAAAATGACAGCTGTTGCAGTGGGAGATGTTTATCCTTTGATAAAATATGGATTTTAAGTAATTGTCTTTACGTACCAAGTTTAGAAAGAACTAGTTTTCAGTTTCTAAACTATTCAAAGAACTTGATATTTTGCCTCTTTTAATAACAAAGTTGTTATTAAGAAAAAGAGGGAAGTTATCTGTTCTGGTACGTTAGTTGGCAATTTATAAATTCAATAACTCTCATGATGCAACAAATGGAAATTAGTAACACATCTTCTAACTTTAAGAGAAAGCAACCTTCGGAAATGAATGAATTATATCTTTGGCATCTAGGGCTAGGTTATATTAACTTGAGTAGGATTCATTGGTAGCTGATGAACTTTTGGGTTCATTGGTAGTGGAATTTTTTCCAACCTGCGAGTCTTACTTGGAAGGAAAAATAACCAAGAAGCTTTTAAGTATAAGGGGTATGGAGCCAAAGATACATTGGAATAGGTTCATTCTGATTTGTGTGATCCTATGACAAGAGTTAGTATCGAATATTTCGTCTATTTTATAGACAACTATTCAATATACGGATACATTTACTTGATGTGTCGCAAGTCTAAGTGCTTTGATTAGTTCAAAGAGTACGAGGCTGATGTGGAGAAACGTCAAAGTAAAAGTATCAAGACACTACGGTGAGATCGTAGTGGCAAGTACCTCTTGGGAGAATTTAGGAGTCACTTATCAGAAGTAGGGATTCAATCCCAACTAACTGCACCTGGTACACCCCTACAGAATGGTGTAGAAAAAGGAAGGTATATGACTCTTATGGAAATAAGTAGATTGATGATGAGTTATTTGGAAAATTACCAAATTCATTTTAAGGATATACTTTGGAAACGAAAGTGAATATAGTACCTTCCAAAGTCAGAACTCTCTACTCATATAAAATTGCTAAATAGACATAAGCCTATTTTGAAGCATATTCAGATTCAGGTAGTCCAGCACATATGCTGAAGAGAGACAATGATAAGTTGGACAGGAATTCACTTGTTTGTAAGTTATCCTAGAGAAATGAAAGTAGGTTTATAGTCTTAAAAATCAGAAGGTTATTGTTAGCATCAATGACCGATTTTTAGAAAAGGCCTATGTAATAAACCACAAGCCCATAAGTAAATTTGTTCTTAAAGAAATTATAAAGGACATGTCTAATCTAGTACCAACTGTACAAGATGAAATATCACAAGACACTGCAACACGTATCACAATTGATACACAATTATAGACAGTGCATCATCGTAGTGGGAGGGTTGTCAAACAACCAAAAGGATTCATGTTTTGGGAGAGTTTTTGGACTTGATCCCAAATGAACATGAGTCTGATCCCGGAAATATGATGAAGCACTCCAAGATAAAGGTGCAGCATCTTGGTAAAGAGCAATGAATACAGAATTAGAATATATGTATTCTAATCAAATCTGGAAGCTTATAGAACCACCAGATGGTGTAAAATCCATTGGGTGAAAATAGGTCTACAATAGGAAAAGATGGATAGACAGGAAGGTGGAAGCTTTCAAAGCAAGGCTTGATGAAAAAGGAAACTTTTTCACTGGTAGTCATGCTTAAGTCTATCCAGATTCTTTTATCTTTTTGGCAAGAGGATGTCAAGACAGCATTCCTTAATGGAAGTCTTGAAGAAAGCATCCATACAAAGCAACCAGAAGGGTTCATTGCAAAGGGCAAAGAGCATTTTGTGTGCAAGCTCAATCAGTCTATGGACTGAGGCAAAGCTTCAAGGTCTTGGAATATCCGGTTTATCAAAGGAATCCAGACCTATGGATTTATTTAGTAACCGGATAAGTCTTGTGTATACAAAAAGTGTGATGGAAACGTGGTGGTATTTCTTGAACTATACGTAGATAACATTTTTGATAGTTGGAAACAATATCAAAATGTTGTCAGAAGTAAGGGTATGGTTGTCCAAACAAATCGATATGAAGGACTTGGGAGAATGCATATATTCTTGGGACCAAAGTAATAAGGGATCGCAAGAAAAGGATATTTTACTTATCCCAAGCTTCGTATATCGAAAAAAAAAATCTTTGTTCGTTTTAAGCATGCAAAACTCCAAGAAAGGTTTCTTACCTTTTTAGCATGGAGTAACTTTATCTAAAGAAATGTCTCCGTAGACATCAAAGGAGATAGAGGATATGAAGGCAGTTCTTTATGCTTCGGCTGTCGGAAGCCTAATGTATACTATGCACGAGATCAGAAATCTGTTTTGCCAAGGGCATAGTTAGCAGATATCAAAGTAACCCTAGACAAGGACATTGGACTGCAGTAAAGCATATATTGAAGTACCTTAGAGGCACTAGAGATTATATGCTAGCTTACAAGGCAGTTAATTTGGTCCCTGTGGGTTGCACGGATTTTGACTTCCAATCGGATAGGGACAATAGTAAGTCAACCTCGGGGTTTTGTGTTTATTTTAGGAGGTAAAGTCATAACTATGGAAGAGTGATAAGCATAGGTTCTTTTCAGACTCCACCATAGAAGCTGATATATGGCAAACCTTTGAGGTAATCATAAAAGCTGAATGACTCAATAACCTCAAGATAGACTTAGATATAATTTCTGGTTTGTCCAAAGATGATTACAATTTATTGTAATAATAGTGGTGCAGTAGCAAACTCGAAGAAACCATGAGTCTATAAGGCAAGTAAACACAATAGAGCGCAAGTACCACCCAATATGAGAAATCATATAAACGAGGATAAGTTGTTGCTGCCTAGATGATGACCTATAGATCTTTTCACTAAGGCCCTTAAGGCAAGAGCTTTTGATGGGCATGTTGAAAGGATGGGAATCAGATGTATGGTAGCAGATATGGCAGCTTAGTCTTTTAGTATAAGTGGGAGATTGTTAGGATGTATACTAAAAGCTTAGCTTTTGGTATAAACATTTATCTAGAAATAAGAATCACATTGATCAAATGTCTACATTTATGATAAATGTAGTTGTTCAATTAATTTATATTATAGATAACATGGTGTGTGGTGTCACACACAGAGGATCATGTTATCAGTACCTTATAAATTATAAACAGTAGCTCACGACCAAGATGGAAAGGAACAAACCATTGGAAGGTCGTAGTGTAATTAGGTATTAGTTTATCTTAACTATATAATTACACTAGTACACTTAGAGTGTATTGAGTAGGACTATTAGAGGTCGTCTCTTTTATACTGACTTTATAAAGAGACAAAGATCTCAGTTATTATGGAAGTGTGTGCTCTTAATTCTAATATAATAACAAGCATATATATTTGATATTTATTTCTTTAATTTATCAATGGGTGAGATTTAGTTCGATAAATCAATAAGCTCGATAAGTTGGGAAATGATATCACTTATAGTGTGTGTTGTTGATTATAGAAGGAAACTGTGTCCTAGTAATCTAGGTTGAGAATGCCCCTAAGAGGAGCTCATAAGGATTGTCATGTTAAACCCTGCAGGTGGACTTAGTCCGACATGACGATGAAGTTGAGTGGTACTACTCTTGGAGCTAGATATTAATTAAGTGAGTTGTCAGTAACTTACTTAATTAGTGGACATTTGTTATCTTAAACACAGGGAGACTAACACACTCATAATAAGAAGGAGTCCAAAATATAATTTGGGATTGGTGTGGTAGTTCAATAATAGTTCTTTAGTGGAATGAATTATTATTGATGAAATTAAGTTGTGTGTTCGGGGCGAACACGGGATGCTTAATTTCATCGGGAGACCAAAACCAATTACTCCTCTCGGTCCCTATCGTAGCCTCTTGTATATAGAGATTTATACCCACCTTCTTACCCATCCAATGGGGCCGGCCAAGCTAGCTTGGAACCCAAGCTAGGGCCGGCCAAGACCAAGTGGATGAGTCAAGTTGGTGGCCGGCCAAAGCTTGGGTCCCAAGCTTAGGTGGCCGGCCACTAGAGTATTAAAAGGATTTTTATTAAAATTATTTCTTATGTGGATATCAAGGTTTTTAAAAGAGAGTTTAAAAATTAAAAATTTCCTTTTATAGCTTTCTATAAAAGATTAAGAGAAGAGATTAATCTCTTTCCTTATTTGTAGATTAAAAGGATGGTTTTAATTTTTGGTAAAAACTTTCCTTATTTGTAAATCATCTACATGTTTAAAAGAGAGTTTAAAATTTGAAATATTTCCTTATTTGTTGATTAAAAGGTGGATTTTAAATTTTAAGAAAACTTTCCTTTTTAACCATGTTCATGATTTAAAAGAGAGTTTAAAAATTAAATATTCTCTTTTATAAGTTTCTACAAAAGATTAAGAAAAGATTTGATATCTTTCCTTATTTGTAGATTAAAAGAGATTTTAATTTTTAGAGATAACTTTCTTTTTATCCACATGTTTAAAAGAAAGATTTTAATTAATTAAATTTCCTTTTTATAAACCAATCATGAAGGGATAAAAATTATTAGAGAAATTTTATTTTAAAATTTCTGGAAACAAATTAGGAAGGTTTTAATTCTTGATTGAATTAAATTTCCTTTGCTTAGATTATTGTGGCCGGCCATGTTGATTAATAAAAGAGAAATTGATTTTATATCAATTAAATTTATTTTTCATGGCAATGGAATTAAAGAAGTTTTTATTAAAATTTTCTTATTTGTCAAGACCAAGGATTATAAAAGAGGGGGTAGAGGTGCCTTCATGACAAGAACTCTATTCTATTTTTCTCCCTCTTTTTCTTCCTTGGTGTGGCCGGCCATCCTCTCCTCCTCTCTTCTCTTTGATGGCCGAACATCATCCTTCTTGTGGAGATTTATATGGTGGCCGAATCAAGTTTAGAGAAGAAGAAGAAGGAGAGAAAGAAAGCTTTGTTTCTAGCATCCCTTGGAGCATGGTGGTGGTGGCCGAACCTCTTCATCCTAGGAGAAGTTTTGATGGCCGAAACTTGCAAGGAAGAAGAAGGTGCTTGGTGGTTCTCATCTCGGAAGGTTGTTGCCCACACAACGTCCGAGGTTAGAAGAGGAATATGGTAGAAGATCAAGAGGTCTTTCTAAAAAGTATAACTAGTATTTTTCCTTTTCCGCATCATACTAGTTATTTTTGGAAATAATACCAAATACAAGAGGCATGCATTCTAGTATTTCGAATTTATTTTCGATGTTGTGTTCTTTTATTTTTTTTTCTTATGATTTGATTGTTCTTTTCGGTTGACCTAAAGTTATTTAAGGAAATTAAATATTAGCTTTCCTTAAAAGGCTTTGTCTAGTCGGTGGTGGTTGCTTCCATATCCAAGAAGGCCATGTGCCTCGCCACGTTAGTATTGGAAGCTAATTTTGGAAATTAATATTTAATAGAATTAATAACCTAGGTGATTTGGATTGAAAGTGTTAAGTTCCGCAGGAGATCCAAGTCTAAACCTAAAAGAAAAAATAGATTAAACTTTGGATCAAACATGTTAAGTTCCGCAGGCGATCCAAGTTTAATTTAAAAGAACACATGGTAGCTAGGAAAAGGTTCAGACCTTTGTACAAAATTTTTGTATAGTGGAACCATTAGGTTTTCCGAGTAGTATCCAACACTTGTAACGTTGGCAATGCTCCTAAACCCATTTAGAAGCATAAATAATGAACGGTATCTAGCAACACATCATTACTACCCAAGTTACAAGAATGTTGAGATCCAATATCACCTTGTGACTACTAATTGTGACTCTTCACAATATATGACAATGTCCTTCTATCCTTGACATCTAGATTGATCAATTTGAGACATAGACGGTGTCATGCTCTGATCAATTTAAATCTTGAACTCCAAGTAGACTCACTATAATCAAATGAGCTCAATATCTCATATTGACTCATTTGGGCATGACCATACACTTAGTGGTCTCACTCTATCAAGAATAACGATGTCACTCCCGTTATATAGGAGGGATAGATCCCATTTACATCACTCACATCCCTCCGCATAATTTGTTACATACCCAGTAATCGCCTTTATAGTCCACCCAATTACGGGTGACGTTTGACGAAGCCAAAGTATGCAACTCCTTATGTAGGGAACCATGGTGACTTCAGGTCCAAGGACTAATAGTCATACTAATAGCCACATGAGAAAGTATATGACACTCATATAATGATCCATGATACTTACTCATGGCGGGTCATTCAGTATACATTCTCCAATGCATACCCATGTGTCAACTTGATATCTCTATATCCATGACTTATGAGATCAAGTCATCGAGTTGACCTACGTGCTAGTCTCATCGCATTAATATTGTCCCTGAATGTTAATACTTGACTATGAATGATTAAGAGTAGTGTTCTCTATATCATCTCACTATTGATTCAACCAATCGATTGATATAGATAAGAACCTTCTACTCAAGGACGCTATTATACTTAATTATTTGGCACCAATACAAGCAAATATAATATCCATAAATAAATGCCTTTATATACATAGGAATATGATACAATGAGTTCATACAACGATCATCATATGATTGGCTCTAGGGCTCTAACTAACAAATAGATCGCTTAATCAATACAAAACTTTATTAGTTGCAAAAGGATATATCTAAATAGAGGGTATTAATTTTGAAGAGACATTCTCCCAAGATGTTAAGTTTGTGTCAATATGTGTTATTCTAGCTATAGTAGCATAATTTGACATAGAATTACATCAGATGAATATAAAAATGACTTTCCACTACAAGAAAAAAGTCAAACAACAACGGTTTTTCACCGTTGTCGTAGGCCATTTTGAACTGTTGTTAAAGGCCGTGTTGTTAAAAGGGGTGGCAAAAGACAACAGTTTTTAACCGTTGTCTTTGAAGGCAAAGACAACATTTTTTACAACGGTGAAAAACTGTTGTCTTTTCCTTCAAAGACAACAGTTTTTCACCGTTGTCTTTGAGCATCTACCTTTAATAACAGGGTCTTCAACAACAGTTTTAAACTATCTACGACAACGATGAAAAACCGTTGTCTTTTTTAGAAAAAAAATAAAAAAAATTAATACACAATTTTCCAATATTATAAATCATTCAAAATACTAAATTTCAAAATAAAATTTAATATATAATTTTCTAACATTCAAAAATAATATTTATAACATTCTGAAGAAATTTCATAAGCAACCAACAAAATTTCATAAGCAACCAACAAAATGATAACACTATTAAAACAAAGGTAGAACAATATAACACAAGATTTTCTACTTAGATGTCGGTGAAGAGGAGGGATTGCAACTCCTAGTGCTCCTTAATTTGTTAAAGTCTCTTCATTTTTTTAGCTTGTCGGCATTCTTCCCAATACTCTTGAGGACACCTAAAAAGAGCAAAATGAAATTATACAATCCTGTGCACAAGAACTATGTAATTCTAAGTGGTGGATCATGTCTGTCACAAGTTCGCCACTAATTTTTTTGACCATTATGCACAGATTGTAGACAAGCATGAAAATAAACAGAACCATAAATATAAGCGAATAAAGGATACCTTTCAATCTTCGAAATCTTCTTTTCTGGTTGGCCCGTCTCCTTTTCCTCTCTTCTTTTGTTAACTCTGCCTCTTCTTTGATGTTTCCTTTTCCATGAAAAATCTCCTCAGGGGCAAGCATAGCCGCATCTGAGACGGCCAATGGAGCAACCTGCAAAACCATTGTATTTCAGTGACTCGAAACTGTTTTGACCATAAACTAAAAGACAACTCCAAAAGATATTTTTACCTCTTCCATTGCTAGAGCAGGTACATTGACTTGTATAGACATATCCTCAATAACCTACATCATAACTTATGGTCAATCAAGAAATAAATACTAAAAGAATTAAACACTTGATAAGCTTTATTGCTAACCGACTTTGTAAACGAAAGTCCAAGAATAAAAGGTTGTAAAGATAATTACTTAACACTTCTGTTAGATAAAAAAATAGAAATTAATTCCATAAGTTTGCCTAAACATAATGCTAGAGCACCGAGAAATGCACTTCCTAAATGTTGTTAAATTGTAAAATGAGTGATTTTAGCAAATAAACCTACTCCTGACAAACTATATGTATTATCACACATTTTCAGTAAAAATCTTACAACAACTAGCACATTTAATTGCTCTGCTTGCACTATTGTACAGTCACAAAGAATATTCTTCATCAGGCTGAAATCTAACTTTAGAATATCTTAATCATTTTAGTAAGGACTGAAGAGTGAAGAGCATTAGTTGATCATTAGTTGTTTTTGTTGTGTCCAAAAACAATTGGACCAATCACACTGCAAAAATTGTTGTAGAATTTAATATTCATTGGCGTGCTTAGCCATTCAAGGACTTTAATGTTCCATGTTCATACAATAAAAACTTCTGGCATGATGAAATCAAATGTAAAGCAACAATATCTTTATGCCCTTCACAAGCCTAAAGCAACAAACAAGCAAACATATCATCCTTTGGCGCATACTCCATCTTACATTTTATAAGTATAAAGTTGGCAAATTAAGATATGACATACTCCTTTAAGCTCTACTGATCCGACTAATCATGTCCACTTTATCAGCATTTCTACATGATGATGCATTTAATTAAATTCCAGATTCCACCCTAGTTCAGTAAATATTCTGAAACTTTCTACGTCCACATTATAAATTTTTCTTTCAACATTATAAGAACACTCTATAAATCTGACAACAGATACTTGGAGTAACTTGCACCAAAATACCACTGATTTTGATCAACAAGAATTCTGACAATAGCAGAAGCTTCAACAAATAAATGTTTATATGAGTTAGAAAATACTAGCGCCCTGCTGGATAAAAGTTTCAACAAGGAAAAGGGATGTGGAAACACTAGACAGTGGATGCTATTATAAACACAATGTTCCAGATTGGGCCAATAGAAATTATATTAAGAAGATGGCAGTAACATACATAATGTCTGTCTTCTGAATGTTGAGAATTTAGAGGTTCACAAAACTAGTAATCGTATTAGATAGCTCTCCTTGACATGGCAATGAAATAAGGAAACATTGGTGTATCAATTTACAAGGGAATATTAATGAAGATAATCTAAAATTTCCTTCATTCACATCTAAAACTAGTCTGCTATTGTTATGAATTCAAATAGCATTAAATGTCATCACTCTGAGAGAAATAGCATAACATATCAAACCACGCAAAATTCCTTCTGTCAAACAACCAAACAATATTAAGATGCAATATTAAATGAACCAGGTTTGTACCAAATTCTAACTCAATGTATGAAATTGAACTCACAGTAACTTGCAGCTCACGACTTACCTTCATTTAATACCTGAGCTTGATAATAAATAGATTAATAGCATTCAGCTGAATACATTGCAACATATCAAGTTTCTTTCGTGGAAAATGTTGAGTAAGGATGGAATATGTTGAACTGATGCCAATTTACGAGTTATGTCCTTTTTATAAAATTAAAAAAAAATGGAAAATATTCAACTGAACCTCATTGAGTTATGTCCTTTCATGAAAACATTAATTATCCACCCAAATCAAGATAAAAATCCTGTAGAAACAAGTGCAAAAATGCGAAAAGATCAAACCTTTTTGCAAATCCACGATCTGCAACATTGCGATTACAAAGTGGGCAAGTGATGCTTGATTTAAACCAGTGGCTTCCACCAGTAGTCTACGAATCCCTAACACAGAAGAAGTCAAAGAGGGATAGTAGTTCAACTTCAAAGTAAAATGTGTAGAATTCTTCTACCAATTTAATAGAGCTAGCCATAACCAAAGACTTCGTTGCCATTGTAAATAGTCTCCGACGCTGTGAAATGTATTATGTTGATTTAAATGACACCGACTGCTTGCTCCCCGTCATTCCCCGCTGTTGGAGCGACGACTTCCGCGTAGTCTAGGAAGTCCGAAGTGAATCTGAAAAGATGACTGCTTTTAACAACGCTAGAATCATCAATAAGAAACAACTTAAACAAATAATCAAACTCCAGATGGTTCGGAGATGCCAATTCCATCGTAGTGAATGATTCCAAAAACCCTAACAAACGAGATTACAACCCCAAAAACAAAGACATTAGAGAATAGGGAGAAATCAGGATCAAATGAGACATCAATCCACTGCAAGAAAAGCTTCATCCAAACCTTAAAAGTACATAATCGGGAGGAGGAACTTGATATCTCGGGCTTCCCTCTTCCTTGCTTGCTGTAGAGAGAGAAGAAACCTTACTGGTATAGAGAGGAAAGAAAGAAGGTGGTGCTGTGGAGAGGGAAGAACCCTTGCTGCCCTGGATAGGAAAGAAAGAAGGCGGCGTTATAGAGAGGGAAGATGGCTGAAAGTAGAGGCCCCGAGGAGGAGATGGCGAGGCCGAAAGTTGAGGCGACGAAGAGGGCGGCGAGGAAGGAGGCAGCGAAGAGGGTGGTGAGGAGGGAGGAGGCGAAGAGGGCGGTGAGGAGGGAGGCGGCGAAGAAGGCGATGAAGAGGGTGGTGAGGAGGGAGGCGACGAAGAGGGCAGTGAGGAGGAGTCGGCGAAGAGTAGGGTTTTGGGAAAGAGACAGAAAAAAACAAGGCATAAAATAGACAAATGACGAAGGAGAAAAAGTGGCGAAAGAAAAAACAATTGCATTTAACAACACTTAATAGACAACGGTTTTTAAAAACCGTTGTCGTAATCCCAAAAAAGCGCACATAGACAACAGTTTTAAAAAACTGTTGTCGTACCCTTTAAAAACCGTTGTTGTATCCCCAAAAAAACATAAATAGACAACAGTTTTTAAAAACCGTTGTCATAGGCCAAAAAAATTACTAAAAGACAACAGTTTTTGTTAAAACCGTTGTTAAAAGGCAAAAAGATAACGGTTTGGTATAAAATCGTTGTCGTTTGGGTGTTGTTGAATGACGTTTTTCTTGTAGTGTTCCTTAATAGTAATCTTGATGAGAAAATTTATATGGCACAGTCAGAATGTTACATTACTGAAAGCCAAGAGAATAGAGTATGTAGACTTAAGAAGTCTATATATGGGCTAAAGCAAGCGTCAAGACAATGGACATAACATTTAATGAAGTTATTTTGTCTTATGTCTTTGAAATGATCAATGAGGATAATTATGTTTACCTAAGAAAGGAAAAAAGAAAAGTTTATCCTCTTATCATTATATGTTGATGATATGCCAATATCTAGAAGTGACATAAAGTGTGTGATAGAAGTCAAATCATGACTTTGATTACAATTTGACATAATAGATATGGGAGAAATTGAGTATATCTTAAGAGTGAAGATCATTAAAGATCGATCAAAAAGGCTTTTGGGTTTGTCTCAAAAGGCTTATATCGCTAAGATGCTACAATACTTTAATATGTCAAAATGTAATATTGAACAAATAACTATAGTGAAAGGTATAGTTCAAGCAAAAGAATGCATCCCAAGACTCATGAAGAAATAGCCAAAATGAAGAAAAAAATCATATGCGGTGTTATTAGTAGTTTAATGTACATTATATTGTGTATTCATCCTGATATAAGTTATTTTGTTAGCTTATTTTGTCATTTCCAATTAAATCCAGGACCAAGACACTAGAAAGTGGTGAAGAGGATATTCAAATATCTTAAAGGGACAGTAGATTATTGTCTCTGTTTCCAATGATCAAATATGAGCCTGAGTGGCTGGAGACCTTGATGATAGAAAATCCATATCTGGCTATACCTTCTTACTAAATGGTGGTGTCATCTTATATAATAGTAAGAAACAGGCTTGTGTAGCACTGTCAGCAATGAAAGCTGAGTATATGACTCGTGCAGCGGCTGTGCAAGAGGTTGTCTAGTTAAGAAAGTTCCTGAAACATTTGAAGATTGCTAATAATAGTGAGAGTCATGTTACAATGTAATGTGGCAGTCAAGCTGCTATAGTTTTTTCTAAATATTCCAAATATCATAGCAAAGGCAAACATATAGAAATTAAGTATAATTTTATAAGGGATATTATTTACAAGAAAAATATAGCTCTTGAATACACGTAATATGCTTGCAGATCTTTTTACTAAGTCATTAACTAAATAGTCATTTTAAGGACATGTAAAGTCTTTGGGACTTTAAAAATATAACATATTGTAAAGATAATTAGATATATGAAAATGTCATGATGTATTCAGTGTATATGTCTTTGTTACATTTGAATAAAGTCTCGATAAGCATGTTGGCAGGTTGAGATTGGTCTACTTACATGAACAATTATCTCTATTTGTTAAGTATAAATAAAGGTAAAAACGTTACTTATGGGGTAACTTATGTATCTATGATCAGAGACATACTCATAAGTTAAGGTCACCTTAATAATTGTGTCAAGATGATATCATTTATGTAATAATCAGAGTAAATAAACCCACCATTTAATAAATCTACTTAAGGCCAGATGGAAATTCATATGTTGAATTTAGGATTAGACATTAGGTATATCTAAATCAAAATCTGAATGATGTTAATTTTTTTTTAAAAAAAATCTATTTTTAATAAAGAGAATAGCATCATAGCATATCATTCATACCACATAAGTATACCGACAATAAGGATAGTAGGAGAATGGATCCTTGCTTCTCAATCTCAGATTTCGACATTATACCTCTCTCTTGGTCTCAATCGCCGACATGCATGCCTCAGCCTCAAATCCTGATATCCTCTGTCGGCCTCAGTCATTGACATCCTCCATGCCTTAGTCTTGCATCTCGCCATCATCTATGCCTCGACCTCAATCACCGACATCTTCCTTGTCTAGGCTTCAGTCACCAACTTCTTCTATTATTAAGACCACTCAACATCAACGTCACCTCCACATTCGTCCTCGAATCATACTCACAGTAAACCCACATTGACGAGGTTCTTTTCTCTAGAGGATGTAGACAATGATGATGAATATTCCAAAATACATGGCATCAAGTGAATGGAGAAGCAATTATATGATTATCATATTTGGTATCCTAGATGCTCTCATTTAAACACGTGACACTTAGGAGATGGAGAGGTTCCTCATCCTCTTCTCTTAAGATCTCCGAAGAGAGCGTACGTCGGATTTTTTTGTTGATTGATGACTTGACCATTCATAATATTTGATTGGAACATTTTTGATGATTATAATACAAACAACATTATGCAGGAAGGTACCAAGGAGGTTTGAATAACATCAAACATAAACTCTCTGGTGCTCAAAAGTTGAGGATTTTAATTGCAAGGGCTATGGAACTCCAAAGATCCCTTGTCATTTTCATTTCATCTCGCTAAACCTCGCTCGCTGGTTGCAAGGATCACTACAAAAAACCTAGATTACCGATGGACTTACCGACGGAAAGATATTTCCATTGGTATTCCCCGACGGGAAGGTTGTTAATCCAAGACTCTAAAGTACTACTCAAGTTCTCCTTTTGTTATAGGTGAAGAAGCCTCTTATAAATGATGGAAGCACACAAAGTAGTAGAATACTTAAAGAAACTCGTATACAAGTGATTCTAAATTACTAGGATCAAGGTTGTATTTATAGCTCTACTCGGGGTGTCTGGAAGGATTCCAGGTGTCTGGAGAGGGATAAAATTTTATCCCCATCACGATGGTTTGTGCCACATTATGTTTGGATAAGTTTTCAACTCCAAGCGTCCGGAGGGGTTCTGGGTGCCCGGAACCAAAAAGTCAGCATCCTTTTGACTTTTTAGTCTGGATCTTCAGCTCCAGTTCCCTTCGCTTGGGTCCGGGTCTTCCGCTCCAGTTCCACTCACTTGGGTGATTTCGACCATCCGAAATAGAGCTCATCCGAACCATCTCCCGGCCTTCTCGAGCAACCTTCCGCTCCAGCTTCTCATCCCTCAGAAATGTCATGCACCTCCTTCTTGTCCGCTAGCGTACTCTTTCACAGCACCTCGTCCCTCGGAAGCACTGAACCTGTCAACTTTCTCCCGTTCCCTCCTTATCGCTAGTTGCATCTTTCGCTCGACCTCCTGTGCTCGTAAGTTCCTACACACTTAGACACAGGCCATCATAACATAACAGGACCTAACTTGACTTGGTTTGATCATATCAAAACTTCCATAGGGTACTTACAATCTCTCCCTTTTTGATGTGAGCAACCCCAAGTTAAGTTAGGATAAACCAAACAAAAATAGTAATAAATTTTGCATTTGCTTTTTTTTTTAAATCTCCCCCTAGACTTTACCTCTAATTCTCCCCCTTTGATCACATTAAAAATAGGGTACTTTAAAATGACTTAGAAATAAGTCTTAAAATAAAATCTAAGGGAAACAAAGTCTAAATTGACAATTATCCAGAAAATTTGGATCAGATTAATTTGGATCAGAAAATTAGGATCAGATTAATTGATTTTTGAAAAATATTTTAAGTTGAACCCTTCTTCTCTGAAAAATTAAGATCAGATTAATTTCAATCAAAAAAATTTCAACATAATTTATTTGAAAGCATTAGATAATTTTATAATAGTTAAATGCTTAACAGTTGGTCAATTAAATATTTATTTAAGTAATTAGCTTCCAGTTTATAGCGAGGCACTAGACCTTCTTGGTTATTTGGAATAACAACCACTTCTAGACAAAGCCTCTTAAAGAATTAGATATTTAATTTTCTTTCTGAAAGCCCTAGGTCTAACTTAAAATAAGTCATGCACAAAAGGATAATTTTAATTTAAGCATGACTTTAGAACCCAAAGCAGATTCCTTCCTACCAGATTTATCAAGAACTTTCTAGGAACATACTTCTATGATATTCTTTTAATTTGACCCTTATGATATTTAAAATTCTAATTAAGTCCTCGATCATATTTAAAATTTCTATCGTTAGCATGTAGAAAATTTGAGCAAGAATCATCTTTTTCTAGCATTTCAATTTTATCTTTTAATTTTATATTTTCATTTATTAGTTTTTCAATTTCTTCTTTTAGGCATGCATGTTCTTTCTTTGACTATATATACTTTATTCTCTTTTTATATAATGATTTATTTAGCACTTGAACAATTTTAAATAATTGCTCCGGAAGAAATTTACTTAATTGACTTACCATATATTCGTTGGTAGTTGCTCCCCTTTCATTGCTGCTTTCTTCTGCAGTATCTCTCCCTTCATCGATGCTCATTTCTGAGGTGTTTTCATCATCTTCGAGTAGGTACTCGGTAATTAGTAGTATTCTTGTAATCTCCTCGGATCCGGATGCTTTTGAAGATGAATCAATATCCATAGCATAATAAAATTCTTCTTTCGTTCATTTTTCATAGAGCTCCAAGAACTTTTCCCATAGTTCTTTTGTGCTTTGGTAGTTGCCAATTTTGTCGAGTTCTTGAGCAGGAAGAACACTCAATAGGTGGAACTTGGCCTTACCATTTGCAACGAATTTGTCGCGCTGCTTCTGAGTCCAAAGATGCTCTTCAAGTTCTTTTCCATCTTTACTTTTGGGGACATCAAAATTGAATTTCATAGAAAGCATTATATCAAAATCAGTTAAAAAAAATACCTCCATTTTTCGTTTGTAGAATGAGAACTTCCCCTCAAATGTTGATAGATAGATGCTTCGTTCGGCCATGTCTTGTGCTTCGTTCGATGGTTAGTCCTCCTAAAGTTGTTGGCCTCTGATACCACTTTTAGGATTCGTGTGGCCGGCAAGAGGGGGTGAATTGCCCTTCAAAATGAAAATAGAACCTTTTTTGATCTTTTGAAATAATAGGACACTTGTATAAAAAGAATTGATAAACTAATAAAAAGAAAGAGGCTACCGATTTTGACTTGGTTATAACTGGGAAGGTTGTTAATCAAAGACTCTGAAGCAATACTCAAATTCTCCTTTCTTCATAGGTGGAGAAGCCTCTTACAAGCATTAGAAGTACACAAAGTAGTAGAACACTTAAAGAAACTCATATATAAGTGATTCTAGACTACTGGGATCATGATATATTTATAACCCTACTCGGGGTGCCTGAAAGGGTTCTAGGCTCCTGGAGGGGGATAAAATTTTATCCCTGTAGCAAAGGCTCGTGCCATGTTGCGTTTGGCTAAGTTTTCAACTTCGGGTGCTCAAAACTAAAAATTCAATATCCTATTGACTTTTTGGTCGAGGTCTTTCACTCCGATTCTGCTTGATTGGGTGATTTCGGCCATCCGAAATAGGGCTCACCCGAACCCATCTTCCAGCCTTCTTGAGCAACTTTCCACTCCGACTTCTCATCCCTCAGAAATGGTGCACGCCTCCTGCTCGTCCACCAGCGTACTCTTCCGCAGCACCTCTGCCCTTGGACGCACTAAGCCCGTCGACTCTCTCCCATATCATTCTTCTCGCTAACTGCGTCTTTCACTCGACCTCCTGTGCTCTTAAGTTCCTGCACACTTAGACACAGGGCATCAAAACATAACAAGATCTAACTAGACTTAGTTTAATCACATCAAAACTTCCACGGAATACTTACAACATCCTCATCTACTCCTCTCAGGAGAGATTATTTTTTACCAGATCGGTCCTCCAGATCGTCTGAACTTTTGCTCAGAGTCTGAGACATCAAGACTTTATGTTGGCTGTTCGATCCCCCAACCTGTCCAGTCTTCCATCTGGTGTCTGTAACCCCTAGGATTTTCACCTAGCATCCTCAACTCTAGGATTTCACCCAATGTCCACAACCCGCCATGACTTTGTCCAGTCCTCCAGACTATGACTTCATTGCCTAATCGCAGCTAGGACTTTCCCTTTGCCTAAGATTACTTAGGACTTTCCTGCACACTCAGTTTAACTTGTTAGAAGAATAATAACACTTAACTTAGAACCCTTTGTCATTATCAAACTCAAGTTAGATTGTCTAGTGCTCCATGCACCAACACCTACATTTGTTAACGCAACAGAATGCCAAAATAAACAAAGGAAAACTAAAACTTAGAGGTAATAAACACGACAATCAAACCTCTAACACATTGATTTAATTAATGTGGTTCAAATATTAGAGATCCTACTCTACAACGTGTCAATAAGGTAGATGATCCCTCAATCTGTCGGTGGATGAATCCCCGGAACTTCGACTAGCTCAATCCTCCTTCCTGGTGGAGAAACCTCGTCTTAATCTCTTGATTACACACAAGGATCATATTGAGAGCTTTGAAGGCTCTAATAAGATTTAACCAAGTCTATTATCTTCACTAAGGCCAGCCACCTCGAGCTCTATTAAATATAGCTCGGGAGGAAAACATCAAGTTATTTTTCTGCTACCAGTCGACTGGTAAAGACATCAGACTATTGGCCTCGTGTGAAATTTGATCGTTACATGCCAGAGGCTCGATACCAGTCGACTGGTGTCAAGACCAGTCGATTGTCCCACATGAGTTGAGCGAGTAGAAGCATTTTGTTCACTCTTAGTTGATTGAACCCTACTAATCGACTGGTAACTTCACCAGTCGACTGGTAAACCCTAATACTAGGATTTTACTTCGAGTACAATTACTCATGCACTCATCCTCGCCATTATAACTCTCGACATTGCCTTCTATCCATCTTCCTTTAGCCTTGCAACCCTCAGATGTTTCCCCATCCTTTATATCTTGCCTTCAAGAGCTTCATTCAGTCTTGTCCTTATTGTCGGGTCTTCTATTGCCAAGAGGCTCCTCATCTCCAGGACTTCAACCTTTGTCAAGTCACACTTGGACTTACACCGCGAAGACTCCACTTAGACTTCTCCTTTGTCAAGATCACACTTGGATTTTTACCTTGTTGTATCTGCATCCTGCACACTCACAAGCCCATATCAAATACAACAAATAACCTAACTTAAACCTCTATCCAAACATCAAAATCTAGGGTTACACAAATTGTTCCAACATTACAAAGGTAACAAAACCTTATAATGAATGTCATTATTTTCATAAGCCATGACATAAAACAAATAATTGTTGAAAAAATTATCCGAAGACAAAATGTGAAGTTGGCTTAGTACATGAAAATAAACCTCATAATTCTAAAACTTTACTGATTGCTAAGTAATGAAAATATTTGGTACTTGGATAACAATGCAATTATCGACATATGACTGGTAATAAAAGCTTATTTTCAACCTTAGCAGAAGCTAACCATGGGCAGATAACTATTAGAGATGCTAAGTCTTACAAAATTAAAGGAGTTGGAGAAATCTCTTTCAAAACAAAGTCTGAAAAAATTGACAAAATATCTGAGGTATTTTATGTTCCTAGTTTACAGAGTAATCCACTTAGTGTTGGTCATTTATTGAGAAAAGGTTTTGATATTCATTTTGCTGATAAGTATTGCACCATGAAGAAGGAAAATCAGTATGTGGCAAAGATCAGTTTGAGTTCAAATAATTTATTTCCTCTCAAACTTGACATTATAAATGTTGCTTGTTATCTTACTGCTAATGAAGAAATTTCCAAGTTGTGGAATGACATATTTGGGCCCCTAGATTTTCATAGCTTGAAGGAGTTAGCAAGCAATAATATTGTTCAAGAACATCTTAAATTGATGGGATAAGTGAAGTCTGTGAAGAATGTCAACTTGGAAAAGTGACATCGAGAGACATTCCATCTAAATCTAAGTGGGAATCACATTCACCATTGGAATCTCTTTGTTACATGGATCTTTAGGACTTACTTATCATGTATTAATATACATTGAATGATTGGTTAAATGGATATAAAAGAAAAAGGTAAGCTTTTAAATGCACTTGTTGTTCTAGACTTGACACAATTCAATTAATTATTGCACTTGCTGTTCAAAATGATTGAAAATTATTAAAAATGGATGTCAAATCAGCTTTCTTAAATTGTTTTCTTTAAGAAGAAATTTATCTTGAATAACCATAAAGTTTTGTAAAAAAGGGTGAAGATAAAGTATATAAGCTAAGAAAGACATTATATGGGTTGAAGCAATCACCTCTTGTATAGTATGACTGAATTAATGATTATTTTGTCAAATATGATTTTGAAAGATGTCCTTTTAAGCATACTCTTTATATTAAAAAAAAATTGGAAGGTGATATTATGCTTGTGAGCCTCTATATGGATGACCTTATTTTCACTAGAAATAATCTAAAGAAATTGATAGATTTTAAGAACTCTATGATGAGTGAGTTTGAAATGACATATTTGGGCGAGCCACATAATTTTCTAGGCATTAATGTCCAACAATCAGAAGAAGGAATTTTTATTTCACAAGGACACTATGCAACTCAAATTCTTAAGAGGTTCAAGATGGAAAATGCAAATCCAGTGTCAACTTCGTGCATCATGGGTTTGAAGCTAAATAAGAATGGTGAAGGAAAGATGGTGAATCCAACTATATTTCAAAGCCTAGTTGGAAACTTGATGTATCTCACTGCCACTAGACCCAACATTATGTGCACGGTAAGTTTGATTAGCAGGTTTATAGCAAAACCTTATTCAAATCATTGGGAAGTGGCAAAAAGGATTCTTCAATATGTTAAAGGAACTATCAATTATGACATCTTCTATAAATCACATGTGGCTATCAAATTTGTTGGCTATACAAATAGTGATCTTGGTGGAAGTATTAATGATTCTCGAAGTACTTCCGATTATATTTTTGACCTTGGCAGTGGAGCAATCTCTTGGTATTCAAAGAAGCAACAAATTGTAGCACTCTCAACTACTAAAGTTGAATACGTAGCAACTTCTTCAATAGGGTGTCAAACTTTATGATTACGGAGAACTCTTGAAAGTCTCAAATGTAAAAAAAAAATCCAATAATATTATATTGTTATAATCATTCTACAAATTTTTGTATCAAAGGATCTAATACCGCATGGAAGAACAAATCATATCTGCTTGCGATTTCATTTCCTAAGAGAACTTGTTAATGAAGATGAAATCAACCTAGAGTATTATCCTAATAATGAATAACTTTATGATATTTTTACAAAGCCGCTTAGAGGATCTATATTTTCAAAGAATCTTGAAGCTCTAGGAATAAGAAGCATATTTGGTTTATGGGAGGTATTGTTGGGTTAAACCAAATTCAAGAATCAAATTACAAATTGATTTCAATTGTCTCTTCCACTTGTAAAAAAGCAAAGTTCAATTTCATCATAAGTACCTCTTCATGGATTTATTGTACCTTTTCTTGGATTCATAAATCTTATTAGTTAATGCATTTAATGTTATTAATTTTCATGTCATACAAAAATATATAAATACAGATGAAGTTTTAAGTTTGTAACTATGTGATGTAGCAACAAGAAGTCCAATACAAAGAAATCCTATTTGTTTCATAATCTTCTCTTTTTCTATAAGATCCTTGCTTTAGTTACTTGGCCTTCGTTCTCTTCTTCCTTCAGCATTATCTCAAAGAAAGGAATGCTGGTCAAGTAACTGCAGTAAGACCAAGAGATAATGATCAAGATGATTTTTCATCTTGTCTGCTTTCCATTTCCCAAAAGGCAGTATCCCCTTTCTCCTCGACCGTTGGGATGTTGCTGTAACCATTGCCTTGGCCGGGGGGTTTTCAGTTTCGATGACGGCAGTAGCCACGGAAGCCCTCGTCGTCACCTCTGACTTCATCTTTTTTCCTTCAGAATTACAAGGGGCATTTGGGGAGGGCTGGGAGGCCAAGCCCATCTAGAAGGGAGCGTCTCCTAGTTCCGAAACTTAGCTCTTAAATAATAAAAGTGGTATTTTTTGGATGTTGACCGATCTAGTGGGATAAAATTTTATTGTTATTGTTATTGTATTTTTAGATGTGCGACCATGATTTATAGTATAATCCTACCTAGGAAATATTAACATATAGAGATTTAGTTATTTCCTCATCAATTTATTCATTTTAATAGTTTTTGTCAAGAAGTTTTTGGTATATATGGAACTAACATTATTGGTTATGAAAATGCTGCTGGCAAGAGTAGCAGCATGGTTTGTCTGTTTTCTTAGTTGGTATTCGATATTCAATCTATACTAATTAACTATAATCAGTTCAGTCCTATAAAAATGATCAAAATAAATTAAAAAATGTTTGTAGCAGGTGCCTATTAATTCATTATTTTTAGATAACCATCTATAAAAAAAAATTTATCTATTAATTTACTAAAAAAACTAAATTCTTAGATATAAATTTAAAAGACAATCTATTGTTACATCATTGCCCCCCCCACCCCACAAAAAGTAACACAGTTATTGACCTTATGATGGTCAGTTTATATTGGATGGATTCCTAAATCTTCGCACGAAGGAATGGATAATTTATTACTAAGGCTATATTTAATTGGGTGCAATGTAATTTTACTTGTAATGTAATGTGATGTAATCTTGATTACATTACTACGTTTGGTAATATAATGTATGTAATCTTTGATTACAAGGATGATTACATTCTTTTGTTTGGGGTCCATTATTTTTTATAAGGAATGTAATTCGTATTATTATAAAATGACAAAAATATCCTACGACCTCTACCGACGGTCGTCAAACCTCTGCCGGAGATTGCGGTAACCAGCGGCTGACGTCGTTGGCCTCCTCCGTCGTCCGCCGCCATTGGCAATTGTCGGCAACTAGCGACGACGACGACCATCGGCGGCGGCGGCCTACGGCGGCCGACGGAGGCCAACGGTGGTCGGCGGCGTCCAACGACGGCCGGCGGCGGCGGCGGTGGCGGCGGCCGGCGATGAGGTCGACGACGGTGGGCGGCAGCCGTCGATGACAATGGGTGGCGACCACAGTGGACTATGGGTATATTTGACTTTTAAATTTTGGTTAAACGGTGACTTCGTAATGTAATCACATTACTTAGTATTTGCTTTGTAATCCAGATTACAAAACTTCACTACCTTTTGTAATCTAGATTACATTACATTATAAATTTAAAATTAAATTAAACAAAATAATCAACCTTGTAATATAATTCTGATTACATTATAAAACAGATTACATCTTGCCAAACGTAACCTAGGAGTTTTGCAACCGTCCCAATTATTGTTCTAATTTGTTTTCTAACACTTCTGATTCTGCATCATATATTTTGGTTTGACATGCTTTGAGCAATTCAACTATCATGCGCTTTTACTTGATGAAAACAAGGAGTCACTCTCACCATCATGACCTACATGAAAGAACTTATGATTCATCCAACACAAAGTCATACCTGTATTCAACGGGACTTGAAACACATATTAAAAAATGATCCTTTTACTATGATAAATAATAATAAAGTTCAATTTATAAATAATATATATACTAAATATATAAATAAATCAAAAATAATATATTATTATAAACAGTACTTGTCTAACTATTTTAGAGGTAAAAATATTTGTAAAATCTGAATAATCTAATTATTGGACTATTTCTTTTTCAATCTATAATATTGACAGCTCATTTAGTGTATCTTGTAACACTGAGACTAATGTAGTGGCTGCAGATAATAGCAAGGCGACAAACATTAACCACTATGCAATTAGGTTGTCGTTCACACAAGCGACGGGGGCAGCGTGCGACAGCCACCGCGTCGTGCAATTAGGTCACATGAGCAAAGGCCAACCACTAGCCTGTGTTGCATGAGATAGCCACTATGAGAATCGATGTGATTAGGTCGCACAAACGACCGTTGTTGCATGATTAGGATACAATTTGTGCCGCATGTTGAAAGAAGAATATTAGAATTACCTCTTGTTTAATGAATCCTTGCATTGGTAGAAAAGAACACTGGAGAAGAAATCACGTACAAAGAAGAGCAACACCAAAGAAGAAATTGCATTCAAAGAAGAGTCGTGCATCGGTGCGTGCCTCGAAGCTGTGAGAATAGGTTTAGCGGCCATTTAGGGTCCATACCTCTCATTTTGTTTTAAGTATAATAAAAAAAAATGAACCTTTCATTGGACTGGGCCCTGAGGCAGTTGCCTCTCTGGCCTCATGGAAGTTACAGCTCTGATCCAACATAATCAATGATGCATCAATCCATGATCTATTGTTCAATTTAGTTGATAAGTGCATGAGATAATGATTGTAACAATCGGAAGGTCAAAATTTGACAGAGGATTTTATCACCTATGGGGGCCCGTCCATGTACTTATTAATTTGGATTTATATTAAACTCTCTCTCAATGGCATGGGACAGTTGTGAGAGGGCCGCTAATGTAGCAGTACCATATTTTAGTTATCATTTATCAATAAGACAATACAAAACTGAATTTGATATAACGACAAATCGAATGTTGACATGAGTCCATAACTAATGTCATTATATCTCTTACTTGTCATTGGAGTTTCTACAAGCGCAGAATAATTTTTTATAGGAGTGGACGGCAATCCGTAGTCTTTTTCAATGGAGAAGAGAGAACGAAGATAAAGAAATTCTATTGAATCCAAGATTCAAGATGTCAAAATCAATTAGCTTCTTCCTTTATATATCTTAGCTTATCCTATAAAGATTAACAACATAAATTCATAATCCATTAACAGTCCATTATTGTTAATGAAACGGATTAACAAATCTACTCATTGAATTCACATTTAATAATATAAACTCTAATTCATGTAATGCATTAGATCACTTAATTAGAATTTAGATCCTTAAGACACAATTGTTGTGTTGTTGTCAATCAAATGTTAGTTCACCACATAAAGATTAGATCTTATAATCTTTCACTTAAATTATACTTGATACCGTATACATCATACAATACCTTAGTCAAACTTATTTTAAAATTTTATGAGTTAAATATTCTTTTAAATAATTTGATCCATTAATTCAATTAATACAAGACTAAATAAGTCAAAATTACTATAATTACAACACAATTCAAAAATAATCAATATTGTTACTTTCATTTTATCATTCTCTACTCATTATTCACTCTTTGATTTGCATCACCAGCAATGCCAAAGCATGCCTTGACCCCCTTTTAACCTTGTATTTACTCTTTTGGCATCTAACTTCTAACATTCAGTTGACTTCTCGACATCTAACTTCTCATCCAACTTCTCGACGAATTCCCATCATCTGACTTCTCGACGAATTCCCATCATCCGACTTCTCTGCTGACTTCCCGACATCTGACTTCTTGGTATTCGACTTGTCGGTTGGATTCCCGTCATCTAACTTCTCTGTTCATTTCCCAACATCCGACTTCTCGGCTACTTCCTGACATCTGACTTCTCAGCTGAATTCTCATCATCCGACTTCTACTTCCTGTCGACATTCAACTTCTCGGTTGACTTCCCAGCATCAAACTTCTTGGTTGACTTCTCGACATTTGACTTCTCGATTGAATTCCTGTCATCCGACATTTTGGTCAATTTCCCATCTGATTCAGTTTGGAAGCTGAGTAGATAGACTGCCAATGATGTAACTGGAATGTGAACCGAGAAACCATGACCTGAAGGGAGAAGGGGTTGGTAAGGTGTCTTCTAGGTTGACTAAGTCGCTGGACCCCAAAAAAAGACTAAGTAGAGGAGACCGAAGTGCCAGAAAGTCTCCCATCAATAATGATACCTACAAGGCTACTATAAGATAGGAAATTATAGACAAGGTGTTAGATGGAGACCGGGCTACCCTGACCTTCCACTCCAATGCTCAAGTTAGTATCTGACGAAATATATGAAACATATGTAATGAAAAGGCTGAATGTAAAAGCATGTCAAGCCAGCAAGAGCAGGCTAAAGGTGTTGACACGGAGCTCGAGGACGACCCGAAGCCAGAAGACGATGGGGAGTCGGAGGATGGTGCAGAACCTGAGGATGGTGTGGAGCCGAAGGCGACACAGGGCCAGAGTACCAAAAAGATCTAACGGTTGGGACATAACCGTGGCTCGTAGACCGAAACATAATAGCGGTGCGAAAGCCGAAACACGATAGTGGCGCGAAGGCTGGAAATATGACAGCGCACAAAGGTCGCAATATAGCAGCGATACATAGGTCGAAACACAACAGCGATGCTAGGGTCGGAATATAGCTGCGACACACAGGCTGAAACATGATAGCGACGCGAATGTTGGAGACAACGACACACAGGTCAGAACTCGACATGGCACAAAGGCTGGAAATAACGGCACGCAAGTCGGAAGGTGCAAAAGTCTGAACACGATAGCAACACACAGGTCGGAAGCATACAACGATAAGGAATCTACACTGGATAGGCGTCGGATTCATAGAGATGGTCACTACCAGCTATGGCCGGAAGGCGGCAGGCGGTTGTGGTGTGAAGGCAAAGACCGTGGAGTGCGACAACAACACCCTCAGTGCTAGAGTGGGTCGTGGGTGGCAGGCGGCAGTTGGCTAGCGAAGGCAGTAGCGTCGTGGTGTCAATGGTGATGCAAGCCCCTGCAGCGACGATGGAAAGCAAGAGAGCGACGACACAGACCGGTAGTGGTTCCTTGTGGAAGGCGGTGAAAGGGGCGACTAGCGTCAACAAGTAGGTGAGCATGAGGGGGGTCATGAGTTACCAACGTACTGGCGAGCTCAAGCGGCGACTGCTGAAGACAATGTCGAAGGCAGCGTGTGGGCAGTGGCATTCGTGTGGCCAACTATGTCGAGAAGGTGGGGACGGTGTCGACGTCAGCCCACCCATGAGCATGAGAGGGGGCGACGGCAACAGAGTTGAACAAAGCTAACTGGAGGGAGTCTCGGTGGACGGCCGGAGGAGGGGGAAAAGGAGGAGCGACTGTCATGAGAGATGAGGAGCTGAATCTAGAAGTTCGATTAGCTTTGGGGCCAGACAAATATATGCTAAGAGACTTACGCAGGAAAGTTAGGAACTGAGTCTGGAGGTCCAATTGGTTATGGGGCCAGGCGGATATAAGCTAGGAGTTGCGCCAAGAGCGGTAGGAAGCTAAGTCCCATATATCCGGTCAACTCTATAACTGATTAGGTTTATGTTGGAAGTCTTGCCTGTGAGAAATGGGGAGCTAAGCCCCGTATATTCGGTAGACTCTAGGGTCACTCGGATTTATATTGGGAGTGTTCTCCATAAAAAATAGGGAGCTGAGCCCTGTAAACTTATTGGAGGTGGTTCTTTCAACTATGCACATCTTAAATTTAATTACCACCTCATCTTATCATATCAGCTTGACTATCGACCCTATATCGTATCACCGTCCATCGTCCATCCTACTTCTTGTCAGAATACTTCCCGGCTTACTTAAAAGGAAATTTGTTGCTTACTCATCACCAAAGTCAACTATCAAAAGAGTTAACTCATTCCTCGTTCTCGGACCGAAATAGATACTATGATGAGTTCGACATCAGAGGGATTTCACCGTAAATTTTAAATTCTAAACCCTTTGATACACGTTATTCCACGCAAAGTCCATTAATTCGGAAGAAAAAAAAAAGCCTCTCTCTAGCAATCTCAAAAGTTTCATCAGTGATTTGAATGAGACGGTAGATTTCTGTCGCATGGTCATTGTAGTTTAGTAGTTCAAAGTCAGCTCGAGGGCTTAACCCGAACTGTGGGCCATGAGACGCTCAGCCCCGTGGGTTGAGTCTTGACACACACCCTACAACTTCCTGAGTTAAACATGCAGGACAATGGGCGGCGGCTACTCTTTGCCTCTATTTATACAAGTCCTTTAGATTTCGCTTTGACAGCAACTTTGAAAATCATAAAGAGGTAAAACGTAAAAAATACGTGTTATATTTCTATTATATAATAAACTTATTCTTCGTATATATAATTAGCACTCTAAGCAAACTTTTATTAATTAATATAAATATTATGCATGTTTAATATCATATTTAATTTTTTTGAATTGAAAATTCTTTTAGTCCTTTTGATGATTAATGGTCAAGCTTGTTCTGTCAAAGTTTCCTTTGATCCCATAATTAACGAAATAAAACTCCACAAAAAAAATGTAATATTTGTAAAAGAAAGAACCTTTTTTTTTCAAACGTCCTTCCTTCCCTTCCCACTTCCCAAACTCTTCCATCCAAGTAAACACATTCGATGGCCACGAAGTGTATATATGACATACACCTTCGGCGCGGTCAACGTAAATTTAGATGCTTCCTGACCACGTGTCCAATAAAATTTTCCGCCAGACCAATCCGGCCATTCCCCTTCTAGAAAAGTAGGTCAAACAAATAAGCTATGTCAACGCTTCTCGAACACGTGATTTCATTGATTATGTGAGCGAGATCTTTAGCACGTGAGCAATGATGTCAATCGCAATCTAAACCACAATTTTATTTGTAAATAAACTTAATAAATGAATTATCGTACCCAATGCGAGAACCTTCATTCCACTGCTATATAAGCCATTACAAAGCCTTCAACCTCGGTTCCCCTTCAAACAAGTCACCGAAGCCTTCGACTGCATTTCCAAATCGATCCATGGAGAGGAACAGCTCTTTCGGGACGTCGTGGGCGGACCAGTGGGACTCCAGCAACCACAGCGGGTCATCGACGGCGGCGGCTCGGGAGAATAAGAAGGGCGGTGGCAGCGGCAGCCGGTGGAAAAGCGGAGCAGAGAAGACAAAGGCGGTGGCATCGTCGGGGTTCAAGAAGGTGAAGGAGGGCACGGCCAGTGGCTTCAATTGGATCAAAAACAAGTACCAGCAGAGGAGGACTCCAAAACACTAAAAACCTCGTTGTTCATGTTAATTTGTTTACGGCTTTTTCATCGTTTTAATTTAAACCATGTTTTAGTTTTATTTGTACATTTCTTTAGGGCGGACGTGATATGTGATTATATTTACATTATTATTATTTGATACTAACCAATTAGTATAGGATTTTGGAATATAAAAAGTGATCTACCATATCCAGGGGAACCGGGCGGGTAGTAGCCTCTTTCACTTTTGTAGCTCTCCCAATTCTGCTCGTTCACAACGATTTCCCCTACACGGAGAGATCCTTACTGTTACTGTGCCGGTCCTCTTTCACTTCGACCTCCGATAACTCCTGACAAATGCAATCATCATATACTGCAGCACAGAACGAGAATGTCTACAAGGAATGAGACATCTGGCTAACGGTCCGACCGTATCAGGCGTATGACTCCGCCACTATCTCTCTTGGCATCCTACCTCATTCCTTCCAATCAGTCGGCTCCCGACTCTCCTCAAGTGTGGTTGGTGATGTTAAAAATATAAATCAGATCAATTGAGTTAAAATTATTTAATATTATATACATAAATATTGGAGGTCTTTTCGAGAATTTATAAATAACTCTTTTATATCATTTATTATTGATTCAATTTATATGGATACATCTTAGGTATTCCTTATAAATACCTTGATCCTATCTGGAAATTGAGTCAGATGGACTGCCAGATGAGGTGGATGAAATATTAATCGAATTGCGACGTCCCAGAGGAGGGTATGCTGAGATGACTTCTATGTTGACCAAGTCGTCAGAAGTCTTTTGGTCAACGCTACCTGCAGCCAGCGACCGAGTTGTCCCGGCCGCTGGTACCCCGAGGCTCGAGGTAGATCCAACGAGTATATAAGTACAAATTAAGACGCATAATAATAAAATGAATGTAGAGTGAGTACGGAGAATGTACCCTGGCTAGGGGACGCCCTCGGATGGGACGCTACTCAAGTTGTCGTGACCCGGAAGAGTAGATGCATGAGCCGAATGAATCGGATGTGGAGCTGGGTCTGGCGGCGCGGAGTTGAATGCGACCTGGATCTGAAAGATGACCCACAGGCCGAGACCTAGCAGAAATACGTAGACTAGGATATGACATCGACACGCAGGTCGGGATATTATATCGACATGCAGACACGAGTACAATAATGACACAAAGTGTGGATAGTAATAACAGCACGCAGGTCAAGATAAAATATCAGCATGCAAATCGGGATATAAAACATCACACAAGTCAGGTCAGAATATAATGACAACGAGGGCTCGAAGGCCCGATCAACATCGGAATCATACAACAGTAGCAGATCAGATATCGGACCGACACTGGAAGTGTACGATAGGGTGTATTGGATGCCAGATCGACTTTGGATGCGTACGACGAGGTGGATTAGAAGCCGACCGCCATGATGAGGGTCGACCACAAGCAACATTAAGCATAGGACGTCAGAGACGGTGTTGAATGGAGGAGGCGCCGTCCATCTCGACAGGAGAGGGTGACGTGCGTTGTGGGGCGTTGTAGGCGACAATGGGAGAGGGGAGGGGAGGCAGCGCTCCGGTAGGAGACCAACGACGCGGAAGGAAGGGACAACGCTGGTCGATGATGGTGGCAAGAGGCTGACAAGCGAAGAGTTGTGCCCTTAACGCTGGGGAGGGCAGGCAGTGATCGCGACGGTGATGGCTGGTCGCTGCGACGAGGAAGAAAGTGGGGGCGATGTCGGAGAGCAACGCTGTGGATGTTGGCGTCGGTCCCTCATGGCGGCGGAGTCTCCCGTGCGGCGGCAACGACATGCGTCATGCGGCGGCGGTAGCGCATGAGGTGGTGTCAGTGTGGAGAAGGGAGGAGGAGGTACCGACTCTCACATGTGTTGCTATGGCGACGACGACGTCTCATGGGAGAAAGAAGAGAGGTGGCGTTAGTGTCGTCGGTGTGCAGAGGGAAGCGACGGTGGCCATGGCGTCAAGAGAAGGAAGAGGAGAGGTGGTGGCTGACATCCTCGTGAAGGTGGCCTGAAGGGGAGAAGGGGAGCGGTCGCCGACGTCGGCTGATGGCAGAGCTCGCATTCCCCCTCCGTCCTTCATCGTGGTGGCGGAAAAATCCCCCTAACATGAACCCCTCTTCCACCTCTTAATGCCCTAACAGTAAAAAGACACAAATACCCTTCTCTTTCTCTCTAATTCCCTCCTCCGCCCCTCATCCATATCCACATCATATCTTATTAAGGGGGCGTTTGGTTAAATGATGAGAATGACTATGGGTATGAGTTTGATAGTAGGGTGGAATGAGAATAGGAATGGAAATAAAACCCATCAAGTTATATGAGTTTGGTTGATTCCCGTAAATCTGTTGGTTGCTACTCGGAAAACCCAATGACTCCACTGTACAAAAAATTTGTGCGTGATCTGAACTTTTCCTAGCTACCATGTGTTCTTTTAAGTTAAACTTGTATCTCCTGCGGAACTTAACACGTTTGATTCCAAGTTTAACTTATATGTTCTTTTAGGTTTAGATTTGGATCTCCTGCGGAACTTAACACGTTTGATCCAAATCACCTAGGTTATAAATTCAATTAAA